>NW_005054353.1:1394365-1435966 GCF_000277835.1 Geospiza fortis | reverse complement strand
TGGCCTGCACAGAGTTCTTTCTGAAACACCACAGATTGGTCAGAGTTTCTTGGTAACACCTGGTGTTTTTTGCTGAGCTGAACTGTCTGTTCCTTCAGCTCATTTTCTCACCTGCATCGTGAGAGGCCAGGGAAGTGAGAAACTAAAACTGATGGGGATGCATTGCAGATGCCCAGGCTGGATTGCCTCACCCCCAACCCATATGCAAGTTATACTTCTGTCAGATGGAAAAGCTATTTCAGCAACTTTAAATGTTCCTCTTAATTTCTCAGGACCTCACTTTTGCTGTGCAGGTAATTGGAAATATGGTTTACTCTTGTAAATAAATTTTATCAAATAATAGCCTTATTTTCAGTCACTCAGAAATCATCTGATAATTTTATACATCACTTGAAGAGGTAGTGTTAAAATGCAGGTAAGTTTTTTCTGGAGATAAGTTTTTAGCAGCAAACCATTTTGCTGAATAATTTTGTAATATTTTTTAATTCAGAGGTAATATTTCATACATGAGGCAGTCTTAACAGCAACAGTAAATTTAATGCATCACTGAATTTTGAGTCTATAAAAAAGTAAAATATACACTTCTGTTAATACTCTAATGTAGAAGATGCTTCTCTTATTTACAGATCTACTGTAATAATTCAATAACTTTTTTTTGCACTGAAATAAATTACAGGAAAGATCAAGTTTACATCTGATGTCCCAACACAGTGGGTTTTTTTCAGAAATTTTTTTCATGATTCCTGGCCAATTTGACTAATTCATGTCAGGTTGTGGATCTTGAGGAAATGTATTTTAATACCTGCTGTATCTGAGACTATTTGAGATAGTTACAACATTAGATAAAAGCCTTCATAAAAGCTTTCCTCGTGGTGTTTGCATGTCTTAGTTGTAGTGAAGCATCCAGGCTTGTACATCCATCCTTTCATTCAATCAGTGTCACAAAGTTTTGCATGTATGAGCTAATTACTTTTTACTGTTGCATAAAGATTCTTGACTGACTTACATCTCTTCCAGTCATTCAGATTGATTTTTAAATAGTTGCCTACTTAGTAATACCACCACTCTGATGGATAATAATGCATTTTAAAGATAATCAAGCAGAAGGTTGAAAAATACTAGAATTAATGAACTTAAAACCCATGAATATTCTAATTCGGGTGAAATGGTGGCAGTCTTGAATAGAAACTTTGGAATGATGTTGAGATTTGTTATGAATCACTTCCTGAAATGGCGAAGATCTGAGGAGCACAATTACTACCTTGACTGCTCCTGCCAGTCCCAAAGGTGACAGACACATGGATCTTCCCAGATGGAATAATCTGGTGTTGCTGTGGGAGCAAAATGGTTTCCCCCTGAGCACTGAAGAACCCCCAGGCCCAGTCGTGGTGAGAAGCACAGTCCCAGACTGGTGACAAGGATTTTGTTGCCTTTGGTCTCGAAGGGTAGGAGAGAGAGAAAAGTGGCTGTGAGGTACTTGGTAATCAAAGCTGGTCTGGAGGAAAAGGAGGAGTTGGATCCACAGCCTTAGGGCTGACACTGAACTTTGTGCTGAACACATCCCCAAGTCCTGGCAGATGGCTCTGGAGATGAATCTGCTGTGGCACCTCGCTCTGTGCCAGGCTGGGTAACTGAGTGGCTTTGAGGTGTGACTGCCTCAGCACCTGCCTGCACACAGGGACCAGCAGGAAGCGTTTGGGGGCAAACCCAGCAAGCTGCCAGGTACAGCTCTCCTTGCACCAGATCCTGGTGAGCTGGCTTTATGAAAGCTGGCTTTATTGTTGAGATGGACGTTAAAATTCCCAACAGCCTCAACTGGAGCACTTGTGTTTAGGCACCAGAGCTGTGCTGCTGGGGCTGTGTGGGCTCGAGCTTCCCTTTGCTCACAGGCTGCATTCTCAAGCACAGCGTTCTGTGCACTTTATCCCCTTATAATCCCTCTTGCTTACAAGGAAAACCACTCCCATGTTGCTGACTGTGTTTATGCGGGTGGCATTTAGCAAGGAGCAGCCGAGAAGTGGCACAGGCTTGCAAGGAAATGGCACTGCCACAGAAGTGGCACAGGGTCGCAAGGAAATGGCACTGCCACAGCTGGAGGCTTTGTCTGCACTGCAGTGTGTTCCATGCCCTCGGGGAGGGCCGAGGGAAGGAACGGCGACTCGGGTTGGGGATAATTCATCCCCCTCAGCCAGCCCGGGCTGAGCCCCTGCTCCAGCTGCCCTCCCGTTGTCCCTTGGGGAGCTGCAGCTCACAGGCTCTGAGCAGAGTTACACTGACCTGGGTCATAAATCTTGATTACAGCACGGAAGAAGCTTTGTTCCCTGCTGTTCAAAACGATGTTATTTTGTTTACTGTAATGAACAAGTCTAAGTCTTCTCAAAGGCCTGGCAGACACAGGAGTAGCCCTTTTTTTGTGCAACTGGATTATGTAAAGCAGGGCAGGGTCTGATGAGTGGAAATACATCCCACGTAAGGGCAAGGAGTGTGGTTTGCCAGTAGCTGAGCTCTCACCACCACCTGCACCTCTGGGCAGGGAGAGTGGGAAGAGTGGTGGCCCTGTGGTCCAACTCTGCCATGCTGACACTCCGCCGCGGCAGCACCTGTCAGCCTAGAGCTGGCTTCTCAAAAAACATCAAAAATACTTTGAAAGTATTAAAATAACTACAGTGTGACCCACCCCATTCCTGTGCTATTCCCTGGCCCACTGACTGCATTTTCAGTGGCTACAGAAAGAATCTTGCTGCCATCTCTTGTATGAAAAGCAGGGATCTGTGTCCAGGAGCAGCTGGCTGTGTGTAGGCCTGGGACACACATCCTCTGTGCTTGTGACTGGCTGCATTATTGCCACTGCAGGGTCACATCACGCCCCTGCTCCCATCACCTGCACAACCAGTGCTCTTCTGCTTTTGTCCTGCTGTTGGGTTTGGTTGCTTTTACAGAAGTGGAAGTTGACACTGAGGGGATGAGTGACAAGCCAAGAGCACAACACCATACTGGGATTGGGGTCTCCCTGCCACAAAGCCAGGTAAGACATTTGGGGTGCTCTTGCTCCCCCCTTTTGCCCGCTGAGTTGTTTCTAGGTGCTGTGCCCACACTGAGGCCATGCACTACAGTGCTGAGGTGGCAGCTACAGTCCTGCCTTTGCCTGGCAGAGCAGCCAAAGCAGCAGAAGAGATTATGGAGGGCAGAGGGAAAAAAAACCCCAGCATAAATAAAGGCCAAGCACAGAGGAGAAACAAGACTTAAAATATGGGAGTGTTCAAAAATAGGGGAAAATCAGACCAGGAGACAGGGACTGTCCAGGGAGAGAGCTCCCAGCCCAGCAGTGAGGAAAGCAGTAATTCAGCTCTGTGGCTTCTCCTGCTGACCATTACACACATGGGACACAAAACACATTTTGCAGCAGGTCCCATGGTGAGCAAGGAGCTGCTTTTGGCCTGCAGCTGCTCCAGTGCCACAGCTGGGATGCTGCAGCAGCCTCTGTGCAGAGGCCACTAGGCCTTACCTGGCCAAGGACATTGTCTTTGACAGAGGACCCCACCTTTGCTCTTCAGCTGCAGCTGCGAGGCACTGCAGAAATTTCTCCCGCACTTTCCCAGACCAAGGCAAGAGGAACTGACTTAGGCAGCCCTTACCTGTCAAACAAATAGTGAAATCCACCCAAAGATATTCCATTCTGCACCCCCTGCCCCCAAAATGCTTTCCAGTGGTCTAATGCTGCTCCTTCAGTCTTGAAGACTGCTGCTCTTGGCTTGAGATGTTCAAGCCAAATCAGCAGTACAGTCCCTTACATGTGTTTGATTCAGGTTTTTTCTAAGTTCTGTGTCTTCAGAAATTGTTCTGCCTGTCCATCAGGCCCTCCCAAATGCTGTCTAAAAAAGTAGGCAATCTCACTGAAAGCTGAAGGAGGCAGGACCATCACCAAAATGACTGCAGGCAATGCTGGTGTTTTACATCCTAACAGCCAGAGTTTAGGGTCTGCCTTAATCTGAGGAGATCACACACAAAGTGAAACCTGTTAATTGCTAAGTATCAGTTATACTGACGATGCTTTAGGAATTACAAGCCTCATTCTTGGCACCCCAAACTGAAACTCATAATCCACATGTCAGAATTACAAGCCTGAAGTGTACTCAAGCAGAAAAGAAGCCATAATTGTATTTCTCAAGAAAATAACTTTATTAATTAGTATACACCTGAGAAAAATTTTCATTAGAACAACATTCTTAATGATATTTCTGCAGTGCTAAGTGAGTTTGATATACATTTATATCATCTGTGCAAAGAAGGCATCAGGGTATCTGAAAAATTTAAAAGCTTCACCTTCGAAGGAACTTTGTCAGAATCAAATATAAAACATAAGTAATGCCTGAAATTAAAAAAAAATTATACTGGTCCAAAAAATCGTTGTAGTTTTATAAATATATCTGTAAACAGAAATAACTGGTATTTTAAATAATCTGAATACAAAACTCAGAGTTAAATATTTCTATTGTGCAGTGCAGCTACCTGTTCTTCTGTCACTGCCCAAGAGAAGTCAGAAAACCAGCCATCCTCCTGCACACACAGGAAAAAAGTTCTCTGTGCACTAAAAATTACTCACTTGTTAAGAACATACCCATCCATTTAATAATTGTTTCCATGACAAGCTAATCAAAATTCATTCACCTTTTTTGTTAAGATGTAATGAGCAAAAATATTTAAATCTGTTTTGTACAGACGAGGAGTAGTGAACAAACAGATGGCCCACAGGAGTGCACTTCTTTACGAGAAGTATTAACATTTTCCTGAAAAATGTTAACTCTTCTTGTAAACTCATTTTAGCAAAGTTACTGCTAACTGACCCATTTATCTTGAAGACACTTCTTTATCACAAGAACACAGAACTCACAAAATGATGTAATGAGTGATGACTAAAAGTGTATTTACCTATTGTACCACCAAAGTATTTCCCATTGCATATATCAGGTGAAATATATTTTTCTGAGTCTAAATAAAATCAGTATGCCAAATGAAATGAACTCTGTTACTAAACACAGATGGGCATTAAATTCTAGAGATGTATACAACTACCAGAAGAAAAGAGCAGCAAGTTTTAAATGTGCATATGCTGTCAAAACAAAATAGAATTCCAGCAGTCCAGGTAAAAACCCACTTGAACCCAGGCAAGTCTGCAGAGTTCATTCATTCATCTTCTAACATGAACTATATGCATGCAGCCAATAAACTTTAACTTCTTAAAGTTCATAAACCTTTTTAAGGCTCTCAAGATCTTCCAGTGAGTACCGATCACTCTGGCTTTCTGTAAGTAAGTCAAACAGATGTTGTACCTCTTCTTTTTCATTTTTGCTGAGAAGAGCCAACACCACCTGAAAAAACCACGCAACAAATTATTTTATAATCAGCACAGGTTGAGTGAAAATCATAACATCTGACAGAGACACAAAAGTCAGTGTGTTTTTTCCTTTTAAGATATGAACATTTCCTTTAGATTTCTGTGCATTTAAGTACACATTCAATCAGTCTAGGTTCTTACCTTAAATCTTTTGGCTTTGCTCAAGTAGAACAGGTGCTGATATGCAAGGCCAGGATTTTTTCCAGCTATGTAATGTTTCAATGACTGGATAAAAATCAGAAGGATTTCTCCTTCAAGTTTGTTACTTAGCAGCACTGGCAGTGTTTTTGGATCAGTAGTTGTTAAAAGATCTGCACAAGCAGCTTTATCCTTATTGGCATTCAGTGCATTGATGATCTGACCAAAGTCGTAAGCGTTGGGTGGTTCCGGAATGCGGAGTTTCTCCGAGGATCTCCTTGGCACTACCTTTGGAACAGCCTCCTCAGCAGCAACAGGCTGAGCCTCAGCATTTTCTGATGTGGCAAACTGCCCCTCTCCCCGTTCATCAGGTTCAGTCACCTTCACAAACAAAGTGGCAAAGATCACTTCATGTGGACACATAGATAACCTGAAGCTTCATAAACTGCATTTATCCATCACAGCACTGGATTAAAGGTGGCACTCTGCTCTTCATCAAAGAAAGGCACCCACCTTCTTCCATGTCATACTGCCCCCAGAACAGGAGCTCTCTAATTCACCTTTAAAGGCTCACTATCCAAAGTGTATTTTTTACACCTCCTTTTCACTGCTTGGGACTGCACAGGGGAATCACCCCTGGAGAGCACCAGGAGAAAGGAGGACTCCACACACGTATTAATGTGAAGTTCCAGAAGACAGGGACAGCTGGAGTCAAGCCAGCAGACACCCATGTTCTATTCCTCTGCTGTGCCTCCAGGGCACTACAGGCACATGGCACCTGCATCAGGTTGCTGTTTGGAGTCCTGCTTTGGAAAGAGAAAGCTCAGCATGGATAACCTGCCTCACTATCCACTTAACTTCTGAGACTGCAACCTCCATCAAGTTTCATGAATCAGTAAAAATTAACTATGGGGCGAACTACATTTGCTAAAATCTATTTCAAGCCATCAAGAGTTGTGAAATTATTATAACCTGACTAAAACTTACTGAACACGGTCTGTCAATGCCAAGTATTTTGAAAAGTCTGAAGATACTATATTGCATAGAACAGGAGATTAGTAAATTTTGGAAAATACTGCATTTGGCTTATAGACATTTTGTTCTATTTTTCAGCAATCCTTAGAATCAAGGGAGAAACCTTGACTGTCTTTTATGTAATTATAGCTTGATTAACAAAGAATAATGATGATAAATTATTTTTCTAAATTTGTTTTTCTTTGCAGTCTGTCTTCATGGAAAAAGACTACCTTGTACTACAGCAGGTGGAAGAGGGGAGCCTCTCCACAGGGGCAGTTGTAATGATGCCAGCAAACATAAATGCTTCCTGCATGACCCCTAGAAAAATTACCAGTGCCAGCAATGTAGTTAGCTGGTCTCTGAATTATGTGGTCACTTCCCAAACTGCCTCTAAACACCTTCCAGGTCCTGTTGTTTGTCACAACTCAGAGCTTAACTAACACTATACCAGATTATGCCTGTTATATAAAATCCCATGAGCTCGTGACAACCTGAAGTACTTCAAGAACATTTTTTCCCCTATATTAATAACTGCAGTTTCCATTATACCAGATTCTGAAATTACATTATCAAATTACAGTACCACTGTACAGACGGGTAACTATGTATTTTAACTATACATTTTTAAATGAAAAGGGGGAAAAGAATTCTTTAACAACCAGCAAAGCTACAATCCAAAAATATCAGATGACTGAGAAAATCCTTTCATCACCTAATTCTACCCAGAACTGTGCAAAGCTAACATTTTGATCCTGTACATAACATTACATCCCGTGTTTCTTTTGTAAGATCCTAGAGATGTTTTACTCTTGCTCATTAGGGTAGGATTTCATTTTTCAGACCCGTAACTTCGGGACCAGCACAAGAGCAGCCAGCACATCTGCTGACCACAGACCTCTGCCAGCACAGCCCCAGAGGCTGCCCAAGGAGCACAGAATTAAAAAATGAAACTGCTATTTCACAGCTGCAAGCTGTAAAACTTATTTCAAAGCTTAAGCAGCTTTTGTTTACAAGGAGCATACCCTCGAGTTTAGTGCCATCTAAATGGACTATTTTCCTTCCTGCTGTAGTTCTGAATACACTTGTGAGCAGCCCAAGCTTTATCGTATGTAAAAATCCTCCAATATGCCCTCAAAATGAAAAGAAACACACAACACCATCCCCACAAAGATATAGATTCAAGATGGGCAAACAAAAGCTTTAGTATCTCTTCAAATGAGCAGCTTCTGTTGTGTTTGCTTTTAAGAAATGAACAGGTACACCACCTCTTGTATGGTTATTTTCTTCCCGTGTGTTTGCTGACTGCCATCTCCAGCACTGCTGTCAAGGTGAAGCAGTTGGGTTACCTCCTCTAATTCCTTTTGTGCTTCAACAACATTTGGATCTATTAGAAGTACCTTGTTGAAATCATCAGCACTGGCTTGATAATTCTGTAAGGAGAAGAGAATATTTTTGTCACAAGCACATCACTAGAAAAATAAATCTGAAGTAATATACTGTCCTTTACAAGTAAGAAAGGTAAAAATACTGGGATCTGGACACTAAGTAGACAAAAATAATCTAAATACTGATTCTGTGATTTCTTTAGAGGGGAAAAAGGAAATGAGAACGAGTTAATATGCTGTAACTAAATATTTCCAATTAAATATGTAATATGAAATAATTTATTCTCAGAAACCTATTTCCTGGATCAGAGAGCACATTATTGAAGTTTGCTGCTTTTAAGCATAATTACTTACAGTGTAACACTGCTCACAATTAATATAATGTGAGTCCAGTAAGTCTGCATACTTGCTTTGCCAATAAGAGAGTTAAACTGATTAAAGATATATCTAATCTTCCTGGGCTTCAATCCAATAGACCATCTCTTAGAGTGAAATTTTGCTAATACTTGAGAAGACTGGGATTAAGTTACGACCTCTGGGCTAAACAAGATTAGGACAAACACAGTGACAGAGTGGCATTAGGACACAGTTCCTCAATAATCAGTCTTGTAATTTGTTTCATGCTTTTATTTCCCATTTTTTAATGTATAATTACCATTTTTAAACTAAATTTTCTGAAGTCACAAAGTTAATAGCATCAATTGAGGAAGACTGGAATTATCACATAGGAAAATCAAGACATCTTAAGGGCTGGAGTATCAAAAATAAAGATGAAATACAGCAGTAAACAGTAAAAGACCATGCAGACAGTAAAAGACCAACATAATTTCTTGTGTGAGTGGTCTAGTATTTCTTCTGTTCCCAAGCAGCATCATAAGGTTACTATTAAATAATTTGTATTATGGAAAAAAAATCCTCATGCAGCACCTGAGGTACTTCCTCAGCACCTCAACTGTAACAGAGGAGCCAGTGTCCAAGTCCCTCAAATTCTTTCCAACATTTTGTTCCAAACTGGTGGCCAGTATTCAAGGTGCAGAGAGGCTGCAGAACATCAGCAGTGAACTGAAGCCTACTTGGTCATGAAGGAACACAGAGAATGAGAATTATGTACCCCTAACAAAGGAATGCACAAAGGGGCCAGGTTGCTTTCATGAGAAATCCACTACTAATTAAACTAAATCATCTGAATTACAGATGTGAGGATTCACAACTACAGAGAAAAGAGATTCTGGAACAGACTTCTGGAAACAGTAACAAGGGTCAGCAACCAACTCTACTGAATTTAAAACTGCAGCCTGCCTGACTGCCCAACAAAAATCATACAAGATGACTGTACCCAAAGCAAGAGGGTGGACTACAAACTGCAGGAGATGCTGTCTGGGGTCCTGTGTCACAGGCCTAACATACCTCACCAACATTTTTTTCCTGATCTTCCTTTAATTACATCCTGGTAAATATGTAAAAAACCCCTCATTTACTACATTAAATTCCACTGCAGCTTTTTTAGTTAAATGTGTGTCTAATTACTTACAAATAACACTTCCCACCTTAGTTAGATCTTTGCCAAACTACATGCCTTTATCTCATACAATTATTCATTACAGAGTAATTGGTCAACTTCAGATAATTTTTGTATTTTTATCTGATTTTATCTATCACTTTCATCCCTGAAATTAGCAATAATGAAGGCATTAAATCTGGCCACAACAAAACATTTTGGGAGTCCCCAGCTCAGGCTGTTCTGAAGGAGTTCATCAACACTATGTTTCAGGTTGTTTTCAATAATACAAAAATAGCACTTTTTTCTAGGATATGCAAAAAATAATTCTCAGCCTTCTTCACAGGTGTGTAATACCCTTTTTTACTGTCTGGTAGAATCACATTTATACTGATGTTTTATCAAGTTTAACAATATAAGGTTAGAGATGATTAATACCAGGTAGCTTAGCACAGTTACAGAAAAAACATTACAAATTGGGACTTATCACACTTCAAAAATTGTAGAGCTACTGCAACAGAGGAACAAATGTATCACGTTCCTAGGACCTGCATTTGGAATTATAACATCGGATAAGAACAGACTGGTATGCTGCTAAGCACAAACAGGTTCTCAGGTGCCTTGTAAGCTGAGACACCATCCACTAATTTTTTGTTATGGCATCAAACACAATGGATGTCTGAGTAAGCATCCATCCATTTGAAGGACAATGATGAAATCTGGTGGACCTCCAGTCCACTCCTGCAACATAGAAGACAGCACTTCAGATGCTTGTTTAAAGACACTTGTAAATTTAATACAAAGCAAGTGATGAGAGCTGCCATCATGAGCCCACAAAATCAAGAAGCTGATAATTCAATACCAAGTAAGAGCTGATAGGTAGAGCAAGGATTGCTGTGGGAGAATTGTGGAGTGTTAAGGCTGATTTAACATCACTGAAGATGGGGAGCCACCAGAGGGAGGGACAAAGAGAACAACATAGTTCAGTGATGGAACATGAGATTTGAAGTCACATTCGGGATGGATATGATCAATGTGTCTGCATTTATGATGATCAGGTAAAAGGATACTCTAAAAACTGTATGTAAGATGAGCACTGTGGAAACACCACCACCACCATGCAGATGGAAAGGGAAAGGCTGAGTACTGCCACAGAGGGACAAAGTACAGAACTGACAAAGGCTTGTAATGCACTGGGGGAAGAAAGAGAAATTGATGGTAATTAAAACCCTGGTTTAATATGACACTTAAACAAGAGCAGATGCCAAGACAGCTTGAGATTTTAGTTTGGACAGATGAAGACCAACTTGGAGAGAATCCATTTGTCATTAGCAAAGTTATAGTAAATGCCTTGACAGATAAAAGAAACTGCGATACCCAGAAGGAGAATACTAGAACATTAGATGAGATTTGAAACTCGCTTAACCAATCTCCAGTCAAACCTTATTTATTGCAATACTCTTGTATTTTCTCAAATTATTTCATCAACCTGCAGGTTTTGATGTAGCAAAAATATTTATATAATGTTCTATATATGCCTTATGCTCTACAAAGTAATAAATCATCACACTGAGTACTTTGTTTTAGTCACCCATTGACAGCAACTACCTCATTGCCTTTGAAGGGGATAAGCAAGTTTAGAAGTGCTTAAGAATACCAGGCATGTTCTTTTTCCTCACCTGTAATCCTTTGTATGCTAGTGCTCTTCTATAAAAAGCTTTAATATTAGAATCTTCTATCTGAAGAACATGATCACAATCCCACTTAGCCTCTTCATACTTACACAGCTTCAAGTAACAGAGAGCCCTAACACAGAAAAACAGAATACACTGCAATATAAGTAATTCTACAGTGCTGTAGTGCCAACATCTTCAGACTCACAAATGTTAATTAAAGTACTTTAAAAAAATCACATTGAGATGGAATTGTTTGAAGTACTATTAACTATCAAGAACATCACTGGATGGATTTAGAGAAGGCTAATTCCTGAAAAAAAAAGCCAAAATGCAAGTATGACTAATGCTTGATGTTAAATAGGTATGCAAATATTTTAAAAGCAGAGCCTACATTAGTACAATATGATAGTATAGTGGTTAATGTAATACAGATTTTATACAGCCATTCTGGGTAAAAAAGCGCTCTGGATTAAATTAACAACACTGCTTTCTGCACCTAATTATTACTTGGAACTCTCCTATTCAAGTAGTGGTCTAATCAAATCCTTCTTCAGTTTGTAGGAGCTGATAAGATTACAGCATAAAGAATTATACTGCTGAATTAGGTCAACCTTTAAAATAATGCTGATGTATGACTGTGTTCTTACTTTTATTTTCTCAGAATGTACATTTTCTCTAAATTATTACTCTTCATATCTGAGATACTGCTACTTCATGTTAAGTTTCTAATTCAAATCATACCAGTATTGTTAAAAAAAATCTCAAAAACACTGCAAAATGCTATGCTAATTATAACTTCTATTATTGCTTACTTTATTTATATATAAGATTTTAAGATATATATCAGTGACATTAATACTTGCTCCCCTTGAAAAATGTTTTTACAAGAAATCCATTTTGTTATTATAAACACTTACCAAGTAGGGAAAAAAATCCCTTTTTCACAACAATGAATGAAAAGATGCCAAATCTCTATTTGAAATGAGAAATGTAACTACTGCTATCCCACAAAGCAGCATTAGCCTTTGGATCTTTACCTGTTAGTGTAGACAGTACATTCCTCAGTATTTAACTTCATGCACTCACTGTATTTATTTGCAGCTTCTTCATACTCCCCCATTTTTACAAAATCATTCCCTTCATTTTTCAACCTCTTGAACTTCTCTGTAGGTTCCTCACCTAGTGCAGGGAAGGATCACAGTGTCACATCAGGTCAGGTCGTTATGGGTGGCTGAATGATCTGTGCAGAGTGAGGATTAACGCCTGGCAGTGGAGTCCCTGCACTGTCACTCTGTCTGTCACTCTGTCACACTGTCCCAGTCTGTCCCTCTGCACTCAGCCATTCCTGTCCCCAGCCTCCCCTGCTGCTCCAGCCAAGGCACAGCCAGACCTACATTTGGCTCAATAAATACTTCCCCATCCACCAGCATTACTTCTCTGCTGAAAATAATGGGAATGCAACAGACAGCTCCAAGCTTTCCCAGTTTTTGTGTGTAGAGAGGGCCTACCTGTGTCCACTGAGACCCTGCTTTTACTTACACTGGTGGAGACTTAATCAGTAGGATTAAAGGCCTTCCAGATCTCCACCATCACACCAAGGTGGCCCTAATTTGATCTAATATTGTCTTTGCAATCATACCACAGTTACTATGCTAAACTGACAGTGACAATATTCTGTTAAGAACTATTTCTAAAATATGCAGTGAGGAACCCTGAAACACCTAACTAGACTTTTTAGTGTAGTAACTGTGTTATTCCATAATTGCCTTTCCTTCTTAATTCCACATCATCCGCTGCAGATGCTTTTGGGTTAGGCTACAGTTTTTAGCTGTGTTTGCAGTGAAAAACTGATCCCAACTGCAGCTTCATGACTCTGTTGTGAGCAAACACTAATTATCAACACAGCTCTAAGTAAATCATAATAATCCACTTTTTGCACCGTGCTAAAGAATATGAGCCTCCTGCCAAGCTTCAGGTTTTCAACACTGTATATAACCAACAATTTAAACCTATAACTGAACTCACTGAGTTCTTTTATAAAAACATGGCAGTTTCCTATGCCAGAAAACTACATGTAGAGTTGGGCAAAAATAAACTGCATGAAACACACAACTAAATTATAACTTGAGTTGTAAGACACAAAGAAAAACATACAGTTGCTGCAAAAAACTGTCAGCCAATGGTAAGGATTAACTACTAACTGAACATTACTGTTGGCAGCCTTTCAATGCCAGCTATCACTGTCAGGTCTCACTGATGCAGCAGAGGCCTGAGAAGGCAACCAGAACCTTAAGAGTCAGCCTTCAGTGAAGAAAACATTTACACAATCATTGTTGAACATTTCTAAAAACAAAGCCTAACCAAAGCCTGCTCTATTTGAAATAGACGTGTCTTGAATCAAAATGCTGCCAAGCACTTGGAGGACACTCAGTATTGCAGTAATGCATTATAGACACATAACCCCATCACTGGTACATATCTGGCCAACAGCCAGTTACAAACTGCAGCTACCCCTGCGGTTAATCAAGGGGAGAATATCTTCAATACTACTTTATATTGAAATAAACTCAAAGGAAAACCAATTAATACTTGAATAAGGGATCATGGGGTTAAAGCCATCGCAAAGGGACTGTTTAACGTCAGTAACAACTGAATCAGAGAGCTTCCTTCACTTTTTTTTTTACAGAGGGAGAAAAATGGAAACTGCAATGAAGGGGAAAAAAAGTCAGGAAGGAAGTTAAGGTTCCCAGAGTTCAGCACTCAGTGATTACGTATGGATAAGACTAGAACATCTTTGAAAGGTGTCTCCTAATCTTCTGCCAAAGTTAGGTGTTTGTTTGGGTGGTGGTTTTTCTGGGGGAAAACTGTTTCATAACTGTGTTAGGATGTCAGGGAAACCACTGATGCTCATGTCCTGGGGGCCATCAGGCACAGCATTGCCAGCAGGGCATGGGAGAGGATTGTCCTGCTCTGCTTGCACTAGGGCAGCCTCACCTTGACTGCTGGGGGCAGCTTTGGGCACCACAATTTAAGAAAGATCCATTAGAGGCATCCAAAGAAGAGCATGGTGAAGGGTCAGAGGGGAAGCTGGATGAGGAGTGGCTGAGGTCACTTGGTCTGTTCAGCCTGGACAAAACTGAGAGGAAATCTCACTGAGGTCCTCAACATCCCCACAAGGGGAAGCAGAGGGGCAGGCACTGATCTCTTCACTCTCATGACCAGTGACAGGTCTCAGGGAAGTGGAGCTAGGGGAGGTTTAGGATGGATATCACAAAAAGGTTCTTCCCCCAGAAGCTGGTTGGGCACTGGGACAGGCTCCCCAGGGAAGTGGTCACAGCACCAAGGCTGACAGAGTCAAGGGTTTGGACAATGCTCTCAGGCTCATGGTGTGACTCTTGGGGTGTCCTGGGCAGGGCCAGCAGTTGGGCTTTAGTGATCCTGATATTTTGCCAGTGAGTATTACTGCAGATTTTATATAACTTGATTTTATATAGCTAAATTACATGCTGTAAACGACATCATTTGGTTTAAAAAATTACCATAACTGCTCCACAAAGCACATTGAACTCCATCACGTAAATGACAGTAATTTACTTTGGGTTTTCACAAAGGTCTCTTAAAGAGTGTTTTCTAAAGCAGTTTCTCTGACATTGTTAAAACATATCCCATTTTGTAATTAGGTTCATTTTCTGAATGTGTATTTCCATTAGCTATACATACAATTCATCTGCAATTCTTCTTCTCTGTTGATGTCTGTAGTACTTGGTTTATTCTCTGAAGTGAGGCTTCCTCCATCCCACCTGTGTAACTGAGCAGCAACTGGAACAACTGGAATTGGTGGCAGCTTCTCTCTCCAACTGGGACCATCCTGATCGATTAAAGTCTTTGTTATTCTGAAAAAGAACAGCCCCACCAACATGACTTTTCATATATTTAACTCACACTTTAATAACTTAGAACCAGTTCAATAGTGCAATGTTTCAATTAAAAAAAAAAAACAACCAAAACTTGAACAATTATCCTTAAGGCTCATTTGAAAAATATTATCACAGCATTATCACATTAATTTAAGATTTAGACTTTTT
Organism: Geospiza fortis; assembly: GCF_000277835.1. Classification (NCBI taxonomy): domain Eukaryota; kingdom Metazoa; phylum Chordata; class Aves; order Passeriformes; family Thraupidae; genus Geospiza; species Geospiza fortis. The sequence goes on along the minus strand of NW_005054353.1, from coordinate 1,420,772 downwards.
CCACTTTAGAGTATTATGGAAGCATTTAGAATACAAGCTGACTTCAGCACGATCTGTAAGTATTTAATCAATGACTGATTCTGTAACTAAGCTCTAAATGCTGCCTACCACATCAAGTAAAGAAATACAAAAAAAAATTATGTATTTATTTTGGTTACTCTTCTCAGCTGTCCATAGGTGTTACTTGCAGTAAGTGAGATTACAATATTTTCAGGTAAAATATGATACTTAAATTTGCAAATGTCACATGAAACTTCTTCCACAACAACTGTCTAAAGAAAGCAATGCAGGTCACAAAGTAGTCTGCACTAAGTTGCATTTTATAGTTATATAGTCAGAAATGTATTGATCAATGCCCATTTGAAAGTATTTTAATTACACATAAAAACTGTCTAGTCTTTATTAACCCGACACACACACACACACACATATATATATATATGTCAACTATTTCCACATATGTGTGGTTCAATCCAAAACTATTTAAGTGGGAGTTTCCCATTGCCTTTTTCTCTTTTAGAGAAAGACGTAAATTGACATAGTAAGTGAAACCATTTAAGATTTCATGGTTCTGTTAGAAATTTTGTAGTGTTAAAAAAACATAATTATGAGAATTATGAGAAAAACAGTGTGATAAACATCTCCTAGTCTCAAAATGGGCTTAAGAATCAAGTAAAACTAGTAAAAAGTCTAATTCATAATTTAAGAAAGGAAAAATCTGAATTGAGTAGCAAAGCAAGTCACATGGATACCACAGGAAATAAGACTAAAATTTTTAATCAGGTGCATCTCCATCTAACACAGTGTGAAAAACATACTACATGAACGCACATCCAAAAACAAAATTAAGAACCTTGAAAGGGACATGAAGAACAACACAGAATGAACATAAATTACCCAATAGAATTTTCTTATTTACTTTTGTTCTTTTAAAATATTTGAATAGCAGCTCTTTAAAAAAAAAAGCATCAGTGTAATACTTTGGCAATAGAATCAGAGCACTCAAGACCATATTCTTTTCCCACTGTGGTCTTATCAAAACACTAAAACAAAAAAGCAGCCCCAGTTCTAATCTCCTTTATGTAGAACAGAAATTACCAAAATACTTTAAAGAATTATACAGATTAAAAAGTCTGTTTGTAAAGCTATTTAATGAGTGTCTTACATCATGCTGCATAAAAACCATGTGGTTTTGACTTGAAAGTAAATTTCTTCATTCACAGAATATCACATTCCATAGCATAATTTAGTTGCTTTATTTGTTTTCTAAGTGATCAAAACCACTATTTTAATCTGTGTTAACTGCACATGCCCTTGCAGGGGCTCTCTTCTGCCTGTACCATTCCTAAGTATCTCAGAGGACATACCAACAATTCGGCTTGTCCAACTACTGCTTTGATTTAATTTCACTAAAACTTCAGGGTTTTAATGATAGCCCGAACCCAACTGCTAAGAAAAAATGTGGCACATCATCACAAATTGAACAACCCAAAGATTTACTCAGGTTGTTTTTTTAGGCAACAAAACAGTACACTTCATATTAACATATAAATTAATTTACTTCAGATATTTCCCATAGAAAGTAACGGAGTAATTCCACAGGAAACCATATTGAATTCCTATTTGTTTTTTCATTTATCATAATCAGCTTAAAAAGTTGCAGGAAAAAACTCTAATTCATCAGAATCCACAGAAAGAACCCTGCAGTATCTGATGATTAACTGACTTCTTGTAATATCATAATGTAAGCAGAGTCTTTTGCAAAAATGCATACTTGTGTGCCATGATTAGCTTAAAAAGCACAGGTGTCTCATAAAAAAGCTGGGACAAACACACTCATTTCCCACCACCAACACCCCAACTTGACCCAACAATCCTGCAGTTCTGGAGCGGATCACAAATTTCTTTCTGCAGTACAGTACTCATATAGAACTTTGCAAAAACAGCTTCTGAGCTATTTCAGGCAATTTGCTCGCTGGTACTAAAGGAATTGGGACAACTGGAATGAAGTTTTAGTTTAGTAGGAGGAAATGCATAAACATATTCCCACACATTAGAGCTTCTGTATTTCTAACAGAGAAAAGTAAGTAATGAAACACTCAAGAGGAAATACATGAAGTAGAAAATCCACTGATGTTCACACTGCTAGGAAAATGCCACTAATTAAAAGCATGCTTGAAATGCAATTTCCAGTTATTTGGCACTCACCATTAAAAGAGCCAGTCCTTCCAGTTTATCTAAAAAAATCACCTCAGGAATCAATAAAAGACACAATTTAACATCATCTAACCAACGTAATAAACAGTCAAATAACTGTTTATACTTGTTTCCATTATGCACCCAAACTCTTAATTATTTCCTTTTGATTGCAAAATGATCAGACAAAGGTTTGATATTAAAAATCCTTGTCTTTTATGTAAGTATTAAAAATATGCAATTGATTCTAAGGTTTTTGAAAAGTCTGCTGAGCTATGTAAGCACAGAGACAAGCTTCAATGTGGTTTATCAAACCCACACTCAGACACAAGTAGGATGATTAATTTTTCCTGTCAGCATCCTAAAGCATTGCTATACAATTTCCCACAAAAAATTAAAAACCAAGAACTCCTCCAATAAAATAAGGTTGTTAAGATCTGATCTTCCTAATATTAAAAAAAAAAACCAAAAAATATTACATTTGGGGTAGTGTCTTTAAGTTAAAAGACAGAAATGTTTCTTTTAAAATTCATATTTAGAAAGGTCTCTTACTTTGGAAATGAAAATGAAAGCTTTAGTACAGTCTCAGTTGAAGTTTCAAATGGTAAAATATTTTTTTAAAAAATATAGTTAAAGTTCAATTACACAGCAAGTCTATGGTTTAGGAACTAATAATTTGCAAGCAAAAATGAATTACCAGCAGAAGAGAAGAAGGAAGAAGCAGCTGAAATAAGGTGATGGGTTGCCAGGGAGGAAAAGAGTAATGAGCAGAGAAGCTAAAAACATAAGGAAGGCCTAGAGAGGAGAAAAGGAAGAGTGTTAAGGAGAAAAAGGAAATAAGCTTATTACTAAGCAAGTTCCAAGTCAAGGAGAAATATGAAAAGAGTATCTGCAGATAAAATAAGCCAACAAGATTTTTAAAAGTGTAATAATTACATAGGTACCAGGATAAGCAGCTATTCCACCAATCCAAGTGCTCTATTATCACCACAGATACAGAAGATCACTAAAAATTTTTGTGATATCAAAAAAGTAGGACTTCTAAGAGATTATAAAGTGCCACAATTTCCTCTGGTCAAATAAACAGAATTTAAAGAAAGATATTATGGACTTTTTAATGAATAGTGAAAGTGCTCATGGTCTTGCCTTAGGAAAAAGAAAACCACACTAGATTCCACTGTAAAAGTCACATGCATGTGGGTTTCTGCTCAATGATTAATGGCTGTTCTGTTTTCAACTTTATAGTATTAATGTATAATTAGAGAAATTCAAAAGTCTCTCTTAGCAGAAATAATTAATGTTGAAAGTATTAATACTTGAAAATAATATTCAATTATATTTTTTACACCTCTAAGCTTTGCAGCCAACCATTGTTTCAGGTTACTTCGGTATTTCCACAACTGCAGCATACAGAAGGATTCACACTTAACATAAATCTCCAAGTCCCACAGAAAGACTGTTAATATGTAAAGGAAACAGGATGTCAGAGAAATGGCACAGCCCTTAAGAATTACTTTATATAGTATAAAATAGAAGTTAGGAAAGAGAACAAGTAGAAGCACTATTAAAAACCCAGCCTTAAAATATTAGAAATATTACATTTTTGAAAAACAGGAGAGGAACCCACTGGTAGAAGAAAACTGAAATTATGGGAAAACAACTAAAAGAACAACAGCCAATCCTCCACCTATAATGAACTAGCTGTGCAACAACTCCAAGGGTACAGAATAGAGGGAGCATGTAAAACAAACAAATTTGAATTCTATTCTCTTTTGACTGTTATGAGACAATTTGTGTGCAGTTACCTGTTAGCACTGTCGTTTGCTGCCTGGATGCTGCTGTCTATCTGCAGGACTGTTTTGTAATCAATGTACGCCTGTCGATATCGCTCCATTGACTCGTTTGCCATTGCTCGGCGTAGAAGAGGCTTAAGGGAAAATGGCTGCAGCTCCAGAGCCCTGGGAAAACAAAAAGAAAAATGCAGGATTGAAAAGGAGTAACTGAATTAAAAGAACTATTTCATGATATACACAACTATATGCAAATCTGTGATTTCACATGGCACTTACAGTAAAATAACTAAGGAAAATGGGTCTGAGTGGTTCATATCAACATCCTAAATTACACCCACTTTTGAAATTGTTAGTGCTTTTACTACAACTTACTCTACTCAAAGCTCTGTCTTCCATCTGGAAAACTGCTCTCATCACCACGATATGATTAATGGAATGGCACCTGCTTATGAGCAAAAGCTATTTTCCCTAAGTCATGCCAAGATTTACAAGGATTTCAAGTATATGGTGCTTTTGCTTACATGACTTTCAGTTCTTCTTCCTTAAATGAAAATATGCACTTAAAAAACCCACTGACTAGGCCAGGAACATGCACTTTTCTTTGGACTTTAGGTTTTTGCCTGCCTTTTGTCTGTTTACATTTTCGATTGTCTGCCTGGTCAACACCAAGCTCAACACTGTGCAATTAGAACTCCTTCCAAACACCATGCATTTTTCCAGCAATATGAAGCAGTCAAAGATTTTATTTCTCAAGAACTACCTTCTTTGCAATGATTCTTGCTAAAGAGAGATAAACTTCTGAAATAGTGAAATTAAGATGAGTTTAGACAATTTGATTTCATGAAGTCATAAAGCCACCCAGATTGAGATATCCCAGCTTTCTGCTACAGACATGTTCAGCTCCAAGATCAGACAAGGCTGCTCAGGGCTTGATACAGCTGGGCCTGAAAACCCTCCACGGGATCTCTGCCCAGCATCTCTGGGCAACCTGTTGCAATGCCAAGCAGTGTTCATGGGGAGAAGGTTTCTCCTAATATAATTCTACATAATTTTTTACTTTGAAATCAAGTAACCTATTTGTAGATAATCTATTATATTGTGTTGCCTACTGAAGATTTGACATTGCCTAATTTACATGTGTTTGCAGGTTTGCAGTTGTGCTTCCCAGTCTCTAAATTATTCCTACCTCTGTATTATTTCTACCACTAAGCACTATGAGTTCTTGCACATCCAGGAAATATGCATGACATTAAGGACACTATCATTAGATAGTAAGAATAAAAAGCTTCTAATTGGTAAGAATACAAAACCTAAACCCTCTGTATTACTGATTCCAGCTAAAGTTTTACACACTTCAAACTTCCTGAATAGAAAGATGTGATGGGTCTTAAATGTGCCATCTTGGCCAGTTGTCTGTGATCCTGCATCTATTTCAACAAAATACTGCTAATGAGTCATTTTTTTCAGAGAACTTATTTTGTCAGGTAGAATACATACAGTAAGTTAAATGTTTCGTACCTTTGTACTACAAAGGTACATGCATACTTTATTTTTTGTTTTGGAGGGCTTTTTTAACAGTAGTGTTAAACTGTACAAAAAACCCCACCGATTAATTAATATGATTTCTAATTCTTTTAAGATACTTTTTTGCACCTTAAGCCCCAGCATTATAAACTCAGTCCATGGAAATATTAAAAACCCCAAAACATCAAAAATACAGTATTAATTTAGTAGGACACAGTGTTTGGAAGTTACTGAAGGTGTAGGATCTTCTCTAACTCCTGTACCCTTAAAAGCCACAATAAGCAGAAAGGATTTTAGCTCAATTCCTTAACAGCTGTAATTACTGTTTATAACTATGTCAAGTATATATTAAAAACCCCCAAACCAAAACAACAAGCCAACAGAGAACACACACACATACACCATACATGTGCTCAAAAGCAATTTCCAATACCGTGATAAGCATCTGGCTTAACAAAGCTTTTACATATTTGTTACTGTAGAACTCCACTGTAAACCTGCTTTGATATTAAAAACTTGAATTCCACTATGCATTTCTGTGAACATAATAAGCTTAAAAACTGCCCATACACAGTAAGACATTAAGTTAAAAATTATTTGTTTCCTAGTTTTCACGTGTTTGTTTATGTAACAAAGGTATCTGTCATTTAGACAAGGAATCCGACTTTATTGGTACTGTTCTGAGTCAAACAGCACTAGCAATGTATCAGTTAAAATGTTTAATCATCACCAGGAATGTTGTTGCTCTACATGGGAGGTTTCAATTTACCTGTTACAATCCTGAATGCAGTCACTGCAGTTCCCTTCTTTGAGGTAACATGCTGCTCTGTTTGAGTACAAGATACTTAAATCGTCTGGACTTTGTTCTCCTAAAAGAAGTTACAATGAAAATCAAATAGTATCACTGAATTTACACTTAAGAATTAAAAATCTGCATACTCCAAGCTGCACTGCAGGGATGCAGTTTGCTGACACTGCAAAGCAGTAAAGAGCTTTCTTTTATCATGTCGCCTGGAGTATGTAAGTATTCAAACATAAATGTCAACAGCTCTACCCCTAGAAAATTAAAACATTATTTCACTCATCATTCTGTGTCTTCTGTCACGTGAATTGCTGCCTACTGAAATGATGCAAGATCTACTGCAAGATCCTGTCAAAAATCCAGGGGCAGGCTAAATTCGTTCACTTGTAGTTCCTTTAAATCATCTAAACAGTTCTAGATTTGAAGTATAAGGTATTACACTCACCAAGACCAGTGACATATTCAATTGCTTCCGAGTATTTGAGCACAGCTTCTCCAAACTGTCCACTCTTAAATAACTCGTTTCCTTCAGTTTTTAGTTTTGCTGCAGCAGGAGGAAGTGAAGTGGAGCTGCCACCACCAGCCGACTGAGACCCTTCCCTATGCGGTGTGGAGACCTCCTCAGCTTCGGCGCTTTCACTCTTCTCATCGCTGCGTAAATAGCCATTAACTTCGCCTTCATGGTCCGATAAATGCTTTTCTGACTTCTTTTTTGACGCGCCTTTTTTTCCTCCGCTCTCAGCGGAGTCCTTGTGTTTGTGCGTGTCTCTGTCCTGCTGTGCCTTGCCTTTGCCGTGGGACTTTCTGTGCGCGTTGCCCATCGCGGGCTCTCCAGCCGCCTCCCGCGCCGCCGCTGCCGCGCCGGAGCCTGCGAGGGCGTTAATGAGGCGGGTTAGAGGCGCATCAGCAGCGCGAACCATCGGCCTGCCGCAGCACGGGGGTGCGCCACAGGGACACCCACCCGAGCCCGCGGCACCCCAGCGCTAGGGGGGCTTGTCTGCCTCGGAAAACACTGCTGAGGACACACAAAAATTCTTTCTTACAAGTAACCTGCAGGTGTTACTGAGAAGGGATTACTACGAAGCCTCATTGCCCCTTGCTGGGCACACGGGAACCCCTGTTCTGAGGTGTCAGAATGGTACAAGGCTCACCTTGAAATTAACGCTTTAAATACCGCCTTTTACAACACGGACGCTTTGATCTGCCGTGACCAAGTCAAATGCCTGCGTGTTCAAGTTAGATCACAAGCTATCAAATCAGTAACGTTATACAAAACTCTCCTCGAATATAACATGGAATAGGCAGGATAAAAGCCTATAAATCCTTCTCAAGAAGATTTCCTTTAAACATGTCAAAAACCCTTTTATGCAGACTTGTGATCATTCAACCTTCACTTTTACTTATTACAAATTTATTTAGGAAAAGTCATAGAATAAGAGTATTAGATAATAAAATCTCTATCTTCCATATTCACCTGAATTCCTACCAGATTACCACCACGGTATTCAAAGACAGATTTCTGCAAAGCCTGACTCTCGATACTACTAAGCACACAACAACTCTGCCTTTTGGTTCAATTAAGATGCTATCTTCCCCTTCCCTTAACCTGATGTTCTTATCTGCCCAACAGAATTTTTTCACATATTGGAACAATACTTTCAATTGACTTTAACAAAACATCTGACACTGACTCAACATGGATGAACTCCAGATGGTCCAAAATGAAAGAAATATTTTTTTGAACACACAAAATGTTACTGCAATCAAACTGAACGGGATGGGAAAGCATAAGATTTGTAGAAACAACAAATCTTCTAATGCCTCCTACCTAGCTGAGATCCCTGTTTTGAAATACCATACTGAATAATAAGTTCATACTCTACAGCGGGAACAATGATAGGTTAAATCTACCCACACAGACATTTTTGTAAAACTTAAATTATTTATATTTGAGACATCCACCCACCCACTCATCCAATTGGTAGTACCAAATATACCAAAAAGGTTTAAAGTCTAATTGCTAGGGAGAATGGTGGTAAAAGGCTTGCTGGGCAGATGAATGAAGGCAACCAGTATATTAAAAACTTCCTTAACATACATGCTAAAATACTTTCATTTTACATACACCAAAACAGAAAAAAAATTTAAATGTCACAGATTAACAGGTGATAGGACAAGCTTTTACAAAACATAGTGAAACATTATCAAAGAGCATCCCAGCTTCTAGAGACAAAGAAAAAGCAAGGCAGGCACACAATATGTGATGTGAATGTTATTAATGTGAATAATGTGTAATTCCTGAATACAGGAAAAAAATTCCTAAAGATGAAGTGCACAGAACCAGTCCTGGATTAAACAGGAAGCATTTATAGCATTTGGAGTCTGAAGTCCCCCTGACAATAGGAATGCTGATAGTTACCTTGTGCAGCTGCTGGGTAATACTAATTGGTTAAATATTTCAAGTCTGAGTAAACAGCATGCAAAAAAAGGTACAGCTATACTTTTCAAATATAATTCTAATTGTCTTTTAGTTTCAGTCTTTAAAAACAAAGTTCCTGTACTGGTCTCTACAAAGAAGTTAAAGCAGTATTCTGGGCTAAAAAAAATACCAATACTTCTGAACTTTTCTTAAGGAAAAAAAAATTCAAGACACCTTATAAATTCAAAGGAGAATTTGAAGAAAGGTAATGAAAAGTCTGGACAGAATTTTGACCAGAATGAGAACAAATACGCACAAGAAAGAATTTTAATTTATGTTATTACGAAAAGAACAAACTTAAAATGGAAGGACCATCATAAAACTAAAAAAATCCCCACTGAATACTCTAACAGGAATATTTGAAGTTTGGTGAGTGTTTACTGTTATATAATATATAATAATATCATATAATATATATAATATTTTTTAATATTGTAATAGATCAATTATATACCACACAGCTCAATGAATTTGTCTTAATTAAAAGTGGCTATTTAAAATGTATCAATTTATCTTTAAACTATATTTATTACTTGAGGTTATAACTTCTGGAAATGTCAAAATACCAGGTGCTTTGTCAAGCACATGATTTTTAGTTTTTGCAGCGCCTGAATACTGGTTTTTATAGTCTCTAGGATGCAAGCAATTTTCCATTTCTATTGTACAGAAAGGGCTCCATTTACTTTTGCTTTCAGCTACATAGAAGATGAAGAGAGACTACACTCTATTTAGACTGTTTTGTTCAAAGTTCAGAAATCAACTTTTCAGCTCTAAAGAAAACAATAAATTTTTTTTTCCAATCTCTAAATTGTAAGTTCAGTAGGAATGCATCAGGCTTACCAGTTAGAATGTGAAATAAAAGTGACTACATGACTGGACTACATGGACTACTGGACTGCCTGTGATTACAGGACTAGACGTTTAGTCTACTTTTTGCTGTTAGGTTCACAGAACATTTTTTATTCATTAACTGAACTGCATTCATCTTTGTTTCCAGTTGTACAAGAAAAGACAAGTGTAATCTATGAAAATGTTTTCCACTTAAATCTCAGAAATACTTTTGTGTATCACAGGAACACATTGGTGTCAGCTGACAATCTTCCCTGTGTTTAAAGGCCTAACCTTTCATCAACACAATGGAAGTCTTCCTATGGAGCTAGAAGGCACACAATCATCTGAATGCTCACAATAGAAAACACCCCCAAATGAACAGATATTTAAGGCTAGGGACATGATGCACTCCTTTCTTCCAAGGTTTTAGTTCGGGAGATTTGGTAGACACCAACTGATGTGGGAAAATATATTTTCTCTAATCTTGTGTGCCAATAATACACTATTATTACAGTCCAACATTCATGATTAAGCTGCAAAACCCACAGACTGTTTTAGTTTCAAGATAAAACACAGAAAACATAAAAGTCACAGCTGTCATTCTACAATACCTTAAAGAGCCAACATAACTAAAAGAAAGGAGAAGGGTGAAATCAGCCTAGGGATTTTATTCTGTTGCAGGCTGGAGGAAAGTCATGCAGTTGAATCTAAAAGCAAGCTGCCAGTGCAAGCCTTCCTAGCCCCTGCTGCCTCACCTCCTCCTGCAAGCCATGGATTCTGATTATGCCAGTGGCTTCATCCCAAGAGCCTTCCAGTTAACTACACACTAATCCAGGAATGGGAGATACACTTCAACTGCTTGTAACCTACATCCAGTACAAGAATTACATGTTGTTTACCTCTAATACAACCTTCCAGAGCACAGAGATGAGCTCTTACAAACAAAAACAAAAACAAACAAACAAACAAAAAAAAAAAAAAAAAAAAAACACAAAAAAAAAGAGAGAGAGAGAGAGAGAGAATTATAGTTTCCAAAACAAACAACGACAAAAATCATAGATGTTAACAAATTATACTTGATCATTTTTACACCCTTTGATGCAAGCATGGGAAGAAAAATGCAGAAGAAATATGTGCTGGTGGGAAGGCAGGAAAGCTGTGTGAGAGAAAGATCTCAGGAACACAAAATGTTCCCTCACGAGAAGAAATTTTTAACTTGGTTCACATTAAAGGACAGATGTAAAATTACACAGGGCACAGGGGAGTAGGTGATTTATAGCAACATTTTCCATTTGTCTTTGTTATGCCCATTCTAGAAAAAATTACAAAGATGCGTAATAAAACTGAGTTCTAGATTTCACACTCAGATCTACCTTAAGTAGTCAATGTAAGTTTAGTCTTCGAACAGGCAAAATTCTTTGCATGAATATGTGGATGAATTGTGTGAATAAACATTACTACCTCAAAGACAACTATTTTTTCCTTAGGTTAAAATAAAGTAGGAAATGATAAGACATTACTTTTATCTCCACCATGTCTTTCACGTTCTTCTGTATTTTCCTCTCTTCCTTCACCACTTTCTGAATCCTCTATCTCTTCAATAAGTATTTTTTTTCCTTTGCCTTGAGGCTCAGATACAGGCTTTAAACCTTTCAGTTTCTCTTCAATCTTTAGCAGACTTTTCTACAAGAGAAAAAAATCAGCAATAGAAGAAGTTTTTTTATTATGTATATAAATGACACTTTACGTACAGCAAATACTTTCTGTTAAATAATCCATGTGAAATCCTGAAGAATTATCAAGATAAATGTTGCCAATATAAAAAGATGGTAATAAATGTGAATTTTACAAGAGTCAGCATCAAACCAAGAGTAATAGTCAATTTCTGTCTCTCTCACAAGAAATAGACACAAGATATCTTCACATCTTTGTGTGAAGATATCACATAGATAAATAAATACTTTTCTTGAATGCACTGCTTATCAAAAATAAAAAAACTAAATTCAAAGGAAAAAAAAGTAGATCTATGATTGTGAGATCTGCCATGGTCTACTAAGGGGAGATATGGAAAATAGGTTCTCTAAAGAATCTCCAAAAAAGCCTAAAATCAGAATCAAAATTTATGCTGTGGAGAATCTGATGTCAGATGGACAACTGATGGAAAAATACAACTGAGAGAATAAGAACCAAAAGACAACAGTCCCTTAACAGTGTAGCAGAAGGACACTGTGGAATAATGATAAGGTTTGCTCCTCTTATAAGAACTGCAATTAAATGATCAAACAGCTTCTCATTCCTTAATATTTTTCCATTACTCAAAAAATCTCCTTTAACTGCACTTGGAATCATCAAGGTTGGAAGAGACCTTTAAGACCAAGGCCAACTGTTAGCCCAGCACTATCACTGTAACCCATAAACCACTAAATCACTTTGTCAGAGCAGAGTAAGACACACCCAGCATTATGTGGTATTCTGAATGTAATTCAATGCTGTGCAAGAAAGTGTCATCTCAGTACTTCCTGTCTCAAGAAAAAGATAAGAACAGGATCAAGCAAAGATTCACATGGACAAACTACCTTGAAGAGTTCCAGTTACTGACAACCAATTCACTTTTGTACTAGTGATTCTGGATATAAACGTGCACTCTGCATATGTTCCATACATTCATATTTATCTCAAGAGAGTTTTGAGGATTCTCTAAGCAATGAGAAACTTGAAAAAATGCCCTGCCAAGCACTTCTCATTTTTGTATTTGCCAGCCAAGGCATAATAGCTGGCACGAATAAGGACAAAGTACAGATATCTGCTTTCAGCTACAAAAGCACTGCTCAGCAAAGCAAGTCATGGAAGAGTGTAATCAAAATGAGTAACTGTCTCTGTCTGGTATTATAAGAAGTCTCAGCACAGCCTATTTGATACATCTTTTCCCACAGACTGTTGTACAGTTTGTCATCACAGACTCACAAGCTATTTAGATATTCAGTCTTGTAAATAGAAAAGAAAAATACCAAAGTCTCTTTCAGAACTCAGATCTAAAGACATGTAATTAATTCTTTGGTTGATGTGAAACTCAGGAACTATTCTGGACAGGAACTTAGCTCCAGGAGCACCCTAAAAAGGAAAAATGCTGTATGTGGTCAATTTGACACATGAGGCATGTACCACTTTCTCTGGTTCAAGCAATAGTAATAAATAACTCCATGAAGAGAAGCAGCAATCAACAAGCTGCTAGCAGCTTACAATATGCCACCAACAAGAGCTGGACAGAAGTCAGAAGTTGGGACAATTGCACAGCATCCAGAAGTCATACGTAAAAACACTGGGAGGGTAGTAGTATGATGGACTCACAATTAACATACAACGAGCAGTTTACTATCAAAACTGCCCAGTACTGAAGGTTCTCAGGACACACAGAGTCCAAATGCAAGGACTGCTCTAACCTGCAAAATATCCCTAAGATACCAATAAAGGACACAAACCAATCCTCTCCTTAACAGCCAGAGTAACAGTAGTGCAAGGACCACATCCTGACCTTAATTTTCAAAGAAAGCATCTGGCTTTTCATTCTACCCTGGAGATGAAAAATGAGGATTTATAACAACACATGAAGCAAGGACAGAATCCAGCTCTTCTTGTTTTGGGTAAACTTTACCACTATAACAACAAAAGCTTGGCATCTGTTGAATTTTTCTTCTCATTATGTACTCAAACTTAAATGCACCTATCTCAATGGATCTTTTCAAGAGAAATTTCCAAATAGCTTTGATCAGCAAGACACTAATACTGCAAGCATGTTCAGCAGAAAATGTTTTAGGCACCTAAATTACACTAATAGAGAAGGCCTTTCCTCACAATCAAGTCATGAACAGAAGATCTGGCCACTTTCAATACCTAATTTCCACCACATGTGGTCTTGAGAAGCTGATCAATGGCACAGCAGATTGAGTGTGTCCTCAAAACTCATAGTTACATCAAACAACATGAACTGTATTCACTTTAGGTTACAACTGTGTACAACCTCTTTCTAGCCATACTCCACTCACTGATCTTTACCTTAGCCATAGAGTTTTCTGGTTCAACAGACAACACTTTATTCAGATCCTCTATAGCTGTCTGGTAATTCTGCAATTGATTATGCACAGTGGCACGACGCATCAGAGCTACAAAAGAATGAAGTGTATTATTTATGTATTTAAAGTATAAAGTGAATAAAAATACACTGTTTTTTCTAGACATAATAAGTGCAGTTATGCAGTTTATAAAATTCTACACTTACTTCTATATTACTAACAACTGTTTTCTTGATGATTTTTAATGATGCAATTTCACATGACATCTTTTGAAGCAGCAGTCATGAATTGTGAAGCACCTTTTCATAATTTTCAAATTTTCCACCTCCACCCATGGAAATATACTTAGCTACATTCAAGTCCTTGACTTCAGAAAGGAATAAACCAACAACTTTGCTTGTTTTCATGTCACTTTTAAATTAATTTATAATTCAGTGTGGGTATTATGGAAACACTGCATGAATACAAGAGGGCTTATAGTTATATGGAAAACGTGCTGCCATGTAAGAATTCCTTTTACATATCAACAGGATGAACTGCATAAAACTTCACTAACCCCCAAAGAACTATTAAAACTGCTTTGGGGAGCTATGCTGTTCCTTTATTTGTATTTAGACCTGATGTAAAGCTCAGTTCAGTCAACTAACAACATGTACCATTTTCTTTGCTAGAGGTAAAATAATACATTGAAATTTTATTTTCAAGTTTACCTTTTATGTTGCCAGGTTCCATGTCTAGTACCTTCTCACAATCCTGCAAAGCATTGTCCCAGTCCTGAAGTTTGATTTCTGCTTGAGCTTTGTTATTATACACAGCTGCAGTTGGTATTACTGATAAACTCCTAAAAGAAAGGGAATATTGATCGTGTTAGAGTCAAGTTAGAAAACCTGAATCTAGAAACACCTCACTACTGGAAGCTATAGCAATATTAATACTGGTATTCTAACCACAGTAGTGGTTAGAGACTCACTCCTGCAAGACCACAAGCAACCATCCACCAACTAGATTTACTGTCTTCAGAGGCCTCTTGCTTGCCAGGACTTAGACCTGAGGTGTTGCAGAGGAGAAGCCATGGCTCGTCTGTCACTTAGACTACTGCCTCCTCCTGCCATCCATGTAGACTCCAAAAAAACTGCCAGATGGAAACTCTGAGAGAAGAAGAGTAACTACACAGCTCTGGGGATTATGATGAAAAGCATGGTGGTGGGGAAGAACACATGGGATTCTCCTTGATCTTGCTTGTAAGATGGAAAGACTCAGGTAGCAGTGGATGAATAGTCCAGGTCCATGCCTGGCTGCAGGGCTGGTATTGTAGGTAGGGTTTTAGTTTCTGTGACAACAGGATCATCTCAGAGGAACAAAGACAGCTAGGATGCACATAACAAAATGGTGTAAGGGAATCTTTGCCAACAACCTTGTTAATGTTGCAAGGAAGGCCCTAAACTGTGTTCTCTGGAAAGAATAGCCATGGAAGTGCCAGGGGGACAGCACACTGCAACAGACACAATTTCCTTGTGAAAAAAACCATGGTTGAAGAACAATCTCAAATACTTGTCCACAAATGCACAACAGGTGGGAAACAAAAAAAAGAATAAAAGCTCTATGCAGCTATGATCCCAGTGGGATAATCTCTGCATGTTCTTTAAAAAGGGTAGGAGGGTGAAGAAGAAGAGGAGATGCATTCTAGTCCAAGCAGTGATTCAACGTGTGAAGGTTTGTCTTCACACGCAAGAGACTGACAAGCCAGTCAAGAAAGCCAATGGGTAAGAAGAAGAGGTCAGACTCTACGTTTTCCATTCTAGCCACAGATGACCCCTTCAAGTTATTAACAATTCATTCCAAAATATTTTACTTAAATATTTATAACTCTAAGAAAATAGATTGCAGATAAGATTAGAAAAGTGACCAGTTAGAACAGCATGGTATCACTATCATACATTTCAGAAGGCATACAATGCCCTGTGGGGGTCAAAAATGGAAAAACTCTCCATTACAGAGATTCTGCCTATCCTTAGTTATTAGTACCTTATTTATGTACCAAAAGCAGACGTTTTTATTTATTTTTATATTATGTATTTGTATTTTATTTATTGTATATGAAATACAGCTATAGACTTTTTTTATGTTTGTGTAAAAATCCCAAACAAAACAAGAAAGATCTTTAGGCTGCAATTCAAGAACAACAAAAAAAACCAAACCCATCATGCATCAAATGCCTCAGTTAAGCAGCTTGTGCTCTATGAATATCATTCCAAGTGTGCACACACACATACATATATACATATCTATATCAGCAACCTCCAGATAAATTCTCATAAGCTTTTCTACAAAATCCTAACTCCTTCAGTGACATTATGAATGATACTTCCTAAACATAAACCTGTTAAATATTTATTTTATTGCTGTTCCACACTATTTCTACTCATTATTTTCTCCATACTTATCTGCACTGACCACAACTGTATTAACTTTCTCATACTTTATTCAAGGTTATCCCACTATAATATCATAGCTCATTAATTATCTTTATGTTTCATCTCACAGTAGTGTCATATCATTATCCTCCATTTACACTGATAATTAATACCCCAAGAGTCCCATGTACTCTAAATTTCTAAACCGCAACTTTGATGCTTCTGATTTCTGGGGTTTTTTTTGAGTCCTTACCATTTCAAAGCACAGAGTTAAATTACATTTGTAATTATTTGGTTTCTCAGCACTCTGATTATCCTTTTATTTTTGTAAACTTGCCCTTGAATCTCTATGGTTTAAAAAAATCTGAGGAAGTTTGTGACACCTGCATATTGCATTCCATCACTTTCTAGCCCGTTCTCTTCTGATAAATAAAAATTAATAGGAGGATGGATCAGTGCTTTAAATATTCTTCTGTCAAATCTTCCTGCCTTTTTGAAAATAGTTTAATTGTCACTAGTTGCTTCAATAAGAAGTTTCTTCAATTACATTGGTCTGAAACCAACATTCACAAGTAAGAGTTATTAAAATAAAAGAGCACAATAGTATTTACTCACCGAGTGTAATATGTCACTGCTTCCACATAATCACCAGTGGCAAAGGCTTCATTGCCCTTTTCTTTCTCACGAGTAGCAATAAAAATTTTCTCTCTCTTTGTCATTCCTAGCAAAAAATATTTCTACATAACAACAACTAGCAACTTGCACAGATGTAACCAAAACAGTGAGATAAAATACTCTGAATCTCATAGTCTGCATTTTTTTAAAAGCACATGGCTTACTAAAGGACAAATTTGTATTTTATTTTCTGTAATAAAACAGTAAATTATTCTGATAGGCATACAATTCAGCATGCAGAACTGTAGAAAAAAGCACTTGGCTAACCTCTACCATTCATTTATAATACCAGATGTATGCTTTACTTCTTTACTCTCAACTAAACATAAACATTCTTACTGTTTATTAAGCAAGACTAGACTTTTTTCAAACATGGCTTCAAGCTCACTTGATGATCTAACAACTTTTAGCATCTCAAGGTGCTGAAAAATAAAGGCACTTTATTATATACTTCTTTAATTAGTATTTATACTCTACAACATAGTATTACTACTAAAGAAAAATTATGTTTCTAAGACATTACCAGTTGTGTCAATTTTCTTTTCAATTATGGGTAGACTTGGCCTACTGAAGAATCTTGCTTTTGAGTTACTTTCTTCACAGTCTTCATCAATTTTAGAACATTCCTTTTCCACATCAAACCTTTAATTGATAAAATGACCAATTCAATAATTCTGCATTAGCTCAGCTGATAAAAGGGCATGTTGTATTTTCATTATAAACCAAAGAAAAAGAGATACAGGCTGTGTTCAACTATTGGTGACCAAGAAAAATCTCTGCCTCACCTCCTCACCATATTCCCCAAAAAAGACAGGTGAAATTTAAGAAACAGTATCATCAGGCTCCATCCCAGCCCTGTCAAACATCCCCATTAACCTTTGCCAAAATAGCAATTTATACTGTAAACTTGAGACAAGACATTTCAAAGCAGCTCTAAAGCAGCTTTTGAAAACAGTGTTTAGGAATTTATATAAAAGAAATATTGCTGCTGTAATATTGTAAAATAAATATAGTAATAACAAATTCCTACGCTATACAGAAACATTGCTCTTACTGCTTTTCTGTGTAGGGTGTAATGGAAAATAGCCTTTTCACAATAATCTGGACAAGATTAATAATTTCTTTCTGAAATCAAGATACTGTTTTGAAAATTTCTCCAACTCAAAACCTTTTCACATAATACTAATTGTTCTCCATTTTGAATCTGATCTTTTGCTAGCTTACTTTTACCTATTTATTATAAATTAACCACATTTCGAATAATTGTTTTTTAAAATAAAAAGGAAAACACTTTGTTTAGAAATTGCCTAAACAATTGAAAGCTTTGAAAGCTTTGAAATTTTCCTCAAAGCATTTTAAAACCATGATATGCTTTAAATTGGAAAACATCTTTCAGACAGCTCTGTTTCAGTGAACTCATAATCCAAAATAAATACGTTCTATGGGAAAATTTACAACCTGTACTATTATCAGCACACTAAAGCACTTAAAGATTGTGTATATAAATGTGTAAACAAAATCTGTACAATTATTTTGGAAAGATACAGTACCAAGAGTAAAGAATAAATGAATGAAAGAATAAATTGTTGCAGAAATTATTTTTATAACATAATTTCTTTGTCCACATTTGAGCAGGAAGGCACCAATTTCTGAAAGATACATGCATGAAAATAACAGATATGCAAAATTTATGCAGAACACGGTTTTGTAAGGGCTTTGGGGTATGGTTTCATTACCCAAAGCCCACAATATCCCTATCTACTGCACTGGAAACTTGTGCCTCCTCACTCTGATTCTACACGATTGTATTGCAGATTTCAGGAACTACAGAAAAGCTTCTACAATGTACAACACAAGAATAACAATGTGCTTTTTGCTTTCCATGTTCAACAATCTGGGCATGAACCTGTCACATAACTTGGGAGGGTGATGTGCCACCATTACATGATGCAGAATGTCTTTGTATCAGAGCTTCATCCATTCTAAAATAGTTACTGTCTAAACCTCTATTAAGTATAATTGCATCTAAGTAAACTGATGCACCTGCCTGAAGCTCATTCTTTGAAGTTAGTGGGGTTCAGTGCAGGAGTAAGAATTCATCAGTTTTGTTTTCAGTGTAGAACTGTGCCTTTAGATATAGACAAGTCCATGTTTATAGGTCCATGTTAAATAACCCTAGAGCTGTTTTCAAAAATCTCATCAATTAAGTAATCAATTTTTATTTATTTTTCTGCTGGTTTACTATATTTCACACACCTTGTACAAAAGTGTAGACTAACTTGTTCTCAACTGTTAGCAATGTGTTATTTGCATTTTAACAGAATATTTATTAAGAAAAACCAAAGTTTCACCATTGTTACAGTTCTTTTAAATGCTGACCTTAATACTATGTTTCTGCAAAATACACCATGTTCCCTAGTTAAATAAGATTTATTAAAAACTGAAATATAAAATTAATTAAACATACTTGTCCCATTCACTGTAATCCCGTGGTATGTTTTTCTTGCTTCTTTGTTTGTTTTGCAATTTTTTATTCTAAAAGAGAAACAAACAGCCATCTTGTAAGACAATTTGTTGCAGTGGAATTCACAGTGGTTTTTTTGGTTTTGTTTCTGCAGTACATATTTTCCTAGTAACCACCACTACTTGTGACAAATCTTAGCTCAGTCTTGAAAATGTAATTCATTTCGGTTTAAAGAAAATCTTGATGCGTTTCACATATCACTGCAATCTTACGGGCTCCTAAGTCTCACACTTCTTGTCCACTGTCCTGCCACATCACAGAGGCACTGAGTGAAACTTTCTAATTAGTATCTTGTGATGCCATCTTCCCAACCATCCTTTCAACACAGCAAGGGAGAACTCAGTCTTCAGAAGACCCAGCCTTGTGATGAGGTGTTTGACACTGAGAGTGAATCAGGAACCTGGTTTTAGGCTTCCCTTTCCCAAGAGAATTCCAGGCACAGATTTTGGTAGTCCCTGGAACACTCACAACAAATTTGCAAATAAATTATTTCAAAGTAGTGTCTGAACTTCTTTTCACCATTCATCACTTCACTAAAGCTAATTCCATGAATATTTACATTCATTTTAGATTTTAGACAAGCTCCATCATTGAAGCTTGCCTTACCTAAAATTTATCTCCATGACATTCCTGCAACAATCAGTTCTGACAATCAGATTTGACTGCCTTGTATCTCAACCCATCTCCTACACTAATGGACTCTATTTCCCTAGCTGTCACCTTTGGCATCTCTTCTACCTCTGTCATGAGACTGTACTTCTCCTATGCCCCTCCCTGCTTGTTGACTTCAAAATACTTAATAGCAAGGTGTGGTTCCAAACAGGTATTTCACAGTGGAACAGCCAGTTCAAAATATTCCCATCTACCCTATCCTGGCCATTCAGTCCTCCTCTTACCTTGCAATCCAGCATTCACTGAGTTACACCAGTGTAATTCTTTGTAGAATTGCATATTTACAATTTTCTGTGTTTAAACAATCTGATAGAGATCACAGTACAGTCTCCAAATATCTGTACCAGTTCAATTCAGCATGTGATAAACTGGACCAAAGAAATGACCAGAAGCTTTCTAAACTCGCTTTACCAGTGGTGACACTGTAACGAGGACATGCTTCTGCCAGCTGGATGTAAACACCTCAATTTACATAATGCAAATGTGACCCTTCCTGTAAACACTTCTGACTATCTATAATGTTAGGTTACACAAATTTTTGTAGTATATAACTCCAGAATTACTCTTAATGTTATGTCTTTCAGGAAGCGAAACAAAATGACAAATATGTTCAGCGATCAACACATGTTTAGAGGAGGGAGCTCCTAAATACACCTTCCTGACACATGAGTTATCCTTATATACCCATCCTGGTGTATATTACTAATTTAATGAATATCAAGTATTTTTTTCAACCAAAGTCCTTAATTTAAATGAGCAAAAATACTGCAACTCTCAGAAGACTCTCATAAGGTACTGACACTAACGCAACTCCAGCTCAGGGAGAGAACTACAGCATGTGCATTTAAGAAATGAGGAAGAAACATTGACTCAAAAACCCACAATTTAAAAACATCCCAGGTATCATATATTTGAAATAATTGTAATCAAGTTGTGATTCCAACAGTCAGGAATTTCTGATCAGTAATATTTCAGAGGATCTAATCCAAGAGGCTTTGATAAAAAATGTACACTTGCGTGCTGTGGAACTCAAAAAAATAAATCTCTCTGCTTGTCATGTTTCCTGCCATAATTCATAATGCATGAATCCCACTGGGTTTGAAGCTCGCTGAACATTTTCTGGACCAAAGATGAACACACAAATTGGCTTCAGTACAGGTGACCCAACTTGGCCTTGGTTCTCCTGTAGGCCTTGTGTGCTGTCCTAAAACATTACTATTCTATGGCAGCTAACCAGTGTTAGTTTTTAATTCAGAATATCCAAAACAACACAAAGGCTATTAGATCCTATCATGATGGATTTTTATAACATAAAACTTGTATGCGTTTTGCATGCCCTGGGCTCTGCATGAGGAGGTATCTGTGGATGCAAATCTTTCTGGAACAGTATTAGAAAACCATGTTTGGCAAAGAAGCCTAAGCTGAAATCCCATCAATACAGTCTTTTGAAATCCCATCAATACAGTCTTTTGAATATTAATATCTTTAAACACATACTTTATTTCTCTCCTGGACAAAATGAGGCAGCAAAAATAATAATTATGCAGTGTGGACAGTTAAGACAGTTCTGGGCAACATGATAGGAAAAGAGGGGTGTAAAACGGAAATTTCCACATTGTGTTATAGAGGGGAATATTGCAAAAATTTTACTCTTTTTCAGCCCATTTTTGGAATTCCTCCCATGGATTCACACCAATAAAAGAAAAACACTATACAGAGTTACAAACTATCAGTAGTGAATTGAAATTACACCTATATATAGTATCAGCCAGAAAATCTGGTTACAGACAAAACAAGATGCTTTCATTTACCAAATTTGTACCCATTAGTGCAATCCACTGGTTTAGGGTCAGTAATGATTTCCAGAACTGGATTCACTGAAAATGCTGAACTTTTTATGCATCAGAGCAGATGAACAGTCTCCAACCAAGTAATAACATAAAATTATGGAAGGCTTTGTGCATTTATTTCCAGCAGAAGGGATAAATTTGGATGATTCTAAACTTGATCCCACTTACAAAACTATATTAGGCCAATCTGAAAAATAATTATAGTCCCAACTGATTAGTCAAACATGTTTAAAACTGTAAGATGACATATATCTTTATAAGAAAGAAAGAAAAAAAAGAAAAGCTGATTGAAGAAGAAAAGCTAATGTACATTATTCAATTTTTTGAGATTTCATATTGCAGGTATAAATTTAGTGTATGCTATATAAACAGCTTCTTTTTATTCAGAAGGGATCTAGTAGTGATAGAACTGTACTGCTGCATAAAATGTTTCAGGCTTTCCTGCTCTCTTCCAGGACAGGTTACAATTCCCTCAGAGGTTGTCTGCTTAGACAAAAGGAATGGAAATCACATACCACAGGTAAAGCATAAAGGTTTCCTGACTGCTAACACCAAAACATAGTAGGGAGAACAAAAGCTGAAGAGCAAAAGAAAATTTGATCGAAGACTGCTGCATGGTTTAAAGGAAGAGGGGGAAAAAAAGGTAAATATTTTGTCTTTGAATGGAGAACACATCCACTTTAGTAACATGCTGTATCCTCGGTTTCAAGACACTTTCCATCATTTTATGCTGACATTCTAAACTGGATTTACTGAGTTCACAGGGAATTAAACCATTTTCTGTTCTAGCAGTTACACAGGACATAATCAAGGGTAAAGCTATAGTGGCACAATCCATGTCAGCAAAATAGGACAGTCAAGAGGAACATACAGCAAAATATGAAAGAATACATATTAATTAAAAAAAAAAAAAAACCAAACCACAAACCAAACCAAACAAAAGCACACCTGAGTCTCAATACTAACCACTTATAAAACATTCAGCCTCTTTGTATACCACATAACAGAGATTGCCTAGCTATCCCAAATGTCTTGGTCCAACATCTATGTACTAACTGACAATAAGAAGTATCTGACAACATAAGAACACAAATCAGGCATTTACTAATACATAATTATTCAAGAAAAATAGGAATTAATATGAAAGATCACATGACCCGTAAGGATTCCTTCATAATGTTTCTGACTCACAAACCTCCAAAAAGAACAATGCTTAATGAATTTCCTATTGCAGTGTCCCAGAATTCAAAGAAAATTTTGAGAATCAGACTGAACTGATTTGTGACAATACCTGACAATTCAGAAAAATCCCATCCATACCTACTTGTCTGCCAATCACTTCAGTAGCACTGTATTTAGTATTAGCAAGAAAAGCTGGCCAGAAAAAAAAAACTAATTTCAGGCAGATAAATAAATGAAAAAAAGAAAAACCCACCAAAATGTAAGGAAACATATACCTGGGGAAAAAATATAAGTCGTTTTTCTGTAGTCATGGAGATTTTTTAAGTCTGCTAAAGGGCTAAATTAGGAAGTATACTGTACAACTGCAGTGGGAGTATCAACACAAGGTACCAACACAATCAAAGGCTACATATACACCAGCACTACCCAGTACAGGAGTGGCTATAGAGTAAAACAATTGCTGCAGAGGCTCTAACATCCCCACTGTATGAGTTCCAGGATGTTTGTTTTGGACTGGCTTCTGGACTTGCCTCTGGAACAAAATCCTGCTGGCAGCTGGAGAAAATCTCCTGGCATAATTTCATCCAGAAGGAGCCTAGTTCACATGCTTAAGCAGTACTTGGAAATATGAACCAAAGAACATAAAAGGCTGTTTACGGAGATCTGCTTTGGCAGTGAATTCTTGGTCAGAATTAAAATATTATTGCAATACACATGCTAGTACTAAAAAAGCACTTTTGTTTAAGCATTGGTCTCTTGCAAGGGAGCTTAAAGGTTTTTATTTTCTGGTTAACAAAATAAATCTAGTAAGAAAGGCACAATGATTAGAAGTTCATACATATAAAATCTCCCAGTTTTAGAAAAACGTATAATTAACACAAAAAACTGGAGATACCTGATTAGTGGGAAAGCAGCTGCTGGAACAACGAATGGGAGGCAAGTTATCTTGTCTTTCATTTGCTGTGTCTGTTCTCAGGAGCTGTGATTTCTTATCATCTTCATTCATTTCTGCCAGCCAGCTCTGAAAATAAATAAATAATATATTTTTACCTTAAGGCAGTAGAGTAATTATCCTTAAAAAGCACTGCTCTTAATGGGGAAAAGCAATTAAGACAAAGAGCAATAGTGGTTTTTTTTAATAAAAAGTGATCTGCAAAAAAAAAAACCCGTAGAGTTAAAATGGGCAGTTAATGTTCAGTGACATTAAGCAAAAAATAAATTTTAAGACATAATCTTTTGATAATTTCCTCTTTTAATCAAATAATTACATTCTACTTAGGCACAAGAAGATTGATACATCACAGTGATTGTATTATGGACCACTATAAATGAGATCCTGTACCATCAGTTCACTATTAATTGCTTGCCATTCTTCAGCTGTGAAATCAGAAGCTGTGGCTGCAGGCTTATCTTTCCTCAGAGCTCTGCTCCTTGGATCCAAACACTCAATTCGCTTCTCACAAACCAATGTCAGTTCAGGGTAACACCCCTCCTCACCAGACCTTTAAAATGCAAAGACAGAAATGTTAACAAAAAAGAACCACCACATCCTCCATGTTTCCCTCCATGTGTAGTCCATACAGACTGCAGAGGACTATTTTCCTGTTACAACCCAGTTTTACTAACACCTAATAACATTTTTATTAGAAAATCCCAGTTAACCTTCAATCATTTTCCAATGCCCACATACACAGTTCGAAAGTTATCACTACAGTGCCATAAAAAAGAAACTTGTGTCATTTAAAGCAACAGTTAAACAGGTGTGGCATCTGAAATTGCTAGTCATGCAACATGGATCATGAGGGAACCAAAACAGAGTGGCAGCATTTAAAAAAACCTAGCACTGAGCTACTCAAACTTTTGGGTGGCTAAAAAAAGACTTGGATTTCTAGTGTTATCATTGGGACACTTTTAGCATGATCACTTTAACTTCCTACTTTAATTTTAAATTAGAAAGTCACAGACAGGTTCAGACAAATAGAAAAGGGCTTCCCTCAAATTTTACAGAACAGGAATATAATTACTGATGAAGGTAAAAAAATAGATTTACCTTAATACCCTGAGAATCTTTTCCAGGTGCTTAACATCTGTGCATTTTTCAATGAATTTGTAGTCCAGATGACTAATAGGTATTTGATATGTTTTAGTGGTTCCTTCACCCAGAAAGTATGGTACTGACTCATCACCCATAACTAAATATTAAAAGAAAAAAAATGATTCTGTAAGCTTCTAGTTACATTTTGAAGTAATGCAAATTTAAGG
The DNA here is from genome assembly GCF_000277835.1 of Geospiza fortis. NCBI lineage: Eukaryota > Metazoa > Chordata > Aves > Passeriformes > Thraupidae > Geospiza > Geospiza fortis. The sequence continues at coordinate 1,395,498 of NW_005054353.1, read as the reverse complement.
AATAAAATTGCTCACACTCCACTCTCTCATGCAAGCAGACCTGTAAAAGAAAAAATATCAGATTTGAAGGCCTGATCACATTAACTGTCCCTGACTAGAGGTTTACAGACAGAAGTACGAGATATGCTTTGTAAGAGTATGCAGTTCTACTGCAAGTCAGAACAATTCAGAAAGACCACTTAAAAAAAATTGCCAATTTTTGCCTACCACATTCTCTGTTTTAACACATACCTGTTTTAACCAAGTGGGATAATCACAAAGGAGAAGATAGTGAAGGACACTCCTTTTTTCAGAGAGAAGACATTAACCAAAGCAGCATATCTAAAGGAACAAAAATCTTTGGCTTCTCTGTAGACAAAATATATTCAATTTTCTTTCCTCACTGACTGCACTTTCTGGGTCTCTGATTATATTGCACACAAATCTGAATCTTTTCCAGTAAGTCTGTAAATGAAGAAATGAGGGATTCAAATGAGACATTTCTGTCTCCCTGTCCCTTTGATCTGCTCATCTGCATCTTTTTCTGTTTTGACCACAAGCTCTACAGAGCTGAAATTCTTCCCCCCCCCCCCTTATATAGTGCACAAAGCAATCAGTTAATTTTGAAGAAATACAAGGGCAACTAGCTAGTATGTGAAAACAACTATGTGTAGTTACAGACCAAATTAAAAGAATTATGCTCTAATGTATTGCATAATTACGCACATTAATTTGTAGTTACACAAAAATGTTTACAGTACAGTATCACTTAAGTAATAACTGGTCATAATTAGGTGTTGCATAGAGATTCTGCCCCAAGACTTTACGGTTTCAGTACTAGAAAAGGAAGAAGTCGCATGGAAAGAGGGACAAATGTAGGAAATAATTAAAGAAGAATAGAAGAATTAAAAGCTCATCACCACCGGCGGTTTTTCCCGTTTATTCCCGTGGCCAGGAGGGAGCTGCCCAGCGTAGCTCTCCGGCACCGCGGTGAGCAGGGCTCCTGGTGACACAGCCCGGCACAGCTCAGCTCCAGTAGAGCCTCCCCACACACCCCCGGCAGGATCAGGGCTTTACCTCCAGGCCGGCCCCCGGGCTCCCTCACGCCCCGCCGGAGCCGGGGCAGCGCGGCCGGCCCGTGCCTAGCAACTGTT
>NW_005054353.1:1389236-1394333 GCF_000277835.1 Geospiza fortis | reverse complement strand
CCGGGACGCGGACGCGGCCCTGCCCACCCTGCAGCCGGGGTCGCCCGGCCCCCGCCCAGGCCGCGCAGGCGCAGCTGGGGCTCAGGGCGGGGATCCGGGCTGAGGGGAGCGCCTGCCGAGGGCGGGCAGAGATACAGCGCCCGGGGGGCAGCTCTCGTAAGCGCCACCCTTGTGTTTCACCGTAGTATTTCACTCAGCGGAGAGCAAGCGGTCCCTTTCCCGTTGCCGGTGTCCCAGTTAAGTGTTGCCCGTCAGCTCTGGACTTCCCCGGCGCTGCTCTCCAAAGGAGGTCCGTGCCCCTTCCCGAGGGCAGTGGGGGCTCTTCGCCGCGGTTGTCCGGCAGCCAGAGGCACCCGGCGTGCCCGCACAGGGACCAAGCCCGCCCCCGTTCGCCGGCGAGCTTCGGCAGCGCTGCTGCCGCCCGCTCCTCCTCACCCTTCCGAGCAGCCGTGTCACAGCCGACCCCTTCGTTCTGCCGTGCAGGCACAAGGTGCACGCTGTGCGGGCCAGGCTGGCGAACTGATGGCAACTGTGTAGTAAAAAGGGTTTTCATTTACACTCGAGTGTATCTGGTTTCCATGAAAAAAAAATCTAGTCTTTATAGCATAGATCAGGTACCTAAGAAAATCTTAACCAAACAGCTTCAAAACAGCATCTCAGAATGCTCTTTTCATCCCCTATAACAAGCCACTGCAGTTCATTTACAAGCCATCACACAGTCATGCAGACCTTAAAAAAGATATTTTTACAGTGGATGAGTTAAGCAAGTTATCTCAGCACCGTTAGCACCACCAAAACAGATATCAGGCACGCACAATCCAGCAGTATGCTGCAGTACCTTTCAGTGGTATTACATAACACACATTACAGACAGATGCAAAAAGTTTTGGCTCATCACAAATCCACCACTTATTACAGACCCCAGAAAAGTCATCTGAAAAGCAAAAGAAGATCCCATTTTTTTGGGGTGCTACCCAAAAAATCTTTGTAACACAGATCTAATTCTTTCCTTGAATACAAACAAGTCAAACAGCACTTAAGAAATTTCTGTTTCCGCATTGCTTCTTAATGTTTAACTTGCCTCCCTCTCGTCTTCTTTCAGGAGAAATTATTTTTTCACACTTTCAGACATCCATACTTTTGACATGTCCACAACTGGGTGCCAGAATTGGGTGCTCTGATGTCCTTTAAGATTTTCTTTTTTGAAATCCAGATCTGTTTCAAATCTAGCTATTTATTTTCAGTAGAATTTATTCAAACCACAGTTATTTTATGCAGTTCACCAGTCCAAAGAACATTCAGCAAAGTTAAAATGCAAATAAAGTTCAGATGAGAGTAATGAAAACAAAGATAACTTTAAAAGAATACAATTATCACTGAATTTAAAAAACACTGCATACTTCGACTACAATTTAAACAACAGCTTTAGAAATCTACTGATGGAAGACAATATAGACAAAATTTAGTTTTACAGTGAACTTTAATATTTCAATCTCTTAAAACACAAATAAAGAGCGTGCATTTACACACAAACAGCTTTACAGAACAAAGTTATCAGAACGATTGTATCATGAAGTCACTATCTTCAGCAGACATCATCGAGCATCAAAAACTACCACTGGAATAATGCAGTTAAAGAAAAATATATGTTGTGATTGAAAAAAAGATGGGGGAGAGGAAAAGAGACTGTCTAAATCTAATCACAACTTTCTACATAAAGTATTTCAAAAGTCATCTTTAATAAGATGCTGAATAATATCTACAATTCCCAGTATGTTACCCAGCAGACTATAGTAACTTAATCTAGAAAGAAAATGGAAAAAATAAAAGAGAAAGTGCCAGAAAAGAAATTCAGATGCCAAATAACATTGCAGAGATTGTGCTATAGTAGTTTGCTCTCCTATATTGATTTTTGACCCTGAAGAAGTGCTATGTGATTTTTTGAATCTTTTGTTTCCCTTACATTCTGTTTCCCCTTGTCTTCATCCACAGCTTTCCAAAGGCATTCAAGTGCACTTGTAAAAGGATACATCTTTTTGTCCTTTTCTTGTACATTATTCTGTAGCCACATTCTCTGCACCTAATAGGATCTCTCGCCTTTATTTCATTTTCTGTATGACATTCTGATGTTATGGAGGAAGAAAAAGAAAGTGGAAGCAAAGAAGAACAGCACTGTTAATGCACAGATAACTTTGAAAAGTTGTGATAGTCAAATTCCTACCTGTGGCAAACAAACATAGCAAGTGCAATGAATCTGTATCAAGAGCTCAATGGTAACAAAACACCGTGAAAAAAAAAAGAAAAAGAGAAAATAAAAAGCAAGCTTCACTTACATTAAGATAAAGGAGAATCTTGCTAAAAATCACCCAAATATTACTGCATAGAACACATTCCACACTTGATACTAGATTGTCTACTAATGAAAATTTCAGTTCACCCCTCTAAAACCCAAAGTCTATTGCCTTAAAAGACAAAATATTGCAGGGATTCCTGAAAATCACCAATTTTTAAGTTGCTGATTTATCTATAGGTAAGAGAGAATTTGACTACTGTACTTCAGGGAAAGCTGAGTGCCCTTACAGCACTGTCAATAAAACATACAGAGATCGAGGAGCTCCACAGAGCAACACAAGCTCTAGGGAATTACTTCCACAACACTGTGTATGTACCCCATACATGTGTCACCATCAATGCACAAAGCTTTAAACATCATCAGGATATACACTGCAACTATTTATATCTATGTAATGACTAAGCACCATTCATTAAAACACCAAATCTCCAGTAACAAGTAAAATAATCAGTAATAAATCACTAATAAAAAAATTAGTAATGTCTTTACCTCCACAAATGTAAATCATTGGCTGCTGCTTTGGAGGCTGAACATCCTTCTGTGAATCCATATTCTAAAACAAAAAATACACAACATGCACATTAGCTTGGGTTTGGGATTTTTGGTTTGTTTTTTGTTTCCAAAGCATGCACAATCACTTTAATATTTCAAGCTAAAGGTAAGAGAACATGAAATCACTTCCTTAAAAGTAAATACAAACAAATTCCATTTATATTTGATGCACAGGGCATGGGTTAATTCAGGCTGAAAGAGACTTCAGAAAGTCATTTAGTTCAACTTCTTAAAAACAAAGTAACATCAGGTTCCATGCAGCTTTACCACTCTGGTACAGAAAACCTCTAAGGATGAGGACAGCATGATATTTTCTATTAAACAGTATTTTAAACATTAAAGACCAATGAGTAATATATATATTTTTTCCCTCCTTCCTGCCAATGTTAAGAATTTCCTTGCTGGAAATATAAAGTTCAATAATTTCTTATATGCCACTCATGTAACAATGGTACTAAACAAAGAAGGTAAGCCTTGTCATCTTTCCTCCCTCTTTGACACACTAGCTAACCTGATACACTATTTGTTGTTCTAAGGTATTAGAAATACAAGGAACAGACTGTGGGTAGAAGAGTAGCAGAAATTAAAAAGCAAAACAAAACAAAACAAAAACCCAAACAATGAGGGGCCATAGAGATGAAATTCAACCCTTCAAATCCTACCAAATCAAGAATAATAACTCAATGCTATTCTCCAAACAGCTCTTAATGTCCCATAATGGTTTTGATTGTTCAGACTTATTTAAAGACATGTATTTCTTCATGGCATCAGAATAAATAGTTACATATACTCCACAAACACTCTACCAATCTTTAAGTAATCCTACCCTATCATGTAAATGTACTTGCAACCATGAATTTTAAGGTGGTTACTGTACATAGATAAACACTTTTTTCCCCACCAAATTTAAGTCTAGACAAGAACATGAATATTTCCTATTAAGTTTTTTGAGGCTGCTGTTTTCTGTATTGCTGTTCTGACACAGAAGACAAGAAATCCTAACCCTTATGCCAGTGAATAGCCTTCTTGATGCTTCCCTATGAGAAGGGTTCTCAGATGCTTTTGCTTAATATTACAGCAAATATTATTTCCCTCATCTTCAGAGTTTGTTTCAGCATAAATTCAGCTGGGAAAACTGTGATACTGAAAACAGGACAGGGACATTTCATACTTTAGGAGTCTGATCAACACTTGACAAACCATCTTTTTAAAACTTCCACTATGTCACTCCATTTAGGAGAACTGGAAAGAATCTATTAAACTCTACAGCTTTCAAGTATACTTGTGGCATACTTGATAGTGGCATCTTAACTCACATGTGCTACAGTTTTTTGTGCCAGCATGTTGCAGTGAGATATGAGCAGTCACCCATTACCACTGGAAAACAGCAGACATCTAAAACACAGCTGAACTAAGGTGGGTCACAGCTGTAGCTAAATAACCTGGGTTAGTGCTGCTTGTGCAGCAAAATTACACTGCTGCTAAAGGCAGCAGTGAATTACAGTTCTGTGTTTTGCAGGGAGGTACCATAGTTTAGCTGGCCTTCACACACCCTGCAGCCCTAAGTGCTACCAAGCTGACAGAGCCAACAGGCCCAGTGATGCACCAACATGTGCTGGGGTGCAGCCAAAATCCATTGCAGAGACATGGGGGTACCATGTGCAAGAGCACCTCAGCAAAGCACAGAATAGGAAAGGCTGGAAGGGACCACAGTGGGTCACCTGGTCCAACCTCCCAGCTTAAGCAGGATCATTCTAGAGCACGTGGCAGAAGAGTGCACCGAGATGGTTTCTGAGTTATCTCCAGCGAAGGGGACTCTGCAACTCTCTGAACAATCTGTTCAGTGAGCTGTCATCCGCACCGTAAAGAAGTTCTTCCTCCTATTTAGGTGGAATTTCTTGTGCCTCAGTTTCTGCCTGCTGCCTACTGTCCTAGCGCTTGGCACCAACCAGAGGAGCCTGGCTTCATCTTCTTGGCACCCCTCGCTTCAGATATTTTTACATATCAATGAGGTCCTCTCTCCGCGCATCTTTTATGCACCCCTAAAAGAGGCCAACCCGCTCCTTCACGTCCCGCAGAGCCCGCGAAGGAGAAGGGCAGACAGCCCTTCTCACAGCCCACGGGCCGCAGGCTCCCCATCCCGCCCCAATTCCGACCTCCCGCACCGTCCCGCGGGTCTGGCACGCAGAAGC
>NW_005054353.1:1387935-1389212 GCF_000277835.1 Geospiza fortis | reverse complement strand
TGCTTCGCCCCGCCGCCAGCTGCGGCTCCGCGCCGTCAGTGGTAATGAGGCTGAGAAAGAAATAATTACTCCGTTCTGGGTGTTAGCCACCTGGGGAAAAAAAAAAAAAAGGCACACAGATTATTTTAAGACACAAGCTTCCATACGAATAGCAGCGTCAGTTGTCAATGAAGAAAGTAGGCAGCTACATGGTTAGGTAAAATGAGCCCCAAGGTAGCCGGTGTTTTCATTCTTTTATTTAGCTGTACCCAACATAGTCGGGATAGAGAGTGCCCCGCGCCGGATCTGGTCATACGGCTGCGGAGTTTTAAACTACCGAGGTGTTCTACCTCAAGGTCCCCTCAGTTTTCAGAAGCATTTTACCAAAAATTTCGTGGATAAACCCGGCATCTTGATACTTTGATGCCGTGGTCGGTATCATATGTACCCACACGAAGTCAAACTTACATACTACAAATATATATATTGCACATTTTAAGTGTCAGGTTCTGTTATGAAAGAAGTTCATATGTCGGTATTTCCCGAGGTACTGAACTAAAACAGTGCGGGCAAGATTTGAAACGACACCGCTTGCTCTTTGTCACTGGCTCCACCTCGCTTGCGGTAGGAATTTTGAATCTTCGACTGACAGTTTGTAGAATTATGTATCTTTCCTGTATTTCTTCCCTCTCCCCGCCATGTTTAACGAATACTATGTTTTGTGAATATGCCAATTTAAACTACTAGATCATTCTAAGGTTCCCTAGTTTAAGGAAAGATCTGTTTCTGAATACTGAATAAAAATTGTTTCCTAAGCATCCAAATTAGTACGCACGAGGTTTTATCAGTTGTAATTCATTGATGTTCTCCTACCAGCAAATGACCTTCATATAGGACTTGTAACTTCCCTAAAATGAACTCAGGTAATAATAAATAATTGTAGTTTTCCTAATTTTGTGTTTAAATTAAACTTAATGAAATCACGGTAATGGCTTTAGGCTTCCTTTTTCACATTGCTCTTTAAGAATAAAGCTAAACATAACTTTTGGAATGTCAGGATGAAGCACAGGCAAGAAAAATGGTTTGTAAAAGGCAGAGGTATTGTTATAGGTCACTACTTGCATCCGCTCCTCTGCTACGGAGCCGCTGGTATGTGTGGGTACCAAGAGGTTTAAACAGAGGAGAAAAACAGCCTAAGCTCTATCTTTCTTGGTAAACGCATCGTAAGAAATTAACAAGTCGTAAAAAAGCAAATAACAACCACCCCCCCCCCCCCCCCCGCCGCCCGCTCATGCGCG
>NW_005054353.1:1385916-1387898 GCF_000277835.1 Geospiza fortis | reverse complement strand
CCCCCCCGGTATTATTTCTCTAGGCTCGTTAGTATTTTAAAAACGCGATTGTCAACCGACAAATTTATAAGGACTTAATAAAAATATCTCCATGAAGAATTGAGTTAATCCTCTGAAAAGAATGTTTGCATTATTAATAAAGAAATCATATAATTGTTTGATTATCGACATCCTTTCAACATTCACTCGGAAAATAGGATGCTTTACCAGATCTTAAAGCTTCGGTTACTTCAGCCGTTTCCGATAAAATCCGCCCCTTACTTACGAGAGAAGCGCTTTGGTAAATCCCATTCCCATCTGCTGGTAAATTCTAGCCCTAAAGATGCTCCTTCGGATTTAGAGTAGCAGAGAGTGTTGAGATTGTGTGAGAGACTCCCACTGTACTGTAAAGTGAAATAATTCTTGGGGAGTGGGTAGGAAAATGAGAGGAAATGCTTGTGTGTCGAGATGGGGAAGGCACAGGGGTACAGGTACTTTAGACAGGGGATGGAAATGCAGCCGTAACCGAGCGCAATGCGAGTGTAGCAGAATGTCTCACCTCGTTTCACTTGTTAGAAGTAGCGTTCTCAGGTTTTGGTCAGTTTTGTTGTTGTTGGTTTTGTTTTGTTTTTGTTTCTTTTTGTTAAAACACACTTTGTAGTGTGACTTCTGTGTATTGCATAAAATGTCGCGATTACGACTTGTTAAATTTCTTGGATATTTTTGATCCAGCTCGCATAAATCCATCCAGGTTTGAGTGACGGAGACAGAGCTCGCAGCGGCTGTCCCACTACTAAGCTTCCAGTTTTACTGAGAAGGTATTTTATAAATAAGTACAAATATTTGAAAAACAATTTTATTCAGTTCCTGCGAAACAGACGGTACTACAGAAAGCACTTTCAGAAAAGTTCTACTACCTTAAAGAAAGTTTTTAATGTTTTCTCCTTTTAAAAAGGAAGGGGGAGATACTCCAAGAGCATTTCCCTTTTTAGCCATACCTGTTACCTTGTAGTCAAATAAACCGATATTCTTTCGCTAAAAATTCCCGTCTGTTTCCGCCGGCTCTGGATAGGGAACTCGTAACCCCTTATTTCCTCAGGCCCCTCTCAGGCTGCCTCGCACCAGGAGGAGCGGAGTTGCCGAAGGGGAAGGCTGAGAAATTGCCAGACCCCACGAACAGAGGTTACGTTACTTAAACTGGGAGTTTGCTTATTAAAATGTAGGTGTTGCTTTTAGAATCGGTTTTAGGTCTGACATTCCCCATCCCGCCGGTGTGAAGCCTCCCGTTATCCTTACCGAGCCCAGGGAAACCAGCCATCCATGCAGTCGTAGTTTTGGCGGTTTTGTGTTTGGGTCGGGATTTTTGCTTGGTTTGTTTTAGTATACAGAAAAACTAAAACCACAGCAAGCCCCAGGAGCCAGTTTCTGAATTACTACAAGATTTTTAACAAATTAAACGGGAGTAGCCCATAGGTCGTTCACGACAGGACAAGGTGTGGAAAATGTGCTCTGCACTGTAGCCAGGGAGAATGGTCCTTCCTGGAATCTCTGGCAAAAAGTACATGGGGACATTTGAGGAGAACCTACGCGGTGCTGGAGTCGGGGATCCTCCTCTCGACTGCTTTGACGGTGATGTATTTGACAAACGCTCAGTGACTAGTCCTGGGCTGTCGGGATAAAAGGTGCTAATTAACTCAAATTAGCTAGCGCCCTTATAACCCAAGCTTAAAGTCTGTGGTGCAGGTAAGGATTATTAGCTGTGAATGCCTCAGGCACCCCTGAGCCACCCCTTAGCGCCGGCGCCCCTGCGCCTCCGCCCCCCATTCCCCTCCACCGTAGGGAGCGGAGTGGGCTCTGGCAGAGGCGGGAAAACCTCACCCTCACTGAGCGCCTCTGGGGAAGCAGAGCAGGGGCAGGAGCGATTCAGGGGCGCTTTAACAGTGGGCTGGGTGCGGCAGGGGCCGCGGGGCTGAAGTATAAAGCGTGAGGAGCGGGGCAAGCCT
>NW_005054353.1:1362685-1385809 GCF_000277835.1 Geospiza fortis | reverse complement strand
GAGCTGCTGAAGTTCCTCCAGCCCGCCTTCACTCCTATTCCTCGCTTGGAGCCCTGCTCGGGGTGCCCCGCCGCCGCCTCAGCTGCTCCCGGTGGGAGGGCGGCCTCCAGGCTCCGCTCCTGCGCCCACCGGTTTGCCAGGCGAGAGGGCGAAGCGGTTGCTTTGCTCGTGTCCGGCATCCCAGGGGACTGAGAGACCCTCGGGTGCTGGTCCTCAGCTGCGCCTCAATTATCGCCATCGCTGGGTAATTAGGCATTGCAGTTAACACATGTATTTGCGGAGTGAAAACTCTCTCGGCTGGGTGATGTTTCTCTTGCACCTCTCTCTTTTCTCTCCGCATCCTTTCTCGCTTCAGGTTATCATTAGGGAGGGGTAAGCAATACTTTGAATACACCGCATTTGCACTGTAAGATCTTGATTTGCTTCACGAATTAGGGTAAGTGACCCACATCATGCAGACAGGACTTGGCTGTGTCATCTTCAGGATTATTACCTGGAAGGTATCAGTGACTTTGGGGCCAAAGAGCGGAGTCTGTTTTACTGCAGATACCATATCTGTTTAAATAACAGCAAAAATACTTCTGTATCACCAAGACTTTGTCTTTATCTGTGTTGTTAGCAGTGGTAAACAGTGATTTTAAAAAAAGGCAGAAAATGTCTTGTTCAGTGCATAACTGTTCTGTGTGTATTACTGAGGAAAATAAGTTACTAGGAACAGGTATAATTCCATTCTGGAATTTATGTCTACATTGGAGGTACCATTTATATTGTCTTCTAGTAGCCAACATTTTCACCTCTTTAGTGTGATTGGGAAGACTAAACTTGTTAGAAATTATTCCTTGTCCAAATCTGTGAATCCTGCCCTAAATTTAGTTTGGATCTCTGAATATGAATTATTTTGTCCAGTAAACTCCCAGAAAATTTGCAATTGAGTTGTAAATTGATTTGAAAATGGCAAAATTAATAATAGATATGAGAAATGCACAGAGCACATAAATCTGTCCTTAGCTGATATTGATTTTGTTACTTCCTCTGTAACTGACTAGTGGTGTGACCAGCCTTTCCTTCCCTGCACATCTGTTTGATGACATCTAACACAAGGCTAATAAAAATTTCAGGAACTAGTTAGATCCCCAGATGAAAAAGGTGTGGTGTTATGGCTCAAATTTAGTAGATGAAATTCTCATAATAAAAAAAGAAGTGCTTATAAAAGGTAGTGTTATAAGAGATTTTGTTAGGTATCTCTTATGAATAGAAATAGAATCTTGTTTTTTTAGGAGAAATGTTTAGCACCTCTGAAAGGCTTTTCCTTTTGTATTTGTAAAATGAGACTTTGTGTTAAATTAAAGCTTAATTTGTACAGGTACTACATTTTGTAAAAAAATCGTATACAAGCTTGAGGTGTATACTGGGGTTTGTGTAAATCCCAGAATGGTTCAGGTTGTAAGGGATGTTAAAGAGCATCCAGTTCTGAGCTCCTTCCATGGGCAGGGCCACCTTCTACTAGATCAGGTTGTTCTGAGCCACATCCAGTGTGACCTTGAGCACTACTAGTGATGGAGTGGCTTCTTTGGGCAACCTGTTCCAGTGTCTCATTGCCCTCACAGTGAAGAATTTCTTCTTAATGTCTAACCTAACTTTCCTTCTTTCAGTTTAAAGTCCTTACTGCCTTGTTTTATCACCAAATGCACTTGTAAAAAGTCTCTGGCTTTCTCAATGGGCACCCATGGGGTACTGAAAGGCTGCAATTATTTTCCTTGAAGGCTTCTCTTCTCCAGGCTGAGCAGCCCTCACTGTCTCAGACTGTCTTCAGAGCTGAGGTGCTCCAGCCCTCTGATTATTTCATGCTCTACTTCTGGACTCGCTCCAACATGTCCATGTCCTTCTTATTTTTGGGGGCCTCAGGGCTGAAGGCAATACTCCATGTGAGGTCTCAAAATTGTGGAATAGGGTGTAAAGAAGTAAAAATAAGTATAAAAATGTATGAATGAATGGAGAGGTATAGAAAAGAGGTGAAATGAAGCTTAATGGACGGCCACTGTTCACTCATTGTCAATTGGCAGTTTTATTTATATTCTCCGGCAATGTTTTCTAACAGATCCAAATCAATGTCCTGCGCTCACGAGCTCCCCCTGCCGGACGCTGGCCGCTGTACAGCATTATATTCGGCCTCTACTCGAGTTACCAAAATTTCTTTAACTCTGTTATTCTGACCTCCCTTATAGCTGCAAAATCTTGTTTTGCTGTAATTTTTATGTTACTTGAAACACAAGTTTGCTTATTTTATACTGTAATGTTTTAATTTTTTTTCTGTTCACAGTTCTTCCATAGAATGCCTGAGAATGAAACTGCAAGCATGAGGGTTTCCTGTTGTTGTTTCTTCAGCGTTCTGCCTGAAAATTAATTTTCTAAGCCTGGGAGCCTTTGGGCTTTTGTTAAATGTGTGGTTAGTTCGACTGTATTTAAGGGAAATACTAATATTTTGAAAGGTAAGTGTGGTTGTATGATTGGTTTTTTTTTTGGTGGGATTGAGATTTTGAACTGCTGTCTCTAGCATTCAGTTTAAATTTCTATCGACATTTTTGGCAATAATATCTACTGGCAACATTTGCTAATTAACTGTAGTTTTGCAAAATTCAGCATAAAAATGAAGACAATGCCCTCTTGTTATGTCAGATTTTTTATAGGTCTTTGCTTTCTTAAAAAAAGAAGAGCTATGCTTATGTGGTCCTTTGCTCACAGCATGAGTAATCGACTGAAGTATAGCAATGTTCTGCAGAGAGATTTCATACCTTTCAAACTATACGAAAAATTTATTTTCTGGTTCATGACAAAGCCTTTTCAGCTTATTGCCTACAACCACAGAATCGCAGAATGTGTAAGATTGGAAAGGACCATTGGAAAGGGTCATCTAGTCCAACTTTCCTGCTTGAGCAGGGTCCTTAGAGCATGTTACTTAGGATTGTGTCCAAATAGCTTTTGACTATCTCCAGAGAAGGAGACCCCATGAACTCTCTGGGTGGCTTCTTCCAGTGTTTTGTCATCCTCACAGTAAGGAAATTTTTTCTCACGTTCAGGTGGAACTTTCTATGCACCAGTTTTTGCCATTGCCTCTTGTCCTATCACCTGGTACCACCAGGAGGAGCCTGGCTGCATCCTTTTGATACCCTCCCTTCAGATACTGATAGACCTTGATAAGGTCCCTCATCCAGGCGATACAGGACCAGATTCCACAGCCTTTCCTCATAACTCAGGTGTTCCAGTCCCCTAATCATCTCCATAGTTCTACTGGACTCTCTCCAGTGTTTCTTTGTCTTTGTGACCTGGACACAGCACTCCAGGTGAGGCCTCAACAGGGCTGAGCAGAGGATCAGGATCACATCCCTTAATCAGCTGGCAATGCTTTTCCTTATGCGCCACAGGGTACTCTTGGCCTTCTTGGTCACCCTGCTGGCTCGTGGACATTTTGTTGTCCCCCACTGCCTTCTCTGCAAAGCTGCTTCCCAACAGGTCAGCCCCCATCCTGTACTTTTGGTCGCTGGGGTTCCTCACTAGGTGCAGGATCTGCCTTTGCATTTCTTGAGTTTCAGATGGTTCTCTGCCCATCTCTCCAACCTGCCAGGTCCTTCTGAAGGAAGGGGTATCAGCTGTTCCTTCCTTTCTGCCATCAGTGAACTTGCTGAGGGAGGTGTCTGCCCCTTTCATCCAAGTCACAGATGATGAGTTGAACTATAGTGGGCCCAGGATCAACCATTAGGGGACACCAGTACTTACAGGTCTACTAAAACAAGGAGAATTGATGCAGATGAAACATTAAATGCTATTTGGAGTTGGTTCTGCAGCAGCAAAGAAGTAATCTCTAATTCACTAAACACTAAGAGCTTTGCCCTTGTGTTTCCTATTTGTGCTGTCACTTTTTTCATTGTGTAAAACAGGGAACAAAAAGAGCAGAGACAAAACAGTCAGGAAAGAAAGGTACTTATAGAGGTGAATGGGAAAGGGGAATGAAGCATGTCAGATTTCAGTTTTTTGTTGTCTTGGAAGTATTTTCACATATCTGTCTTTGATAGAAGAGTTTTTCTCAGTTCTGTATGTGGATTTTGTTTAAGTCTGTTTGATTTCATACTGATATTAGCAAGATTGTGTATGTCTTAACACCAAGGTGTAATTCTGCTGTTTACTATCCTTTTTCTTTTGAACTTCTCTTGTTGCTATCTTCTTACAGTAGAAAACAAAACAAAGCTTCTCTTTTTCTTTTTAATATTGCAGTAATCTTAAAAAGTGCTTTCCATATGGGTTGAAAAATGCTGATTAATGACCCAAGATCATCAAAGAATAGTTCTGCCTCCCCTCTCTCGAGCAGTTTGAGTTCCCATTGCTAGCATTTAGTGGCTTAGGGCTAGACTAAGAAAGGACTATTGGGATATTAGCAATGGCTTAGTAGTTGGGGTTGAAGCCACCTTTAAAAATTGCTACTTCTGTTTTGAAAGTTCAGTTGCTAATTCTAGGCTTTGTGTTCCGGAATATCAGTTCTAGAGGCAACATACTAGAGTAAAAGGTGCTGATTCAAACTCTTGGGTCTTGCAACCCCCTGATGTGAATGACTTTGGTGTCTGTGAGAACAGCCCTCTCGCTGCATTAGTCATAACGTCCTTTGTACAGTTACTGTGCATAGAAAGCAGTGACCCAATGCCACTACAGTTAGGGCGGAGAAACTCTGCAGTGTGTGAGTGGCAAAAGTGAGCCTGTTTCCACACATCTTTTATTTAAGTGTGTGCATTAACCACTTCTAATCTCTCTAGGAGAATATATAGTAGCTCTTGAATTCTATGTACCTGGTGAGTGTGTGTATAGTCAGTAATTTTCTTTAAAATGTAAGCCTTCAGAACAGTCAGTTTACCTGTAGAGATGACCAAAAGCAGAGAGCTTTTTTACAAAATAACACTAAAATGTTAAAGCAGATAAAAAAGCACTTTTCATTTTGTAACTAGAGGTCAATTTCATTCCCTCTGGGGACTCTAGGGATCTAAATAATAGGGAGACTTCTAGACTTGTAACTTTATTATTAATCCTCTTATTTTACGTAAGAAGAAAATGTCTTGTTTAAGCTCGCCTATTACCAGAGCTTCTGCTCATTCTTGAGTACTGAACTATTAGTTGCTGGATGAACCAGTAACTAGTGCTCATAAAAATCTTGGCTCTACTGGAATGCTGGGGAGTTTTGTTGCCAATTTCAGCACCAATGAGCCTCTAATTGCTGCGTAGCTTATTTGAAGTGCTTTTCCATGGATGAGGAATGCCAGGTCAATTAGCTAACTGGATATATGTTTTATTTGCCTCACAGTACAATGTGCATTTTAATCACTTAATTCTAACCATCTATTTTTGTGTTCATGTATAAGCACTGTTTCTACTGAGACTAATGACAACACTTTTGTTATGACTGTTATCTTGATAGACTTGCACAATGCTTTCTCTCTAATCTGAGGTGGTTTTGGTGACTGCTTTTATTGTTTGTTTCAGAAACAACAGTGGTATCTTTATTTACAAAGTCAAAGTGTCAAGCAGAAGATGTCAGACAGTCATCTAGTGAGGTTCAATATTCTTAAAAGAAATAGATTAACACCTCCCAGGAGCAGCTTTAAATACTCAAATTTTAAAGACACATGTTGCACTTCAGCATTTCTGGACAGCAGATGCAATGAGTCAGGAAAAGATCCTAAGGCAGACTGCGAAGCAGCACCAAGCGTAACAAGTGTATCATTGCTACAGGGGCATTCTGAGCAGGCCCATCCAAGTGCCTTCTTTCCCAGGTCACCATCGATTGAAAAAGAATTGAATTCTATCTCATTATCAGAAGAAAGAGAAACAAATAGAAGTGCAGATTTTTTTGAAACTCCTAAATCAGGTAGAAAAGGCTCCTCGCTACGCAGAAGGCTGCTTTTACCCAATACTGTTGAAGCTGGCACAACTGCAGGATGCTGTGAAAGACAATTTAGTTCTTCAGGAAGCATCAGGAAAAAAATATTCTCTTGTGTTTTGAGCTCTGAAGAAAAGCTTTCACAAACTGCTGCATATTCTCCAAAAGATAACGGTTACAAAACTCTGACAACTAGCACTTCAGAACCTGAGAATTCTAATCCTAATTCTCCAAAAAGGAGGCTTTCCTTTTCACAACAAAGGACTTCTACACTAGAGGAGTCCCAGTGTAAGGACCCCTTATTATTAGAATCAGAAGGTTTGTCTCCAATTCAGTGGAAGGATGTCGCTGCTAGTAACACTAATGAATTCAATGAGAATATTCTTATGAGTGTTAGAGATGGGATGCTTAGGACTCCTACTTACACTAGGAGTAGCCTACCTGAGGCCAGTGAGGGCAAATACCTGACTTCTATCACCAGTCCAGTAGAGAACTTGAACTTTGGACTATGTGATATAAACTCTCCCCCTGTTAAGGTAGCAAATTACCCAGATCTTTCAACGCCTGAAGACAGTGGATATAATTCACTTCCTTTGGACAAATCAGGAGACTCATTGTCTGATTATGAGGGATCTTTCCAAGAGCTCTTCCAAAAGCACAGAGAAGATTCCAGAACTTTAGACAGTAAAAGAAAGACAAGAAAACTTGAGCGAGTCAGAAGGTTATCCACTCTTCGGGAACTAGGCTCCCCGTCAGAGACAGAAGATAATCATGGCAGTCCTACTTCAATGCATATGTTAACAAAAGAAAGAGACTTTGTCAGTGAAGATCATGAGTTAGTTCTAAAAGAACAGCCTAGTGGAGACCTGGTTGTAAGTCATGGGGATTTCTCAAGAACTCCAGCTCTGAAAATAGTTCATGAAATTTGCTTGCAGAGACAAAGATTGCACCAAAAGCAAATCTCAGAGAATATTGATGGAACAGAAATATTTGCATTAGATCATGTTCTTCCTGGACTTATTGGCAAGAAAATGGGCCTTGAAAAATTAGATATTTTAACAGAATTGAAAGATAGAAATTTAAAACATGTTCTTGCTATGGTTTTAGATGCTTTGACAGTAGAAAGTCTGTGTAGGTAAGTACTATTGCTTCACACACACAAAAAAAGGGAAAAAGGGATGCTTCTGCAAATGGATGAGAATAACTTCTGGAATACTGGGTGTTGTTGCCAACAAAATTTGTTTTTTTCTGAAAAATGAGACATTTTCTCATTGTTAATTAAGTAGGTCTTTCTGTGTAGATCTAAAAAATAAATAGGGGCATTAAAAAGCTGAAAAAACATGGAAAATTAATAAACTGAAAACTAAATCACAATACTTGTAAATTTTAAAATATATAAAAAATACTTTAAGCCTAGAAAGTAATTTATCCTCATTACAAGTTCCCAATAGTGCATAGCACTCAAAACACATTTTCTAGAATTTTTCTTGTGTATTTTATTTCCTCAGTTATTTCTAGGCACAAAGATGCTCAAAGAATTTTGATTCATGACTAATCTTCTCGATTAATTTCTAATCATAGCAACTGTTGCATTTAACACAATGCTCTTGATCCCTTTGTTGTAACAAAGGGAATTGGTGAATAGATGAAAGTCTAAGGGCACAGATGTTTTCAGAACTCTAAACACAAGTGTGACTAGAAACAATTTTGGTAAGTGGTTTATATGGAGGAAGAAATGAATTTATTTTCTAAGTCAAAGATGCTCTACTATTAATGTTGCTGTTGTTCTTTAGACTCTTCTGTTATACAGTGATATGTAAAGTATGACACCTGTATTTCATAACATAAAGAACTAGTCTATAGCAGCAGTCTGTAAAATGACCAAGAGTTTATGAAACCATGCAAAAATCTTTACTAGGTAGTCTTGCTATTATGACTTCTGCACTACTTGAAAAAACTTGAAAGTTGATCGATTTGTTTTTGTTTTTGTTTTTGTTCCAGCATTTGGAAAGTAAGCAAAAACTGGCGTGAAATCATTGTACAAGACAGAAGGGCAGATAAGAGGAGAAAGCTGTACACAAAACAGCTGAAAGAAGCAGCTCGGGTAAGATAGTTCTCAAAGGTGATTTTTTTTTTTAATATGAAAGAAGATAGAAGGAAAGATGAAACATCTTGTATAGCTACAGAAAAGTAACTGACAGAGAGTTCCAAAATGAGCAGGTGATGGATTCTAACAGGAGAATGTAATGGCTCTTACTGCTTTTCAGGTGTCTGCAGTTTGAGTACTGGTCTTTCAACCATGTAAGACTCTTATTTACTCCTGCCCTTTCTTGAGAATCCTGTAGGATCTCTTCCTTGACTAATTCTAGCTTTAGATTTCAAACTCTGCACATACCATTGTCCCATGTTGTTTCCTCATGTTGTTCCTCCATTTCACTCTAGTCTGCACTGCTGTAGGACCTGCTCTACTTCCTGATTATTTTCAGGACTGCTTGTGTCACAGTGTAATGGCGTATTTGTGAACATCAGAAGAATATGTAGAAGGTTTTTTAAGGAGCTTCTACAGAAATAAGCATATTAATAGCAATATAGTTTTTCAGATCTTCCACATGATACATGCACACTTGCTTTTGAGATGTCCTAATTCACAAACATGAGCGCCAGTAGAGTGTGCTAAAAGGCTTTCTACTCTGCTCGTGGGACTTAGTTTTTGTTGATCTCTCTCTTGATCCCTTGCTAAATATAAACATTTAATGGTAAATACTTGTGAGATATATATATATTTAGATTTATATAGTTTTCTTATGTGTTGTTGCAGAGGGAAAAAACCCAAACAAGTAAAATCTAGCTGCAAATCCTAAATGAAATAAAATCCTAATTTTCTCCCCTTTTTTTTTAATAATTATAAACTAACAGGAATATTTATTGAAGGCTGAAGATGCTGCTACAAGACTTAATATTCTCAATAGATCTGCTCTAAGGCCTGTTCAAGCTCAAGCCAGAACTCCCGTTTTACAGACACCACCTTCACACACTGAACTTACACCTAGGAGATGCAGTTCTGTTCCCCACTCAGCTAGTAGGCAGGAAGAATACATGAAAGTAGGTATCTAACAAATGCTTAATTTTCAGTTTTTAGAACATTTTCATTTACTAGAATAAATAGCTCTTTTCTCTCTCCTCTTGCTACAGGTTGCTAAAACTCTGTTCACTGATGAAGCTCTAAAACCCTGTCCAAGATGCCAATATCCTGCTAAATATCAATTGGTAAAGAAACGGGGACTATGTAGCAGAGAAGCATGTGCATTTGAGTTCTGTATTTTATGTCTGCAGGCATTCCATGGGTCAAAAGAATGTAATAGTTTATCTGCAAAACGGAAGAATAAAAAAGATGCTCCACCAGGAAGTGCCCAAAGCAAAAGAAATTTAAAAAGGCTCTAAATTTGTAAAGCATTTAACTTGCATTTAATTCTTTTACCCCTTCCCCTAAATTTCTGATCTTGTTCCTATGCTTCCTAAAGGTATGCATTTTGAAAGCATCATCCCATTTGTTCTTGTTGATTTACCAAGATAACCTCTCATGTATATATCTTAATTAACATAGTAGAATTTGGTTTTTTAAAAAATGAGCATTTAAAAATATTTTGTTTTGTTTTACCTGTTGTGTAGTAGGTAGAAACTAACATCTTAATTTTTAAATAAAGTGTCTTAAATGTAGTCTTTAATATTTAGCTTACATGACCTCATTGGTGTTTAAAAATGTTGTTCTTGTCTTAAAGACAAATTAAAGAAAATTATTTATAAAAAAGTCTTTGAAATCAGATTTATTTATTCACTTTAAATTATATTAAATATTTTAAAAATGTCTCAAGGTGGGACACTATGTACATTTGCAAAAATGCTTCTATTAATAAGGATGGTAAAATGTCAAAACTTATATATTAGTGGTCTGAATTTTTTATTGCAATAATTGATCTATTGTTCTCTTAGCCTCTGTAAAGGAATTCAGTAGAATAGTAATTTATAAACTAAACTGATGCTGTGTAGATATTCTGTTGTACTGAGTTTTACAAAGTTTTTGTCTTAAAAACTTTGGGTGATACTGTATATACCCACATATCTGAAAATGCTGTGGCATCACCTTTGCTGCTGTGAACTTAGCTTTATGCTTAATCTGACTTGACTTCAGCTCCCAGGTACTAGGTCACCTTCACACTTCTATTTGAGCAAAAGGATCATCTACAGCTAAAAATCACTCTTATCTCCAGATATTTATTTATTTATCTCCTAATAAAGGAAATTGAGGTATCTTGCTCTTGAACTAAATATGCTGATCCCTTCTAGAAAACTAACTCAATCTGCCTCTTGGACCTCCAACAATTTTTGTGTGGTTTTGGTTTGTATCCTAGCAATTACAAACAGCTTGAAATACAGGTGACAGAAATGGACGCAGTACTTCTTATGAAGATATAATATCAATTAATTTCTTGAAAGGACAACTGGGACAATATTATTGTAGAAGTTTGTCACAAGCATCTTGCAGAACTTTTATTGTCAGCTTGTGTTTATTCCTCACTCTCCCTCTGATGTTGTCTTTTGTGTTATATTTTTGGAGACTATGTGTATTTGTAGGTAAGCCTTAACACTGAGCTATTTTTAAAAGTCAGATTAAAAAAAATCCAAAAGAAGAATTTGCAAGTAAACCACAAGCTTCATATTTGCCTCTTTTAATACTTATTCACACATCTCTTTATTTTTAGTGTCTAAAATGACAAACTTCTATGATTCTTTATCTTATTATTTATTTATTTATTTATTTTTACTCAACCTGTGGATGTTTAAGCCAAATGGACCAGGATAATAACTTCAGGATGTTCTATAAACATCTCTTTGTGGTTCTCACCTCTTACTGTTGTGATCTCTAATTTGGTTAGTACTTTTACCATTCTTGATTTTTAGCATAGTAGTTTCTCATTGCATTTGGAAGGAGGAGAGACAACATGGTTAATAAAATGGTAAGGAAATTTTAACACTAACTCTATTAATCAAACGTTATCATTAAGGAAAAAGTCAACCCAATATATCTGCCAGAAGTTCATGTTTATTTAATAAATACAAGTATCAACACTTTAATTCCATACTTTTATATTTGTGTTTGCTGAGCCTTTGCCTTGTTCTTAGGTTAGACTGGTAGCAACTTGAAGGCTCCTCAGTCTGTTCTAAGGGAACAATTGAGGCAAAGGATTTGGGGACAAGATAGGGAATATAGAAGCATGTGCATGTAGGTTTGGTTTAGGAAAAAGGGCATTCATTACAGAGGAGGAGACTGCAAGTGGGACAATGGTTAAATGACTTAATTTTTTTAATATTTGTATTTCTCTAATTGTTTAGAGCTTCAGGTGTTCAAGGTCTACTTAAAAGTTAATTAGGTTCAAAGAACAATTGAATTTATTCTTTATTCCTTAGGTGTATAGTAAGTAACTATACTTTTTTAGAAATGCTTAATACTTTCTATTAAAGGTTAAAATGAACAGCTTTCTAGATGGGAAGTTCTATTACACAAGAATCTGAATATATGTTATTTATCTTTATAAAAATTTGGATTAGTTTTGTTTCTTGCTGTTGAATTACCAAATAAAGTAGGGGATGGTAGTAAACACAATGCAGAATAAGTACTGCATGTCATAACCCTTCAGACTGCTATTGTCATCACTGCATGTTACCTTTGCTAAATACCAATATCTCTAAATGTCTCAGTTTAAAAAAAAAAAGCTTTAAATGAGTTCTTGAAAATTATTGGAAAGTTATGATAGGCAGTGAGAGTATCTAGCTCACCTTTTGCTGTGGAGTGTTGCAGCACAATCCAGGAATGCATGGGGTTCAGTAGTTCTGAAAGTATTACTGAAATAGGTACCCTTGAGTGGAAAGCCATACAGGAACTCAGTCCTCCGTTTAAGAATCACTTATTAAATGTCTTTTCCATTTGAAAAAAATTTGGTAATGAGTCTGTGAGCTTTTCCAAAGCTTATAGAGGATAGAGTAAATTGGTTCTGGTACAGGCATTTTTTGTTTTTAAAGGTGGTATTTTTGATGTCTACAGCAGCTGTTCAACAAGGAGAAGTTTGAAAGGAAAAAAAAAAGTCCTCTTTCACAATTTAAAATATTTTTCTCTTCTTTTGGTGTACTTAGAAGTTTCTTGGGGTTTTTTTCCTTCTAGATCCATCTCACAAAAATGTCCTCCTGACACATCTCTTGCTCAGTGGGGTCTATCACAAATGTAATCTGGTGATTACAAAAGTAATCTATGCTGTGCTGTCTGAGTGAAATGTGTTCTCTGTGGTCATCACTGCTTTATCAGAGGTGGGGGAAGTGAGAAGCTGGACTTCCCATCTCTGTGTAAATGTATTCTCTAAGACAGTGATAATTTAAAAAAAAATTCTTTTAAAATAAAATCAGCTTTATTCCTTGACACAAGGGAGAAATAAAGTAGTGATATGTTATTCTTTACCTACACATTAATAGAACACAAGGTATATGATAGCTATCTAATAGTCTCTAATAATTGGGTGAAAGGAATCAAAACACTTTCATTATAGGATTGCTTTATTGACAGAAATTAAGTATTGGGGGCAGGAGAGTGGCAGTAAAGAGTCCCTGTTAGTATGCTTTTTTCCTCTATACTGTATCTCTCAATTAGTCTCCATCACATATCACAAAGCTGTATAAGTCTGGATTTTGATGAAACAGCAAAAGAGAACCTAAGTTCTCGATAAAAAAAACAGACATCCAACACAAAACCAAACAATCCACCCCAGCACACAAACACCACCCCTAAACCCTGAAAATGACCCCCCCACCCCACCTCTCTTCCAACAAAACAAAAACTCAAACAGAAAACAGCTTACAAGTAGGAATTCATGTTTCTTTCTCTACTGGCTAAATTAATTCTTGGAGGGCTAGCACAGAGAAGAAGGATACAAAAGTACTCCTGGAGTAGAAATGACAATGATCAAGAGTATTCCTGATGCCTTGTGTAGGCTGACTCAGAACAGAGACTACATGGAGCTAAAGAATAAAGTAGGTACTGATTAGGAGGCATCAACAGATCCACCTTGGGCAGCACAAGAGCCCAGCCAGGGCTACACCCAAGATGAACCCAAAATGGGCGACCGGTCATGGGGTCTCTCACACTTTTGGTCCATTAGCATATTGGAGTTAATTGTCCAATTACAGCTTTAGCCCATGAAATCCCATCCTTTTTGTTTTTCTCTCTTCAGTCCACTGTTGTTTATGCTCTTGGGCCTGAGATCTCGATCAGCTGTCCTTGGGTCCCCAGCTAGAGAAGGAATTGTTTTGTCTACCTACTCTGTGAAGAGAGCTTGCTAAGCACTAATATGAAGCCCAGACCCACATGCTAAAGCAGCATAGACTCTGAAAAATATAAAAGCTAAAATCTGAGGCATCATTCTAAAATGTCCTACCCACAGTTATTCTCCAGCTCAAGATTTCTTCTTAAAACTGACAACAGATATTTGGAAAGGGAGGAGTGAATTGTCTTTCCCTCTGGAACATGGGGATAATGTTCAAGATAATATTTGGGTTAGTATTGGGCTGCTGTAAATTTTATTTTTGCAATCCTCATTTCCCTTCAGACAGACATGATCTATATAGTGGGAGGAGTGGCATTGCCTACAAATGCCCAGGGAATGAATTTAGTTTTTTGACCATGATGGTTTGAGCCAGAGCTGTGGGTTTAAATTCCAAAATAGAATTATTGGAAGTAACCTTTTGCTGCTGACAGATGTTGCTGCAAGAATTTTACTTCATAAATCTTTTTTTTGGAGCAGCAACCATAAACCTCAAGTGGTTTGTGAGAAGGAAATTGAAATTACTTAAGTCTCTGATCATTCTTTCCTTGGTGACAAGTATGGAAGAGCTTAGGCAAAAATGGTTATAAATCTTTGAATTGTTTATAGACTAGGGAATGTTAGTATGTTTTATCACTAACTAGCCAAAAATGATAAAAAAATTGGTCATTAAGTAACTCAACACCATATGTCAGATCATTTTCCTATTCCATGTATTGGTTACTCTTTGAAATACCTTAGGCAATTGAGGCCATGCTGATTGATTTTAATACAAGAAGTAATTTATTTCTGTTTTCATAGGCACATGAAGAAATACAGCAGTGTCAGATTAGAAAGGAACTCCTGGAATCTAGTGCCAAGCTCTTATGTCAACTCATCAAATTCTGTCTTAAAACTGGTTAGAATACAGTCCCATTACCATGTTGGTGACCTACTCCAGATTGCTCTACTAGTCACTTAACCTGTTGCCTTTTTTTAGCACTGCTATTAAAATAGCTTTTCTGTATATCTAATCCTTCCCTTAGACTTCCCCAATATTATGAATGTCCTTTCACTGACAGAAATCCTCAGAATTTACTCTCATCTCTTAAGACAATCCAACAACAAATGCTGTGTCTAACAACTCCTCACTCCTCACTGTTTCTACTGGAATCTGTTATTTGATTCAATCCAACCAGTATCCCAAGTGAAACGTCCTCAAGAACTAGAATAATATTATAGCTTTCTTTTCTCTACAAGAAATACTTTGACTAATGTATACTAAGATAAGCATTTCTTGTATAGGTCTTCTGCACAGTCACAGTTCAGTCACTTGGTGTAGTACTCCCATATTCTTCTCACAAATTTTGGAAAGATCCAAATTTTTTTCCATAAAATTCTACTGAACTTTAAATGTGTCATCTCATACTTTGTTCTTCTAAGCTTCAGGCTTTTTTCTTTCTCTGCTTTAGTCTTGTAATGATTTAGTATTTGATGTGATTTTATTTTTACAGGTGCAAATTTTTTGTCTGTGCTGAATCTTATGGGATTATTGATGCAAAATATCTAGCAGTTTCTGTTACCACTTGTCAGATGCCGCAGCAGAACCTGACTGCTTTTTGGAAATGATGTGCTTAATTTTAGTTAAACAAAAACAAAGCTTGTTTTCACTTTCTTATTTTCTGAACTCTGATTAGTTGAAATACTCATTAAAAAAAGAATTAACACATTTTTTCTCTTTGATAAGCTTCTAGAGAGTGTTAGAACTTACCCAGACTTGTCAGAAGCCTAAATGCTAGTAAGACCTTATTGAGCTGGGTGCTAATGGATGAGTAGTAATGAAACCAGCCCTTCAGCTGAAAATATTGATGGCATGACATTTTAAATGAACTTACAAGCAGTGTCAAACACTCAAAGTTTCATGTGAAAGTAGACTTTTGACTTGAAGACTGGATTCAAGTGTTAAAAGCCCCTCTAATTTTCCCCCTCTGTGCTTTAACACTCATTCTGAAAGCAATTCTGCAACAGTGCTTATATCTTAATTATGCAGGCCCATTTAACCTCTCTGTAGGCAAATGGGATGTGGAAACCATGCATGTATTTCAGCTGATGCTTTTCACTCTGGACTTAGAGCGAAAAACCTATTTCCATAAACTACTTAAACTTAGATACTGTGTCATGACTAGAACCAGCTGAAGTGGTAGGAGGATAGTAACTGGGAAAAGAGGGACAGCTAGTTGGGAAGCAGTAGTACCCGAGATAAATATAGTAATGTTTGGTGAAAGTTTTTGGAGCTGCAAGATTATTGCTGAGATACTCAGCAGTTGTGCAGCAGTCTTCCACTTTAGCAAAAATGTTAATTATCATCCTAAAGTGCTGCAGGTTTCTAAATGGAGTACTCTTCTCTCATGTTCAGTGAGCAGACACTAAAGTTAGGAACCATCACGGGACCTGTCCGTGAGGATGGATATGACAATGATGGATTCAATTCTTATAGTAATACAAAGAGGACTATTATCATCATTAGAAACCAAACAAGTCATATTTATTGCACATGCAATACAACCACTAATGCAAATTACCCTGTAAATTCAAAATGAATCTGTATCATAGGAGTGGATTGAATGTTTCTCTTGGTATTTTGCTTAAAGCAGAAAATTAATTCTTTTAACAGCCAACTCATTATCTGGGTGTAATATAATATTAGAGGCCTGAAGAACACATCTCCTACAAGTGCTTTGTTCTGCTAGGACTCAGTAACACAGTACCCGACCTATATTTAGACCACTGAGCTACAAAATGAAATTTTCCTCTGGTTTGAATACATCACATTTTCCTGGTGCACATTTTGGTAGATTAGATGCTCTGAAGATGGCCATAGCAAGATTTTTGGCTTTTAAAAATTAGTTCTGCTTGTGTTGCAAACATTCTCTCCTCTTTTGAAAAGATTTGTACAAAAGCAGCACTCTCATAAATGTTGCAATTTCAGTCTTCATTTTCCTTTATGCTTTTGCCCTTGTGTACTCTGTTGTGATGTACAAAACCTGTTACTGGGATGCAGTTACCTTTCAGCATTTCTGCTGGAAGTGTTTCTGTTAAGAAAATGTTCAAGACTCTGCATCCCAAATAGGCATAATGTGAGAAAGTACAATGAGTCCTATTTTCTGCTCCAAACAGAAATACTCACTGGGACACTGTGTAAGTTCCTGTTCTGGATTTTTCCTTTGTTTAAATAATTTTCATAAAGTAGTCCAGGGAGAGTGTCATAGAACACAGAATGGATACCAGTAAAACAAACTAATTCTTGAAATGCTTTGCTCAATTAACTTAAATGTGAAACTATCCTAATGTTGAACTGCTTTCCTCCCTGAAAATAGTCCTTAATTTCAAATGCTGATAATAAAATACCACAAGGGGGCACCAAAGGTTTTTCTTACACAACAGAACTCTAATTTTCCTTCCCTCTTTAACCCATACACATTAACTCAACGTTACAAATGCAAAATATTTTGAATGGCTTAAAGCAGTGCTGGCCATAATTCCTGCCCCCAGGAGCTGTGTACCAAAACCTACAAGAGGAGTGGGCATCCTGGGAAGCAATTCCCAGGTATTACTTCTCCAGGGCCTCCTTTACAAGGTGAAGCTGTGCTAGGCCCACAGCCAGCTGCTACAGCAACCAAGCAAGATCGTGGAATTACAGACTGGCCTGAACAGTGCCTCCTGGCTCAGGTCCTCTCACAGCCACGAACGTGGATTATCCAGCGGTCTCCATGCCAGTCCAGAGTAGAAAACATAACTCTTTCATGCAAGTGTTGCAGTTGAAACATTTGAGAATTCGTAGTTTCAGAAGGCGCAAACTCTGGACTTTATTCCTCAAGTACAGAAAATATATTTGATAATAAAATCCAATATGGTTTTATGAAGTATGAATAAAAGTGCCTCCTCTATCATGATTTTTAAATGACTGGAGGAAAAACATTGTATGCATTTTATTCATACTTAATTGATGTTCTAAGGCTTTAGTAAACAAAAAAGGGAATACATTAACTTTTTTACACTGAAATTGGAAAAGTCTAAATATTCCCATGTAACATATTTGAAACAATGTCAGAACGACAGACAGCATTTTAATTTAATTTTATTTTTAGTCTGTTGAATGAAGACTGGGTGAGAATTTAGTAACTTAAAGCATTCTTTATTTTTCAACTAGGTACTCTTGGAGTCTAGAAGAGCAATAGGTACTTAGGAAAGCAAAAAACCTACAAAATAAGATGAATGTAATTTTTGGATACTTTTCTGAAGCATTATTGAAATCTTAAGGAGCACTTATAGTTATGGATTCTCATATAATTCTCAGAACCTGCTGAGTAGACACTGCTGTGTTCTTGAAGTGGAGGAACACAAAATATTTTTTTTTTCTCCTAATTCTTTTTTTCTGCTTGATCAGTCTCCCAGACTATTTCATTATAGACCTCTACAGCAGCCACAGCAATGTAACAAAAATATGGGAACTGGTGGTCAGTGAGATGTTTTATCTCAAACAGCACTGTTGCTATCCAGACTTAATGCAATAAAAGTAGTATTTCACTTGGTTAACTCAGCTGGGGAATCCTGGGTTTGGGGGCTGCTGTTTACACCTGCTTGATAGCAAGACAGGGAAGACATGCATGCATCTAGTGTTTCTTGTTGGTATTTGACACCTGCTGCCAGGAGATGACCTGCTAAAGGACATTTGACATTACTGTCTATGCAATTGCTATCTGCTGGAGTGTCTTCATTATGCCTCTTGCATTGGACCTTTGGTGGACTGGAATACCTGTTAAGCCATGATCAAGAAACTGACCTGTCATAAACCAAGCTGTGAGTAACCCTAGAAAAAAAGTCATGAAATCTACTTGCGCAACTAGGAAGTGGTTGTACGTTGGAAAAGCTTAAGTTAGCACAGCCAAAATGTATTACAAACCACGTTTCCAGTTTATCTACATAGAAAATAGATAATAGACAATAACAATGCAATCTTTTGTACACAGTGCCAAAACTTTGAATACATCCCATGACAGTGAAATCTCTGTGAGAAATAACTGTCACAGTTTCTTCTGATCTGTATTATGTTTCAGCTGAAAGATATGCTACATTAACTGTAGTAGGGCTGCTAGCAAAAAATTCTCTCTGCCTTGCTGTAGATGTTTCTATCTTGTACATGGTTTGATAGTTCTGGCTCTAGTAATTATTTCCTGATTTTCCTTCTGTCTTTGCAGAATTACTTTATTTCTAATAATAATTTCTAAATAATTTCTCTATTTCTCTTTTTATTTCTAATAATTTTATTTCATAATCTTGCTAAATAGCTTTTTCAATTAAGTGTTAATACTCCTTTCCAAAATTAGGAAAGGTTGTGTGAAATTCTCCTGAAGCTCTGGGAGTTACGCCTTAAAACAATAATAGAAATTTATAAAGACCTCAGATGACTGCAGGTGTGTATGCAGGAGGCATACACACTACTTGGCATGTAGGATGTAGTAAGAGTACAAATGTATATCACAAATTGCTAAGCAGTTCCTTCCAAATTCTGGTTCAGGCATGTCTCTGTATCCCCCTAATGTTTTTCAAGACCCATATTAAGCAAGTGGAAGTCAAACCTTACGTAAGGCCTTTAAATTTGATAAGACACCTCTATATTGTCCTGATAGAATAGGATTGTTATAGGAATCCTTGGGTCGTTGGCAACATGGATAAGTCAAGAAGTATTCTCCAGTGACTATCCAAATAAAGACTTCTGTAGAGGTAAAGCTCTTTGGACTTCCCTCTGAAAGTCTCCTCCAGTTAAAGGTTTCTAATGTTGATAGCCCCAAGCTAAGTTCCATTTCTTCCTTTACTGTTTCTGGAATAATAGAATTGTTTAGGTTGAAAAAGCCCACTAAGATCATTGAGTCCAGCCATTAACCTGGCACTGCAAAGTCCACCACTAAACCGTGTCCCTAAGCGACACATCAGAAGTCCCTTAAATACCTTCAGGGATAGCGATTCAACCACGTTTCTGTGTAGCCTGTTCCAGTGCTTGACAATCCTTTTGGTGAAGAATATTTTCCTAATAGCCAATCTAAAACTCCTCTGGTACAACTTAAGGCTGTTTCCTCTTGTTCTATTGCCTGATATCTGGCAGAAGAGACTGACCCCCAGCTCATACATACAGCCACCATTCAGGTAGTTGTAGAGAGTGATAAAACTTCCCCTGAGCTTCCTTTGCTTAAGGCTAAACAACTCCAGCACTCTCAGCTGCTCCTCACAGGACTTGTGCTCTAAACCATTCCCCAGCTCCACTGCCCTTCTCTGGACACTCTCCAGCACTTCAATGTCCTTGTAGTGAGTGGCTCAGAACTGGACACAGCACTTGAGGCGCAGCCTCATCAGTGCTCAGTACAGAGGGACAATCACTGTGCTGGTCCTTCTGCCCACATTGTTTCTGATCTGGCCAGGATGCTATTGACCTCTCCAAATTTATTCTTAACCACTTGCTTTTTTGCTTTTAACCTAGACTATCTTCAGGAATATTATTTCTCTCCTTTTCAAATTCTTTTGACTGCTATTTCCAATAACAGTTTCCTCAGGTGTTTGCACTAATTTTTTCTGACAGCCACAGAATTGCATTAAACTGTGCCTGTAAACTGGGACTATCAGATTCAACACAGAGGCTGTACCATCACCACAGGCAGCCTCTGTGTTTTTGCCAACAGAATAATTTAAGGCATTTAAGGGCCAGCTATCTGACACTGGACTTGTGCTTCTTTCTTGCGATCTGACTCCCACTTTGGCACTTACGCAGTCAATATTTAAATAGGTTTCCTAGCACCTGTTTTCAGTGTATGTGATTGCAGCTACCAGATGCAAAACTGAAATCTCCCTGGTAATCATCTGAAAAAGAATCTGTAGTTATATTCAACTGAAGTCAGACTTCTGTAACAAATTTTTAGGTATTAAAGGTATCACAGCAAGAAATGCCCACTTATATCTGAGAGGGGGGGTTTCTATGAAAAATCAATAGCTGTCCCTGAGTATCTCTCTAGAGCTGTATCTGCATTTTTGTTATGAGTATTTGCTATCTTTTGAATGCATAATTATTTACGTGAAAATTCATGACTTCACTATGACCACTGCCAGGAATCAAGCACAGGTTAGCACCTACAAACACAAGTGTACATTTGGATTTAGTAAAGCAATCCTCTTTATGTTTTGTCTGTACCTGAGTCCCAAGGAAGCTTGTTCAGTCCAGCAAGCTGGCATAGTTTATATGTGTGGTTCTTTGTGGGCAAACCTGTCTCAGCAGTTTTGATGTTTTGCCTGGGCAATACATTGAAATCCTTACCCTGACAGACATAAATTCCAGAAATTTGTGGAGAACAGATTAAAATTTTGACTGAAAGTTCAGCTCTCCAAATGAAATAAGCCGAGGAGGGAAATGCCAGCAGGTATGAAGTGGACAAATCAATGTTTTCCTTCCATTTGTCTTGCAGTGCAGCTTCTTCCTTTGATGGTCTTCTGACAGATCACCATTTTCTAAAATTTCTACCAATTTTAAGCCTACTTTTAGTGTTTTTTCTTTATTTTGTCCTATATTTTATGGGTATCTCCTGTTTTAGAACTTATTCCCCATCGTATCTAGCCATTCATCTTTACTACAGGGTAAGATGCTTTTTGGGATAGATCACAGCTTTGACTATATTTATGAAACATCCTGTAGGCCTGCAGGTCTGCTAAGCTAAATAATAATAAAAATTAAAATAAATTAAGAGCATGGAAAGAAAAATGGGAAAAAGGAAAATGAACTTGATCTTTATATCTCAGCTTTACTAGCTGGTGAACTTCTAACTGGCAATGTAAAATCAGGAATGGAATGCACACACACACAAGGTATTTGATCTAAATGTGTGTTGTTAACTCAGATAATGAAAAAGTGATGACTGCTGATAGATTCTCCATGAGAGAGTACAATGTATATTTTCTGATGAGCTTAATCCTAAATGTAACCTTTGAAGCATGTTGAAACAGCACAAAGACCTAAGAGTTCTGTGTCAAAACATAGCTAATGGCAGAAGGATAGGAAAAGGACCTTTTAAAATTTTATTTTTATTAATTGACTCACTTCCAAACTTCAGTTGTTTCTGAGCTGTCTTGTACCTTCCACTTCTATTTTTTTTTAAAAAGGGTCATTCATAATGTTTCTTTTGTTTTTTCTTCAAAAGTTGCAAGCAATTAGGGAAGTTTAGGAGAAAGTTATACACTGCAGACTATGTTTATACTTACATCAGGAAGAGGGACAGGGGTAAAATGAATGGAATGAACATTAGGTTAAACATTTAAAATCATATTAAGTAGTCTGGTTATGAGACAATCTAGGCCCATAATACAATGAAGTGCAATTCTTCTACCTGTTGGAAAGGTGTAACTTTTCATTTTATGGGCTGTTATGCATTTTTCTCTTACATATAGTAAATTTCTCTTACATTAAGTATACTTATTTGAAATATTTCAGAGTGACAATAGAATATGTCCTGATACACAGCACTAGGAAATTCAATGTTAACTTAATATTTTTCATGTCTCATTGAATAGTCTGCATACAGAGAATGTAAGAACAGTTAATACTTCATCAGAATACTGATATTTAAATTGTCCATAGGCAACTTATCTGAATCTTCATATTTTATTCTTTACTTCTGTTGAATATGCTCTTCAGATATATACATATATATATATATATATGAAACATTTGCCTGAAATGTGTGTCTTGAAGAACACATTATTCAGCTTATCTTCTAGGCCTTTGGAAATACTACTGTCCCCTTAAGGGACACCCCATTCCCCCAAACCACCCTTAAAAGCTAATCACAGAGCTAACAATATTCCATTAAGATAATTGGAAGAAGTATTAATCTGGCATTTAGCAACTAGACCAGTGATTGTGTTTGGGTAGGCATCCCCCAGAGTGGGAATGCACATCTGGAGTAGTGGGTGCCAAATATCATGTGCTTCTAGGAGATGAAGCCATTTTCCCTGCCTCTATGGTAACAGATTTGCTGCTTGTTCATTATTAACACTCATCAGGTTCTGGACTTTAAGCTGCAGTCCCCAGGCATGTACATTTGTTCCATTTTTACTTACCATGGATTCCACCAAAGTCATGTATGAGTTAAAATAAAACTTTTTTTTCACCATTAAGTGTTAGAGCTGGATATACTACTCTGCTCTGTGAAAGGGGACACAAATGACAGTTTTCTGGGAATGGCAAGGTCTTAGCGCCTTTTGGGCACTTCCAGAGCCTGGCTGATGGATTAGGCTTCTCAAAGGAGCCCTTCATGTACCCTGCATCCACGACATTTTGTACAACTCATCCCAGTGGGATTTTTGCCAAGCTACTAAAAGCAGTGCTGGTCTGGAAACAAGCAGCAGCAGAGAAACTTCGCGTGAACTTTCATGCCAAAAAATCCTGAAGGATTTATGCAGTTCTAGGATAAGATACTTCCTAGATAGGATGGTTTTCAGATCCCAGTTGTGAAACACCTAAATCCCTCTGAAATCCTCATACAGGACCCTGAATTCCTTCTTTGCGCACAGCTTTCGCCGACCCCACCAGAAACGTGACCTTTTCTTCCATGCTGGAGCCAAGGCAGAAACGAACATTCTGGGAGCGCTTAGTTTCATTTCTGGCTATAAGCACCCTCAGATTCCTGCTTCTCCGGAATTTCCTTCGGGACTATCCTCCCTGAGGGAGCGCGGCGCCGGGCGGGCACTGCCCGGGTGTTTGCAGCGCCATGGCAACGGCGCGGCGGCCACAGGCCCCGGCCGGGCCCGGCGGCCCCG
>NW_005054353.1:1352118-1362521 GCF_000277835.1 Geospiza fortis | reverse complement strand
CCTCAGGTGCACAGGCGGTGGCACAAAAGACGGGCATTTTGAACTGCCGTGTGTAAACCTGCCCGGCAGAACTCATCACTCCGAAGAGAGAACTTTATCCCCCTCAAACGGCATCATTAAAGTCACAATATTCTAGAATGAAGGAGAGTTGACTATTCGGGACCACAGTTAGATCTTCTTAATTTTATCACATGATTTGTAATATTTACTGTTCAAATCTTTGAGTCTCACACAAATGTGTATTTTCATTAAACCACCAAGCTTCTAGTTATCTGTTTTGCAGAGGAAAGGTGACATGAAGTTAACTGATATGTATAAGAAATAATATATTTAAATAATACTTGATTTTTATTTAAATAATTCTTGTGATATTTAATCTTTTCATGCATGGGTCAACATTACAGCATGTTCTTAGTTTATTTTATTTCTTCAGACCAAGTTATTTCATTTTGAAATACCCAGGAGGGTTGTCTTGCCTCACTGCTTTTTGTTGTATTGTAGTTGAACCAGATTAACTGTACTGCTTGGATAACATATGATATTTAATATCTTCTTTTCAGAACCTCCGTGTATAACAGAAGAAATGTTAGTAAGTATTGTTATAAGTCTTGGCCATTATTTTCATCATGCAGCTATGGGGCAAAAAAGGCAAAAAACCATTTTGGAAACCATTGTTTTCTCATTTCTTGTTTTGTAAGTGTAGATTACTGGGCAATTTCTTAAAATTTTGTCAGACAAAATACTTAGTTTGAAAATAATTAGAAAAAAAGTAACAGAAGGCTATGGAGAATAAAGATGGAAATGAAAGTGAATTAGGATGAAGGAAGGAAACACACAACTGGAAGATTCAACATGACAGGTTTAACAATTTCCTTACTTTGCCTTTTTTGCCCTTTGCTCATAGCTCATTGTAGGATTTCCCTGATGTTTTTCATCTTGTTTGAAAGGTATATATGTTTGTCTGTTACCTCATAAGAAATGACATGTTTACTGTTACAGCTCAGGTGATGTTTGCCTTTTCCCTGTTTTGGATGCCTTTGTAACTTAGTGCCTTTTGGGCACTTCCCATATATTTTAAAGTATAAATGTGTAGATATTGCTTTTGGGAATATCTAGATGCTGTTTTATTTATAGTGTTTATTACCATAAAGAGAACCAACAAAAGCACAAGTTTTGGACAATTTTTAGCACACCTTAACCTTCAGTTGCAATTCTAAGGCAGCTTTTTCTAGTAATAATTTAGACTGTGCTGCAGGAGAAATGGCATGGAAAGAAATGAAACCAAATGCTTTCTGGCACAAAATTTCTAAGCTATAGGATTGTACATGCAACTCCCTAACCTATAATGTGCACATAAGAAAGTGCAACTGACTTCAAATGAAAATAAGGCTGTCTACAAAAAACTCTCCAAAAACCAGAGGAAAGTATATAATGTGTAGATGCAGTAAATAATAAAACACACATTAATAATATCATAAGTGTTTTATCTGTTAATCAACCACTGTGTTTACATTTCTTTCTGTTTTATGGGACTACAGAGAATTATATCCTTGGGAAATTAAAAACATGTCACCTCCATATTCCTAAAGAGCTTATACTTCAGCCAATAATAAAATGATTTTTTTTAATAAGTCATTTGAAACAATATTTTCATCATGTATTATCATATTTAGTCCTATCTCTAGATTCATCCTTGTCAGTGTCAAACCAAACATGAAGCTGACTATAGCTTGTTTCTAATTAATTTCCTTTCCTAATTGTGTTAACACTTGCAGAATTGATATTTCTGGATTTGATTGCCTATTGACATTAGTAAGAGGATTCTCTGTTAATTTCAAAATGGGTTAGACATGTTGGTAAATTCCCCTATTTAAGCAGTGCCCAAACATCTCTAGGTCCATGGCACTGCAGTTGCATTGGACCATGGGCCTGTGATCTGCATAAGGCATGAAAGCCTTGCTTTCAGCACTGGCAGCATTTTCCAGGAATGATCTTGGGCTACCTTGCCTGTGCTGTATTAGCCACCACAGCAACCACAAGTGCTAAGGAATAAGTGCTGGCAGACTAGGGCCGGACAAACACCATCAGGTCTAGTCATGCATGTTATCTCAGATTTCTTCCTTATCTGAGCACAAGCTATCTGCATTTATGTTAGACCACTGGAGTTTGGATCAAGATACTGCCTGCCTGTACCCTGTGCATAACCTCTCTTTAATGCTATTCCTCACCAGCACAGTTCAATATCAACTTCAGAAAGAGAATAAAGATTTGTGTTGCAACACCTTTGCTGCTATTGGCAAATACATTACATTTAAGTTCATTCTCCTTGCCTTGCGAGGCTGAACTTATAGAATATTCAGGAAAATGAAACTATTAAATATTGTCTTCATTATACTGAAGGCACATATCTGAAGACCAGTGGAATAATGTTCTAGTTTTACTCTCTGTTGAATTGAAATGGGGATGGTGGAGATACTGAGTCAGTAAAAGTAAGACTTGGAGCCATACTTTTGGATTTGTCAACAGCAAAAATATTCAACTTCTAGTCTACAGTTTTTGTGTCATGTTAGCAAGTGTCACTATCGGACACGAAAGAACACAAGCACACTACCATTCTCAAGGTGAAGGAAGAAAGAGGAAGTTTATTTTCTGACTCCAATATTTATAGTTTTCCGAAAGTGACAGTGGATTGGAGGGTGACAGTGACACCTCTCCAATGACACTGGTCAAACCAACAGTCCATCAACTTTCTCCTCCTCCAAAAAAGAAGACAGAACAATCAGTTATTTACAGAAAGTGTCTGAGAAAGTTCACCACAAGAATGTCAACATCAGAAGGCCTAGAAAATCTTAAAAAACCAGGGTGACAAGCAAGCCTTCCAGTTCTGTCAGATTCAAAGTATGGCATACACTGCTTGCTTGCTGAGCCAAATTGTAGGTTATTTTACTCCCTTTTAGTCCCCAAATATCCCCAAGCAGCAGGGTGAGAGCAGAAGGTGGCCCTGGTGAAATATTATACTCCCTTCTTCCCAAGTGCAAGAGAGAAAGGTACAATGTGGGGAATTTCTAGACTGGTAGCTTATGCACATTTTTTCAAAAGTTTCAGCATCTAGAAGCTGTTTGGTTTATGAAGGCTTTATCTGTAAATTCATTTGTAAAGGATTTACCTCTTCATGTGTGCATTTTAAATTGCTAAGGACCTTAGCAGTGTGCAGTGGCTAGAATATAACA
Source organism: Geospiza fortis (assembly GCF_000277835.1). Classification (NCBI taxonomy): domain Eukaryota; kingdom Metazoa; phylum Chordata; class Aves; order Passeriformes; family Thraupidae; genus Geospiza; species Geospiza fortis. The sequence continues at coordinate 1,359,291 of NW_005054353.1, read as the reverse complement.
GTGATGCAATGACTATATTCTCAAAAATGGGAAATAATATTTTGCAAAATCTTCCATGTCATATCTCATAGAAACAAATATTGTTTGAGGCAATAGTGCATTTAAATATTAGTGCAGATTATTACAAGCCATGCTTTGTGGTTTTATCTCTCTATAGGAAGAATGCTTAGCCACAGATGATATGCTTGTGGATTTCTTTAATGAATTTTTGAGTCTTCCGGTAAGTAACTTACAGAAATCCCTTGCAAAATACAAGAAAAGCCTTGCTAAGATTAAGAGTAACTTAATCCACCTCGGAAAATTTTATGTTTTGCCATATATCTGCATTTTAATGGTAGCAAATCTTACTGCTCAGTGTTATTATCAGTAAGAATAGCCCAGTTATCTGGACTTCTGGGGGCAGACGTTCTCTTGCTAATTTACAGAATTACAGATTGGGTCATGTTGGAAAGGACCACAGTGGGTCATCTGGTCCAACCTCCCTGCTCAAGCAGGGTCATCCCAGAGCACATGGGACAGATTTGCATCCAGATGGTTTTTGAATATCTCCAGTGAGAGGGACCCCACAACCTCTCCGGGCAGCCTGTTCCAGGGCTCAGTCGCCCACACAGTAAAGAAGTTCTTCCTTATGTTCTGGTGGAACTTCCCGGACATCAGTCTCTGCTTGTTGCCTCTTGTCCTATTGCTTGGCACCGCTGAGCAGAGCCTGGCATCATCCTCCCTTCAGATACTGATAGACATTGATAAGGGCCCCTCTTATTTGTCTCTTCTTGAGGCTGAACGTGCCCGGCTCCCTCAGCCTTTCTTCATAAGAGAGTTACCCCAGTCCCTTAATCACTTTTGTAGCCCGCCGCTGGACTGCTCAAATGTCTCCCATTGTACTGAAGAGCCCTTGACCTGCTGGCAGTCCTCTTCCTAATGTACACCAGGCCTTCTTGGCCACAGGGACACACTGCTGGCTCATGAACAGCTTGTTGTCCACCAAGATCCCTAGGTTATTTATGTATTTAAATAATTAATAATTAATATTAATATTAATATTAAATAGTTAATAATATATGTATTTAAATCACAGTGCACTAAAATATATTAATAGGAAATGAAAAAGACTTTTTAAAATACTTTTTTAAAAGGTGTCCACTTCTGTTACAGTGTTGCAACATGACAGCATAACAAATGTTTGTCCTTTTACAGTTTTCTGGCAATTTCAGTGATTAATTGACATTTTAGCTCAAGAAAAACTCCTTCTCTTCACAGCTTGGAAGGTTTCAAAGTTGGCACTTCCCTCCTCTTCCTCTCCCATTTGCAGCCAGAAGGATGCTGCCTTACACTGTATTCTGTGTGCTGATCCAGTTACAGTTAGACCATCATACCCAGTACCTTGTATTTAAGCAATTCTCCCGTATTTTGCTCCTTTTTCCTATCAACTAGCCTGGCTCCCCACACTCTGTTGAGAGTCACATGTACAGTTCTGCTCCCTCAATGTGGCAACCTCATCCAACTTCATCTTAGTAGTCTTGGCCCTGACACCTTACACTCAAATCCCTTGCCAGGTGGCACATGCCTTTCTACAGGGTCACTTGTGGCTCCCACCTGATGTGCCACAGAGCTGTCCCACAGCCTGTTCCCTTCCTAAGGCACTGCAGTCCAACAGGCTACACTACAAGAACATATATCCATTCTACAGCTTGCTTGGTGGGAACCACTGCCAGCATTAGGAGAGAGCAGAATATTTCTTGATGCTCCTTGGACTTCAAAGGAGCTACAAAGTGACTTGGTGAGGTCACTGATGAGATAAGTTCAGTTGTGATTCATAACTGAATGATTTGGCTTACTTAATTGAACTAGACATAGCTGTCTCTCTAAGGCACATCATAGATTTGTGTAAATATACACAGCAAGGAAATTGTACTACTAAGGATGGGCTCCTCATTCCAAATTTTAATCCTAAAGTAGAATCTGGAGGTATTAACTCTATGTCAGAGTGTGAGTTTTGTGCACAGCATCGATGCTGACCTCTTTCAGGAACTCAGACTTTACGTGCTTTCACCACACTGCAAGACTGAAGAGTATACAAAGCTAGAGAGACACAGATGGAACTAATCATGTGGTAAGAGGGATGTTTTTTTCCCTTTCTCCAGCACCTCAACTCCCCCAACCCCTGCCCCACAGCTGCCTTAGGATTTCTGCCTAAATCTAAGCCTAAGGACGTAGGTTTTAAACCCAGGCCTTCTTCCATGTTTGTTCTTAGCACAGGAGTACCATCCTCCATGCTTTTGCTGCTTATTTGGAAACAATGCTTCAAGCTTTCCCCAAATTGCAGAGGATGGAGTGGGTAAGAAGTTCAGCCTTTTTAGTCTCTTGATCTCCTTAGACATAGACAAATTTCAGGACATCTGTTAGAGGCCAAAATTCTCCTCGGCCTCAGAGGGCTCCTCAGCCCACAGTCCTGGCACAGCTCAGCAGCTCTGAGCTGCAGCAATTGTCCAGGCACTCCTGACAGCTCTGGAAGCCCACAGAAAAGAGTTCACAGTCACTCCTGAGTAAACACTGGTTTATACTGGTAGTCTTGGTAGGTTTCTAAGATGACGCATGGTCTCTCTTCCACATATTTACATATCTTCATGAAAACAGGTGCTCTATTAGCTATTTTTAACTGTAATGTTCTCATAATTGGTTTTATTTTCTCTTTGATCTTTTCCTAAGGTTTTATCCTCTTCAGGATTAAGTTCTATTAATGCCTTGAGTTCTGTGGTTTGAATACCTTACATTCATGATTACCCTCTCCTTCTCAGAAGGCTTCTACTAAAACAGTGCATTGAAATTTCCATTGCTTTATCCTTGTTGTGCTTATACACTGTTGCCTGGGAACAGCATTACCCAGGTGTGCTAGTAGTTAGGCAACAAGTTAAACTGAAAATATTGTGAGACTTGATACAAGAAATGAGGGGGAGCATATGCTTATTTTAAGGGACTGCTTCTGCATTGATTTATAATGCACCATTAGCATATGGAAAATTGTATCACTGGGGACTTGGTATAACAGCAGCAGGTTTTTAATGTGGTTTTTTTTTTTTTGATTTACAGTGTATCCCTTAAGTGATCCTCTTGTTATAATGACATTCAATGTAATCTGACATAAATATCTAGGTACTCCAAAGGGCTATATACTGTAATAAAGTGTAATTTACAGAAAGAATTTCTGAAACACATAAATGCAAAAAACTTCAGGAGGGCACTTGTTGCCAGTAGTGCAGTGATTCCACAGTAGCAGAAACCAATTACATGACACACAAACGAGTTACACCTTCCTTAGTAACTAATGTAAAATGAAAGATTTAAGAGAAACATTGGCCTGGACAAATTTCCATTTCTAGGAGTTCAGGCTAGAATTTGAACCTCTGATCCATGTACTAAAAACATCCAAGGATGTGTTTAGTCAGGAATGGAAATTCAGGAGTCAGAAATTGCCATCCAGCTCAGTGTTGAAGGCAAGCACAGTAATGTCAATTTGTTTCTGCTGCACTCTACAAGCTGCTTGCTACTCATTCCATCCCAAGTCCGTGCTGGGTCTTGCCTGTCATTTTCCAGTTACCAGTGATTCTGAGGAAGGCACACTCCTCCTCTTTGCAACCTCAAAGAGTTGCACTGGAGACAAAAGTGCTACCTTGTGCCTCAGTTGATGCACATTCAGGAGATGACAATTTGGTGGTGAGTCCCTGGTTGTTGGTTTTCCTTGCAACAGAAATCTTCTAAGTGACCATAATTTTTCAACTTTAGATTTGAAGAATATTTCTTTAAAACATTGTTCTCACTGTAAAAGCTCTCCTCCAGGTAGTCTGGGGTCCAGCATTTGATGCAGGTGGTGATTCTTAAAACAATTTAAACCCAAGTAACAAAGTTAGGGCCAATTGGTCTTTCTGAAGACTGAATGGTTCTGAGAACCTAGTGCTGTCACAAATAAAATCTTGCTTGATTTGAGTCACAGATTACAGAAAGGGCAGAAAGCATAAAAGCAAACCGCTTTGCTGCACAGTTCAGGCTCTTCACTGCTTTGAAGATAACTTTGAATAATTCCATGCATCAAATCATCAGTTCAAGGCATCAGTGCATGCTCGTTAGTTTTCTCTTGTCTTTTCCAGGTATGAGGAGGGAGGCTGCAGTTGCCAATACTCTCTTAAAAAGGCTTTGACAAAAGTAGGGCCCTACATGCACGTTGTGTTGAGACTTACCCAGCACTAAAACTTGCATCATATCTTTGACACTGAAGGAACCAAACAAAGCATTCCTGACTACATTCCTTATTAATAATGTGTTTACTCTAAATGTTCTTCTGTCTTAATTGGATTGTGATATGTGATTATGACTTTTGTCTTACTCATCAACAGAAGGGAAATCCTGGACTCATTAAAGTCAGTGGGAGATTTTTCATTGACCATGTGTAGTGTGAATTTTTCCAGATACTTGAGCTACTCAAATTCTTTTCTGGTGTGGACTCTCACTGACATTTATTTATGATATACATATACCCTTCTTAACAAGTTTTGGCAATGCTCCTGGATGAGATCTCTATTTACTCCCACCCTTAACCTAAGAAGCAGCCAAGCTATGGTCATTCTGTTTCTCTTGGGATCAACTAAATTATTTGGGTCTGGGATGTGAGCATATTTACACATTTCCTAATTGTATCCGAAGCTGAGTGTATCTGAAAACTGTTAAGACAGAGAACAGTGAGATTTATATGTCTGATATCCTGGCAACATGATGATGGATGCTGTTTTGGTTTCTGTTATGGGAGGACTGAGAGAAATTTGTCTTCCCTTCAGTTAAGTGTATAACTTCAGGTTTCAGAATTATGTATTCTGTTTATTTTTCAGCTGAAAACCATATTCAGTGTGCATTTGACAGCTAAGAAATTTCTTTGCTGTCAAAAAGTACATGCAATTGTTTATTTATTTAATAGTATTGCTACCACAGTCTAAAAGCAACTTTTTGTTATTTGCTCAGGGATTTTTTTCTGAAGCTGAGATTACTACACTGAGTTACATTGGTCATACTGGCTTTGGGAGGAGAATTTCCTGCAAGTGAAACAGTTTTCAAAGTCTGTAGACTTCTTATTTGTTGGTATTCTAAAGTCCTTTATCTTATTTATTGTGCTACATTGACAATATATGAACCCCAAGCTTCAAGGCTCCTGCCAAACCTGATTTATTTTTTCTTAACATCTTGAGGTATAATTTCTCTGGAGATTTCCCTTTCTATGTTCAAAGCATCAAAAATTGGCTCAAACTAAAGAGATTGGTACATTTAATCTTTGGTTAGTGTATTTTACTTGTCTGTAAAAAGGCAAAAGCTCTTGCCAAATGTGGGGTAAGAAAGACATTTCTTAGTATATTAGATTGGCATGGATAATTTTCCCCCCTTCCTTCACAGTGTAGACTATGATCCACTCCTTAGCATAGGTGTCTTCACTGAAGAGATTCCTTATTATTGCAAGGATGGAATATTGGTGGTGCCATAAACCTCTCTCATTGTCCTGAGAAGTGTTACAGGATTTTACAGTACTTGACTTCCACTGGAAACATTTTACGTTTGCTAAAGGGTACTGAAGAGTTTCTTGGTGCATTTTTTTTGTGGCTTGTAATGTGTGACAGTGGTTGGATTGAGTGTTTTGCCCCAAAACTCTTCAGATACTGAAAGGAAAATGGATTGACTGATCCTCTCTCCTGTGTGGTAATTGGGAAAATGTTTCCTACAAAAAAATCAGATTCTGGGGGTGTTTTTTTGTGTGTTCCCATTTTATTTTTCTCATAACATTGTCACTTTTATTTTTGTGGTGGTGATAGGTTAAGATTAGGAATTATCTCTTCTTTTATTATGCTTATAAAAACATTCTGATTTATCATTCTAGATTTTTTGAGTAAACAAGCTCCTCCAGAAAGGTTTGAATTATTCTAAAATGCTTTTGACAGATAGAGAGATGCTCTTTTGGGAATTTGGGATTTGTACAGAATCATAGATTACTGTCTGGAAGAGACTTTGAGGAGGTCTATAGTGTGGCTTTCTTCTCAAAGCAAGGTCACTGCTTTACTACTGACTCCAGATTGTTTAGCACTTTCTTGCAGTTGGTCTTGAAAACCTCCAACAGCTGATTCCTCTCTGGACAGCCTATTCCAGTGCTAATCATCCCAAAATCACCTTTTTTCTTACAATCCAGCTGAGACCTCTGTTGTTTCAGTGTATGACAAGTGGTCTCTTGTCCTCCCGTCATACCCCTCCATAAAAAGCCTGGCTTTATCTGTTCAGCAATCTCCTTATAAATACACTAAGGCTGCTGCTAGTTCTAGTTCTCCTAGAGCTTCCCCCTCAGGGGTGAGTGCTCCAGCCTCTGACTGTCTCATGATCTTCTGATGGACTTGATCAAATATGTGAATATCCTTCTTGTACAGGGGACCCACAACTGAAGCAGTATTCCAGATGCATCCTTACTAGAGTCAAATCTACTGGCTAGTCTCTGACTGATAGAAGAAGTATGCTGCCTTTTGATGTCCCTGGGGATGAGTAACCACATCCAAACCCCAAAAGTCTGAACTCTACCCCCCTTTTTCACTCCAGTATGTGGTGTATGAAGTCTAGATCTTCCTATCCCATCAGTGCATGTTCTTTTGCTCCATTAGTATATTTGTCTTATAAATGATTGGTAGTCACCCCACCCCAAAACAACAACACACTTTACATTTTAAAAATTGTCACTAGCATCCATTTCGCTACGTTAAAATTGTGACAGTTTTCTGTTCAGCTAAATAGAATAAGTATCAAAAAATCCTAAATCTAGAGTATGTTACAAATTATTAAATAAAAGTAGATATATGTGCTAAACTAACACTGTATTTGCTTAGTTTTCAATTTGAAAAATATAAAACTAAAACAATCTCATCATGTCTAGTCACAAAGCCTTTTATTATGAAATTTGCATTTTGTTTGCTTTTTTTCCACAAGCAAGAGCATTTCAAATCCTGAGACTGAAGTACTTTGTTTCTTAGTGTACTTTCTTCAGTTTCTTTATTTAAAACATGAAGGAATATATAAGGAAGAAAACATGTAAAGGCTATTAAGGTTGCACAGTTAGTCACTTAAAAGCTGGTAGCAGCACAAATTAGGTTTGAAAGTAAA
>NW_005054353.1:1345129-1352108 GCF_000277835.1 Geospiza fortis | reverse complement strand
CATGAAAGGTTTGTTAGATGCTGTTCAGTACATCTGGAAAAAAAAGCACTAAAACCTGCTGAGTGCCCTGGAGAAAATTAATGCCAAAAGAGGCAGAAGGTGTCAGAGAACAAAAACCAATCCATGATTTCAGCTGAAGTTAGGTAACTGAACAGACTCATGCAATTCAGTGCATGGCCCTGAGCAGTGACGGTCTGATGTCATCGTACACTTAAAGCTCTCACATGCTGTGTGCTTTGCCAGGCTGAGCCGCTACAGTGAGACATTATGGGATAAGTTGGGAATGCTGAAAAAACATACTGCAGCCACATGGTTCAATTCTGGGCATTGCTCTACAAGACATTGATCAACAAGGGGGCTTCAAACAGAAGCAATGAAATAGATGACACTAATATCATTACTTTGGGCTTATACAGGTGTGAAGAAGAATCAAATTGTTCTGTAGTATATTTCTATGTTAGATGTAGCATGTATTTAACATATTTAGAATGTATGAGTTATGTCTGTGTGCATATATGTGATATATGAAAAAGTTTAAGGAAATGAAAAATACAGTACTTGAACAAATAAAATATTCTTATTAAATGCAGGAGAGTGACAACTGTGCAAACACCAGGTGGGATCCTGTCTGGAACAAAGCCAAAATAAGTTTTGGCACTGGGTTTAGGTGTAGCCATAGTTTCCTGAGTACCTAAATACAACATGCCTTGTCATCCAACTGAGTGCAGAGATGCTTATATACTCTATATAATATAGAGTATATAATGCACATAAGTTCTGTATAATCTCCTATTCATAACTGTCATGGGTATTCTCTATGACTTTTGTAAAATCCATCCATATTTTTCCTCTTCATTTCAAGTAAGAGAATTTGAAAGATAGTCTTTCAGGGAAATACCTGATACCAGAACTTAAAAGATGAAATATGGCTCTGTTTTAGTGTGTACATGTGCAGTGGGGTTTTGTGAGTTGACAAAAGTCACATTTGCATGGCCAAAATTGGAGTTCAGTCCATCTCATCTATTATACAGTATTTGACTGAACTAGTGATGTACAATAAAATTTGCTACAGGACATGGGTTTTGGTAGTTGTTTGACCTACAAGTAACAGTATGGTGACAAAGCTTTCCTACATATGAAAATCTTCAGATTCATCCTCCTCAAATGCATCTCACATTTAAAAGGTCAGTTTGATTGCTAATATTTTCATGCCTTGATTATTGATAATAACAAATGGGAGAATAATACTGTAGGTGAGTACTTGTCTGTAGGACAGTTACTAAAGTCACAGTTAATTATATATTCTACACTTCATGTACTGAATCAATTATTTACATGTGAAAAAGAATGGTCTGTGATCTAGAATGAATTCAATTCTTGACAATTAAGCATTGCTGAAATAAAAAGGTAGGAATGCTTTGGAAGGCTATACAGCAAAAACAAGAATGCGGAAAAATTACTATTTCAGGCCCGAAGAGAAAGAAGCCTCATAATGCAATTTTCTAATCTGTAGGATGCCTCTATATGATAAAAAAATAATTTGTTAAATGACAGTTGCCTTATTACAGTACCATAAACTTTCCTAACTTCTTTTGTAGACTTTTGCCCAGCCAGTGAAGTTTAACTCTGATGCTGGGGCTTTTGAAGTAGTTAATTATGCCCCACAACGCCTGGAAAGCCAGCCGAAAAAAATTCTACATGATCAAAAACCTCCAAGCCCCATTTATGATGTTCTAAGCAAGGAAAAGAATGATGGGCAGCTCTCCAAAATGCACACTGCTTCTTCAACTTTTAGTATTGATCCAAATTGCAACACTATGGTAAGCATCTTATAGACCCTGAGTTTATATTTAGATCTTACTGTAGAGATACTGGCAATCGTTATTGTTGTGCTTGGCTTGGCAGCTTGGGAAAAATGTTAATTTATGTTAGGAAAACATAATGATGGGCCAAATTGTGCCCTGTAATGCACATGTGTCTAGCAGACAAGTGAATGGAATTACAGATGCACATCCTGTAGCACAGAATTTTGAAGATTCTGTAGGGCAGGGTTCAGCTGTGTGGTCTGAATACTTTTTAATATTAAAAGAAAAAATATTATGACAACAGTTACTTTACTAGTGATCCCTGGAATGTGCAAATTGACTGAAACTAATGCAGCTCAGTCTTTCCTTATTAATTAATTTCCTTGTGTGGCTATGAGCTCATCTGTGGTCTGGCAACACATAAGTCTCTCTTCCATTAATTCCTAAAGGATTTACATGGTTAGCATCAATTGAAATGGCCAGAAAAAATAATCTTTGGCAAGAAAAGAGCAAAATTAATGGAAAGATGGGTTGGAATTTATGAAAAAAAAATCTGTTTTCAGGCTTGCTTAGACAGTATCAGTTTTGGTATTCTCACCTGCCTACTTCCAAGGCCATCTTCAGCACCAAAATAGGCAGGTTAAAAGCAACAGTTGAAGCATCGTACACACCTGGGAGAACACAAGTCGGTGTAATTTGATGTGGGATTTTACCTTTAAACAACAGGTTTCAAGGACAAAAAAAATGTCTCACTGGGATGCTTGGTTTATTCCTTTCTTTCTTATTTTGCATGGATGTAACTAACATGTCTTCATTTCCTTTTATTCAAGGCCAGTATAAGGTCTTGCTTCATTTTTTCAGTGCCTGCTCAAAATTATGTCACAGCTGGAAAGCTGAGAGAAAAGCAGGGAGTTGTGACAGACCACTGCTTTTCCCAGTATAAGATGAATGATTTTCAGAAAAGAAAACAGTGTTGAGAGAGGTCAAAAGGCAATGATGTTTAACAAAATGATACTAATGTGATACTTCAATTATCCGCATTTAAGCTGGACAAATGATACAAAAGGACAAGGCTACCATGTTAAATAATAATTTTCACAAATACTTTGCTTGAGAGCACACAAGCAGAAGAGCTGTTCTTGATTTCTTATTTGCTCTCAGTATTAAACTGAGGAAATGCTGTGTGTTTGTGCAAGTGTGGCTTACATTGCTCTCTGGGCTAACCTCCCATCATTACCACTGTAGATGGCCTTTCTTGAGCAATTCAAAGCCATTTCACTATTATTTTCTTCTTTCATGTGGTCTGGAGAAACAGGGCTTCAGTATTATTTAAGATTCCATTTCTTTCCCTGGGATGTTTTCCATAGATGGGAAATATTATAGCCTTTTGAGGAACAATATGCCTCAGTACCCTTTCTTCTCCTTTTGGGGCAAATGGGTCATATTTCTTCTTATTTTTGATCCTCCTTTATTTGATGCCTCATCCAGTTCAGCTTGACATCTCAAGTCTGAGCTGGAGCAAAATGATCTGTGAAACAGTTTGTCCCAAATGGTTACTGCAACTACACAGGGTGAAGGAAGTCAGCTCCATTCATTGCACTACAGTGACTGCACCCAGAGAAGCCACCCCAGAACAACTCTATCAAGTAGTTCTATTCAAATCAAGTAGGATTTGATCTTTCAGTTGTCAGGTGATGCTGTCTGCTTTGCTTTGACTGCTTTCACAGGAACTAAAGAGATTGACAGTTGTTTTTAAATGTTACATTGATTTCAAAAAGTCATCTTGACTGATCATCACTGGCAGGTTACTTATGAAAAGGAGTTATGACTGGAAAATCCTAGTAGGCCTTTCTGAATTTAAACACATCTTGGCCAAGAAATACACACAGTGGTATTTTTCTCTGTATTCTACTTCCCTCTCAGATTGTTACAAATTTACAGATAAGCAAAAGTTTTCTTCATGTGTGTTTGCACGTTTGCAAATCATTGATATGGAAGTCAGTATCTTCTAATCCGTAGTCAATGTCATGGTGTGAAATACATTGAGAAAAAAATTGTGGACTTATGTAAAATCGATCACAACTATGGAAAGAAACTGGCTGGCATCCCACATACCTTACTTCAGAGAAACCCCAGTTCAGCAAAGCACTTAAGTATGTTCTTAACTTTAATCAAGGGAAGTTAAACACATGCTTAAACTTAAACACGTGCTAAAAGCTTTGCTGGATTGAGTCCTAGCAAGGTCTAAGGCTGATTGGGTAAAGAAACTAACCAAGGTAACAAACTCCATCAGATTAAATGTAGCATCTTTCTCTGGGGATGGGGAAAGAATAGAAATTTTTTCCTTCTGATATGACATATAATTTTGTGTACCAGCTATGTACAGATGTGAGCATGTTATGAATCATTCAGATAAAAAACTGGGCTGTAAGTCAGTAAATGCATAAATATTAAATGCCAAAATAAAGAAACTATCTTCTGTGTTTCAAAATACTTGTCAATTGCCAAGAAGAAGCATACACTGTGTGGTTGGGAGTAATTAGTCTCCATCTCCACAAATTACATTGTATGAGCCACTGCCAACATAAGCTTTCCATATTTTGAAATATTTTCTTCTCTCTAAATGAAACCACCCACTTTCTGAGTAATTCAGATTTTTTTAATCCCCTACAGATACGTATGAGGCAGAAATAACCCTTGCCCCGAACGGAATATTAGCTCATGGAAAGAAAATTCAAGCTGTGATCTGCATAAACTGGTTACCTGATACAACAAGTAGTATCCATCCTTGCCCAAACTTCACCTGTTTTTATGGACAAGGCTAGTTACTACATTCTTCAAAATAATTAGTCTTGCCTTCAGTAAAAGGAAAAATGCACCTCAGATGAATAAAATAGATCATCCCCTAAGAGTGGAAATGTACACTATTAAAAAAATACTAGGAAGGGCTGTATGTAATTTCTAAGGGAAGCAACTATGGATCGTTGTGTCCATAGTCAGAGATCTTACTCTTACTTCATTGGAACTAGCAGTCTCCGTGTAACTTGCTGCTCAACATTTCCCTTTCACCCCCCAAACTACTCCTTGGAGGCCTCTCTCTTTCTGTTTCAATGAGGACGGCGCTTAGACTGCCTGAGCAGAAATTTGTTGTGGCCCCAGGTCATACCAAATGTGGGTTTCCACTATGAGAATTACTGTGTACAATGCAGTTATGCAGTGATCCAACACATAAAAGCATGAGAGGTGATAACTAATTGGATTTCTATTTGTTTGATTTTGGTTTTATTTTCCCGAACTTTCTCATTATGAAAGTATAACTTAATTTAAGGTTCCTTACTCTTCAAATTCTTGAGGAAAAATAATAGCTATTATTTATGAAATGTGTCAAAGTCAGAATGAGCAGCAGTTTCCTGCTGCAGAAATTTTTTGTGCATGTAATTTGCATTTGAAATTGTGCAGTAAAAGAATGATTCATGCACACATTATTTCTGAAGAAAAACCACTCATGATTTGTTACAAAATCTGAACTCTTAGTAGGTGAAATCAGGTTTAGATCTTTTTAGCTTTTAATAGGAAGGTAATTGTTCCAGCATAAAGGTGGTGTTCATTCTGTATTTGTTTTCCTAAGACAATGCTTCTGTAGAAGGGGGATGTAGAGGGTCAGTTATGTGGCAGTGGCAAGTAAGTCAAGAAAGTAAAGAATTGCAAAAATTTGTCATTTCTTTTTTAATAGCAACTTGATCAAGAACAAGCAATTGAGTGGATTAAGAAAGAAAGGCTTCCAGCGTTTCTAGAAAGTGACTGTTACTTTGAATACAGGTATTGCAATCTTTTATGCTGTCTTTTAGTTATAAATTTGTACATTTTCCTCTTTTGTTTAATTAATCTTGGTAGTATTTTTAAAGTGGTTTTGCCCTCTCTTGTCCTGTTTTCTTTATTGTAATATTTTAGTGACCTGGATAAAGTTAGTGACTTTTTTACTCATCATGCTGTAATTTTCCTTGACCATGAATTACATCCTATACTACACCATTACAAAGAGGGTAAGAATGGGATTTACTGATTTCTAAATCTCTGTACCTCAGAGAAGTCACGTTAGCAATGCATCTTTTGCTAATCAATATGTAAGCCATATAAGTAGAAGTTACAAGTCTATGAAATTAATTTGGGAAAAACAGGAAGTGTTTTTTATTATTAGTTTAGTGTCTTTGGGGCCTCTGTCAGAGTTTAACAAAGTCCTCTGTGGGATGCCATGGCGTAACTGGATGATTTACTGTTAAAAACTTGCAGTGTTTTTCCAGATGTCCATTCAGCAGATGTTCAGGAGATCTAGTGTGCATTTTTCGGAGGACCTACCTCTATATCCCTTAAGGCTGTGTCTAGATGCAGATGATTGTAGCATGTTTTAGGGGTCCAAAAGGAGAGGCAGCCTGGAAATATGGTTCACAAAACTCATATTTGCTGATTGTAATGGCAGAGTGGCTACTGGGTTATAGACTTATACATTTAAAAAATGTAAAATGTTTTTTATTTTTGATAACCTAGAAACCGCACTTAAGTTCAAGGAGGAAAAGTGTGCAAAGAACAAGCAAACTGTAAGAGTGCTGAATTATACCTTTGTTAACAGCCTGCTTTACACATATCTGGGCCACATGAAACAATAACTTTGATCTTCTGCTATAGCAAATGTTTGATTAGGCAGAGTTACTAAGAGAATTTCATAAAACCATCTTTAAGCATGTACTTAATTTCAACTGATACCGGTAGTTCAAGCTGCTTTTCTGAATCAGAATCAAGGTAAGTTCAGATGCTAAAAGGGAAACTTGTGTTTAAAGATGAAGATACCGTAACCCTAGAAATAAATCCTAATTGGTCTCCAATAGTGGGCACAAATAAAACTGAGCATTCACTTGGTTGTAGGCTCAGGCATAGGCTTCACCTTCCCTTCACATGTGACTTGGTTGGCATTGTACTTGTTTCTAACTTAACTAAGTTCTGCCCAGTTCTTGGGGCCAGAGCATCCTCACTGTTGTCATGTGGTTCTAAGATTGCTTTTCCTGAACACTGCAATGTGTTCACACTGACAGAAAGTAGCACTGGAGAACTGTTCAGTACAGTGGAATCCCCGCAGGGCAGCCAGCTGAGCACAAGAGTGCCAGCTGTCTTGTCCTCAG
>NW_005054353.1:1303292-1345103 GCF_000277835.1 Geospiza fortis | reverse complement strand
GCTTCTGTCAGGAACCAGAGTGTAGTCTTTGGTAGTGATACAGGACTTCTGCAATCTGGGAGAATAGTTCAATTTCAGTGAACAAAATGTTCAAGGGAATCTTGGCAGGACTTGGAACTGCAGAGATACATGCAAAATCCTGAAAGAAGTGTAGTGGTAAAGCTTGGTAATGCAAGTAGGGCACTATCTATGTGCTGGTGAGCTGTGCAGTGGCAGTAGTGGCATTTACAGATGTGACAGCAGTTGAAGGACGAAATAATACCTAGCTGGATTAAGTGATAGTTGTGGGTCCCTTCCAAATCAAGATATTCTATAATTCCATTATTCTATGAAAAAAGCATCATTAAGTTCTCTGTAGCCATTTTTAGATAGTTTTTTTAAAATTGCTCTTTGAGGAAATGTACTGTTTCTCTGATTAAAAGCTAAAATTAATTATTTTCTTGTCTCAACATTTAATTTCAGACTAGCTAAATTGATATCACAAGTAGAATGGAGCAAGACTGGCATTAATTTCATTATAGATAGTGACTACTCTCCCTGGATAAGGATAAGGAAGCAAGGCCCAAGTTCTCCCTCTCCTGTGGAGGAGGAAGATGACTCTTCATTGACTTCATTGACTATGAAGAAGTTCTATGTATCACTTGGCGAGGTAAAATAAACATATTTAGTGGGTGTAACATCAAGATAGATTGAATGAATTGGGTAGAATTATTGTAACTGAGGTCACAGTCTAATGGGACAACTGACTCTTGAATAACCTAGTCTAGTGCCGAGGGGTTGGAAATAGATGATCTTCAAGGTCCCTTTCAACCTACACCATTTTCTGGTTCTCTGATTCTCTAAATAGCTTTTATATTCAAAGTTTTTTATACTATAGAAGAAGGTTGATGAGTTGTAATACAACTTAAACAGAAGCTCAGCTCATACAAGTATGCTCAGCTACTGTCACACACCTCTCTGCATTGGGAACTATCCTTACAGAAATCTACACAAACAGACTGCACAGAATTCCTGTGGACAGTAAGCTATAGCTCTCAGAAATACGACAATAAACAGAGAAATTTTAATTGTTCTATGAAACTTCTTTTCCTAGGCTACGGTTTCTCAGATAAAGGATTGGTTTACCTTGGCAAAACAAGGTGATTCTGTGAAAACTACAGATTCATATACGCATCCTGTAGTTTCTAGTAAAATTCAAGATACTCAGCATTTGCCTGGGCAGCATGAAAGAGATGAATCATTGCCTGGAAAAGGTCCCCTTCTGGGTAAGTAACAAGGGTTTAAAGGGGTTACATAACCCTGTGGTTTGTAACACAGCTCAGACTAGCTGGAAAGGAAAGGCCTTCTAAGGAATTATTGCTAACTCCACTTGTTACCTTCTGAGTATCACATGGCATCTGAGGCTTCAGACAGACATTTGTTTCTTTCTATAGCTACAACATGAAAGTTTGATCTAGTAGCCAACTAATTTTGTGATAGTAGTAGTTTCTTTTCTTACACATTTCTGTCTCATAGAAATCTGTAAGTTTCAGTGGAGTTGTTCTGGGTTTTTTTGCGGGGAGAGGCATTCATATGTTTTGAAAGACTTTCTTGTCTGGATTCTTCGGGTATTTGATAGCATATGATGTGTTTCAGCCATCTTGTTAGGGTGTTTATGTTGGGCACTTAAAGGTCTTTTGGCTGCCAATTTTTATGAATCTTGTAAGATGTAATAATTTGGAATCCTGTCTATCTTCAAATTTATTTGAAATTGTTCGGCAAGTTCCAGAGGTTCTGGGAGAGAAAATACAGATGCACATATGGACATAGACCTCATTGCACTGCCTTGCTTCTGCTTTTTACACAGTAGCAAGAGGAGGAGAAGCCTCAGCTCATATGTTAGGAGCTTGCTCTCTCCATTCTCAGAGATGTATCTCTCTACCTAATTGCCTTAGGTCCTGAAAAACGATTCTCCATTTTTCATTTCACAGACCTGTGTCAAGAGGCTGTGATTTTTCTTTGTAAAGTGAAAACAAGTGAAATACTTTAGAATTAAGAAAATATATTTTAAATCACACTGATTTTTATGTTAATATCAACACATTTTGCCATATATAGTTAGGAAATTATGTAATTGCAGAGCAGAGAATCTCCCTGCTGTGTTCCTAATCCAAGTGTCTGTCTGTGACAGTGGCCAGCACTGGTCAGATGTGTCGTATTTTCAGAGGAAGTTGAAAGGAGTGTCTGACTAGTTAGACAAAGAAGCAGGTTACCTGTCTAAGGAATGCCACAAACAGAATTTCCTTTCCCCTTCAGGGCCAGCATCTGCAAAAGCCGATGTTACCAGTGAGAGGTCCAGGGAGGCTGAGGAGAGCTGCTCCGTGGCCATTGCTGAAGCTCTTTCCCACACACGGTCAAGAGTTTATCTAGACCCAAAATGGCACAGTGAAGCAGAAGAGGAAGATGAACAGGGAAGCACAACTTTTCAGACAATGGAAGAATTCACATCAATATCCTCTCAAATTGCAATGAAGGAACCCATTTCAGAGCTGACCCTCCAGTCAGCTGCTGACATTGAAAGTAACGTGAAGTTCCACAAAACAGCCTGAAGTGTTTACACACAAGCTAGTGAATAATGAATTTGCTCATGGTGCTGCAGTCACTCTTTAACCTAAGTTCTTCTCTACTTACAGCCTTAGACTCCAAGGAAGATGTAAGAAAACAAGAAGTCTTAAGTACAAGTTCTGAAAGTGTTGGGCCAGACAGCAGGGCTGCCTGGTGTCTTAGTCACGGGACATATGACACTGGCAACAGACATGAGTTTGAAAGATTCAAGAAGTTCATTAAAGGAACACTTGGGGAGAGGTACTGGTGGCTCTGGATGGATATTGAAAGACTAAAGGCTCTTAAGAACACTACAAGGCAACAAAGGTACTTCCCATTATTTAACAGTTAATCCCATTGCTTTAATAGTTGTAACCTGGATAGATGAATGCAGGTTTTGAGATTTCAGAGTAAATTGTAATGTCTGAGTAAACAGACACAATTACATGTGTGTCCTGACAAGGTTTGGAATGGCTCTACTGAAGCTGATAAAATTGTTTTTGCAGAGTCATGTTTACAAGGCTTACATGAAGTCAGAATCATATTATTAAGACTGTGTTAGAAAGAGATTTGGAAAACAGATGGTAACAGAAAGAACCTAAAGAATAAAAGAAATTAAATTCACAAGTAGGACATCAGTATGACAAACTCATTTAATGAAAGATCCTGCTGGATTCAAATAATCTATTCTACAGCACTATACATTTTGTCTTATACATAACCTGCCTCTAATTTGTGGAAAAAATATTTTGGCTTCTCCCACTTGCAATTAAAAACATGTTGCATGGCAGCAGCTTAATCAGTAGGATAAATTGTACTCAGTTCTGTACAGCATTTGATACATGCTTATGTGACTATTTTTGTTGACTGCAGGCAACTCAGTAAGATGAAAAAACTGTACCTGCTGAGCAGTGGAGACTATTTCCTCAGTTCAGAAGTGTTGCTCAGACTTGAGCTACTGCATGGAGATCAGTGGAATATAATGCATTTAAGACGGATTCAGCCTGAAGTAGTGAAACCACTACTTCTTTACTGGTATGAAGAAATGGACATGAAATAAAATTCTATTGTTTAATAAATGTCAATTTTCTTTGATAAACCTATTCTTTCATGTCACTTATCCCACTGCAATTATTAGAAACAATGTCACTGTAAGTACTAGCACATTAATTTTTGGCTGAGCCTAAACTGCATTGCAATCTGCTGAGAAGCCTGGTGGATCTGCTTTAGAAAGCCCTTGTCATTTTTCTACCAAAGAATCTGAGCTGCTTTGTGGATCTCTGCCTTGGGTAATGTTCAGTTAAAGTTTAGTCTGCAGGACAGGGAAACCCCTCCAGGCACAGTAGGTTAATTCTGTCCTAACCTGTTCTCCATACTACGCTTCCCAAGTTCTGAGGATGCTCTCTGTATATGCCTTCATGGGATTTGAGCCTGAGACTTTACTGTTCAATGCCTGTCATACAAAATGCCTTTTACATATTAACAGCTTAAGTGAGGATATAAAATCTAACCTATTTCCAAAATATGGGCTAAATTTTTGAAGATGTTCTCTCCTCCCCAAGGGGGTTCAACAAATTCCAGGCATGAACCTGGAATTGTGGATCCTCACATGACTTGTGGTCTCTGTCCTGGCCTACAATCTTTCCTATGCTTTGCTGTAGAATGGATGGGGCATACCTTCCTGCACACTGATAGAAGGGCAACTGTTTGTAATGGTGCAGAATTTGCAACCTAAGTTTATTTATGTGTAATTTGGTTTTAGATTTGGAAGCATGCAGTATCTAAACATACCTTTGACACTAACTGATTTTTAATTCTAAGTGCATATTGCACCATATCTTGATATAGTAAACAACATCACTGGAAAAAAAAAAGCCAAATAGCCCATTGTTTTATTACTTCGGAAAGTTCTACTTATTAGCTTTTTTCTCCCTAGGGGTCCCAGATTTTGTGTCACTCATTCAACAGCAATAGATGCTGCCAGTGCAAAACTGAAGTTCTGGCACACATGTCAAGAGAGACCAAGACTGGACGTTGATCCTTTCCCACAAATAGTATCATTGTTGCCATTGACCCAAAAGTCTGACATACCACCTTCCCTTCTTCAGGTAAGTAGGATCACAACACTGGAAAACAAAGCTTTTTCCTGCCAAAAATAATGACAAAACTCCTTGAATGCAATGGAACAAGAACAAGTTTTTTTAGGAAATATTTAGCCAGCTGGTATATTGAAGATGGTTACATATAAAAATGCAATAAAATTTCACTGTACTTCATGCAAAAAGTTGCTATAAATTGAGTCAAATTATCTTCTCAGTTACACCCTGGCTATTTCCTAAGTCCTTTGGATAGATATTTTAGCTGGAAGTTCACAGAACTGCAAAATTAAGTCTCTAGCAATGCAGCCTCACCACTCCGTCTTGTCTTAATCCAGAGTAATTCTTACAACTTCAGTTAACCTGGATCTGTTCCTCATGTCTGTGAAAAATGCAGAATTCTGCTCGTTTTCTATCACTACAGCCCTTCAATCAGTTACACGTTTTACTTTCTACAGAGGGCCATGAGCCACTCAACAGACCTTTTCACAGTTTGTAGCTTATAGGTGGCCAGTTCAGTTTTGTCACTTTTCTTCCTTGAAAGCCTGAGTGTGAGAGGTAACTGCAATAAAACCTACAGGTTTTCAGCAATACAGTGTTAAGCCTCAGGATACTTGGTATTTGGAAAATGTGGATTGAAATTGTGGTTCCAGTATCAAGAACTGTATAGGCTATGCCACATATTTGTCAGCACACTCTGTCAGTAACCTCTGTTACTTTAGGTGGGATAGTTTGGGGCTACAATTACTTCCTTTGAAATCTGATTCATGGAGATAATGGAGGAAAACAGTGGGACAGATTTCCTGTTTAGAAGAAACAGGATTCAGAAGCCATGTTCCTGTTGATCATGGCAGAAATGGGAGCAAGAAGCACTTGTGTCTTACAGTGACCAGTTCACTAGGTGTGCTAACGAGCCAGGACTAGCTGTACGTCAGGCAGACAGGAACCTGCAGCTTTTCCAGTCCCTGTTGAATTTGACACAAATTAGGATCTGGTACTGTGAACATTCACAGAGTCACCAAATGGCCCATTTCTTGCTATTATTTCTTTTTTCCTACAAGAAATTTGGACTTTTGAATCTTCTAACTACATTGTGCTTGGAAGAGCTTAGGTAAAGCAGCAGCTCTGGGTGAATTTCTGAGGGCACTCTGAATGCAATTGGCGTCTCCAAAAGGTCAGAGTATGATTTTGTTCAGAATAATAAATGATGGTGTGTCAGAATGACCCCTCTCTCTCCCAGTCTGAGTGACTGTATCTCTCTTAAGTCGTGAGCTGACTTAAGATAATCTTCCTAAAGTTTCACAAAACATGTTCACATGCTCTTCATCTGACATCCTCTGTAGTCCAGTACAGTGTGCTTGTAGCATATTTCCACCTGTTAAAAATGCATTTTCTAAGCTGTAGTGGTTATTAAGATATGCTGAAAAATCTTGAAAAATATTCAGAAATTTTTGCAACTTGCCATTTCACATATTGTGATTGACAAGGAAGAATACTCTTGGAAACTCTTGACTGTTTTTGACCAGTCAATGAGGACATGTTAAGAAAACACAAAGGTGGAAAAATAATCAGAATTTCCTTATTTTTCTGTAATGTCTTTTACAAAAGTAGAACAAACTCACCAACAACTTTATTAAAACTAGCTAAACCAAATTTCTTTTTGAAGAGATCATCAGGATTACTACCTATTCTCACAGGAAGTCAGATTCTCCAAAGGGATGATATTTCTAGCATTAGAATGCGGTAAGTACTGAAGTCCCTTGTGTATCTTTCTGCACAGCAATATACCTCAAATATTTATGGAAGTATTTTAGATTCTACTGTTTTCATTAATACTTCATTACAATTATCTGCTTAGTGAAGCACAGTTATGGTACAGATTGTTTGCATGGAGAATTCCTCCCTGGCTGATGAGTTTCTCGCTTGTTTATGCCGCAACACAAAAGAGTTTATTTCCCCAAATACAAATGTTTTCTCTTATGTAATAATCAATATTCTACACATTCATATTCTTTTAACCTGTCACAAATGCTAACCCTCAGAGTCATGCTATGCCAATGATTTCCACAGAGCAATATGAAAAGGTATTCTTCTACATTTTTTTTTCATTGTAAATTTAAACTCCATGTACTTTTTCCTCTCTATTCAAGTTATCATTACACCAGTTTTTTGCCCCTTTTTATTTATTTATTCTATAAGCAGCCTTAGATTTTTCTTAAATATGTATTGAAGATTTTTTTGTTTGTGATCCAGGCCAATGTCAGTGAGCACAGACGTGATTCATAGCTTAGCTCTGGATGGGACCAAAGACTCAGAATACCAGGGTCATAGAAAGTACACCTATGCTGAGCTTCTCCATGTAAGTATGGCTTGAAAATATTACTTGTCTTGAGTCACGGGTTAAAACACTTTATTCTGCAGTATGAAGTAGTCAAAAATGGAGAGAACTTGGTTTAATTTTATGAATGTCAATGCTTTATGCAAAGGTATCATTAGAATGTCAGCATTGTCTCTGTTGTATCTATCACCTATTGGATAGGAAATCATGGCACACACAGAGGTTTATTTTCACTAGAAAGTGTTGTTCTTCTCCATAGTGACCATATGTTCAGTAGGCTGTGATGGAAAACTCTCTGGATAAATGCTTCAGTGGAATCATTGCCTAGGAAAGTATATCAGACTTACAGAGAAAACTGAATCTGCCTTAAAAAGTCATTAAAATTATAACATTCATAGAGGAAGATGGTTCATTTGTACAATCCCTCTTTATTGCTTGTGTACTTCATTCTTTTCTTTGTTGAATTATTGCCTGCTAAGCAATAGTTGAGCAAACCTCAAGAGAGACAGGCTGCACAGACGAGCCTTTTCTCAGTAACTGTTAAAATGCTGACAAATCAAACATATGAGATGTCAACATCTGGCAATTTAAAATATATCCAAAAACTTTCTTGTTTGTGGAATGGTCTCAAAACAGCCTGCTCTTTCATGGAGGTATTGATACCCATAGCCTTACAACTAAAAGAAAAAAAAAGCATTTAAGGAATCTGGGCCCCCCCAAATGTGCATGGAGTTTGCTGAGCACTTGAGTACCTGCTTGTTTGTTTTGCACTTCAAAATCACACTTTATTAATTTCTTCACTGCAATCATTTTACCTTGTTGTTTTTGACAGAAAAAAAGTTTAGTCTTTGCAATTTGGGGACATTTGCAGTTAGGAATGTATATTCAGCAAAAGTTCACACCATGAACTGTTAGTTTTTATACATCATATGCAGTTTCCCTCTTACTGACAGAAGAAAATATCATACATTTACACTGGTTAGACTGGAACCTACAGTCAAGACTCACAGTTTGCCATCACAAAAATGAGGCAAAGGGGAATGCAGGGATTCATAGTTTAACTTCATACTGGGGAGGGAGATCTTCCCACTTCGCTTCAAAAGTCTGGTTTCCTCCTGCCCTTCTCCAGCCTTGTTACTATTTGGAGAGAAGCTGATTGCCAGCCACCACACTCATCTGCTTCCACTTCTGCTATCAGAGACAGCAAATCAGCCATAATTTCTCTCTTGTGATCATCAGAAGCTAATTTTCTTACAGAAGCCTCTTCTGCCTTCTCTGTGAACATTGACAAAATGGATGTATTCTTCTTCAAATGCTCTAGGAGCTAGCTGTGGTAATGAGCATGGATTTCTGGCTCGCTAAATTGCTCATGATTTTGTTGCTCATGTCGGTGGTGTAACCCCAGAAGATGTATCTTTTGTTCCATAATAGTTAAATGTTTTGAATCTTGACCAAATAACCACCTCTTAGCTTCTCTTAATTCAAAATACAGTAGCCTGAGCTGAGACAACCCTTGACAGCTAACTGATGTCATTGAGTATCACTGGAATTCCCCAGAGCTAAAGACTTTATGACAGAATTAAGGCCAGGTTTGTTTTTCTGTTATAAGTATTGAGGAACCACCTAAGGGATGCTATAATCACTTAGCTTCTCTGCATGTCTTCAGTCATCAGATTTATTCCATTGGATGTGAATATTTAGTGTGAAAATGGTGTTAAGGGCCATGATCAATTGCATATGTAGTAGAAAATGGAGTCTACTTCCTTGGGATGAAGATATTAATTGAACACACTTCATGGCCCTCCTTTGCAATGTAGTGACATTTGAAAATAATGAAAGCCTGTTATTCCTTGCTGTATAACTATGTTTTATTTGTCCAGGGGAAAAGTGTTGCTAGCAGTGTTGTCTTCAGGGGATCAGGAATTGAAAGCATGCTGCAGTCTCTTTATTTGGAGAACAGAGCAGGCTACTACTTCACACAATTCTGTGAGAAGTCAGGGAATAAGGTATGAATATTTTCCTACTCTGTGATAATTTAGTCCACAATTGACTGAATGCCAAGTTATAGAGGGCAGCCAGACTGAAAAAAAAAAGAAATGGAGAAAGAAAGATTGATGACTGGATGAATTATTACTTGTGAGACTTCAATCCCTCAACAACAATAAACTGTTCATGTATATATGCAAACTAATGACAGGTCTTAACCAAGCTGTCAGATTCTTACTGTCTCAAACCCATTGGAATTCTTATTGTACCATCAGGGATAAAAAAAAAGGCTACTAATTTGTAAAAGTTAACCTTTAACTTGGCAGAAAAAAAGAGGTCTTAACCCACAAAAACAATTTTTAAAAAGATGGGAAACCTCCTGTACTATTACTAACAATAATCTGATTTCTTCTTAGTTTTTGCGTTAGTGATGTTCAAAAACTCCAATATTTTTAAATCTTTCTTATGCTTCCATGAATCTCCTTGTATTTCTGAGACACACAACACTATTTCTTCTATGTAGTCAGCAGATGTATCATTCATTGCTTGGTGTAAATTGAGGATTGAATTGGAACAGTTTATGAATATTGAGTTAGTGTTTAGTGGCTTTGCAGAAAAATTGAGTCTTTAGGGGAGGTTTGAATGCAATCAAGATGGACATCTGTTTCACCACTAGCACAACCCAGAATCCAGCAGCAGTAGCTAGAAATGCCTCTGGTTTCTAGAAGGAAAGATCTAATGTTTACAAAGCTAAATACTTTCAGCTAAAACTATTAAATGTGCATAGAAAGAAATCTAAATGAAAGAAACTTATTTTTCCATTGGAGATAGGCAACTACCCAAG
Organism: Geospiza fortis; assembly: GCF_000277835.1. Lineage (NCBI taxonomy): Eukaryota > Metazoa > Chordata > Aves > Passeriformes > Thraupidae > Geospiza > Geospiza fortis. The sequence goes on along the minus strand of NW_005054353.1, from coordinate 1,335,256 downwards.
TGTCTATAGCCTTTCCAGGTGCCAGGCTCCTTTCAAAATTATTTGCTTAAAGTTTTGTCTTCAGCTGTGAAGCCTATTTCACTCATGTTCCAGGTCTGGAAGGCTACAGTTTGTGGAACAAAGTTCCCTACCCCTACCTTTTTGGAATGCATTCTTTATTGGTTAGTGATGGGGGTTTCAGGGTATTTTTAAGGTCTAAACCCCATAAACACATGATTGAAACAGAGGACTTGGGGAAAGATCTAGACTTCTGAAAGATCTTTTTCTGTTTATTTGAATTTATGAAATGAGGCCAAGACTCTGGGTCTCAGAAATGCATGTAATAAAAATGTAATGATAATCCCAGTACAATGTGTCAAGTACACAGTATTTAATTATTTTGGTTTTTGCTGCAAAACACTATTTTGCCATGGCACAAGCTCTGCATGTCCATTATCAGCATCTCTTCTTTAGCACTGGCGTTATGCCACTGAAATGTGGTTACTCTTCAAATGTTAACTACAATGTTAACAATTTTAATGGCCAATTATGCATAAAGGATACAATAAAAGATAGAGTATCACTGTGACGATGCTATGAGATATGTTGTTTTTCTGCCAGTATGCAACAGAAGATTAAATCCATTTTAAATTGAGCTTGATTTATGATGACCCCAAGGAGCTAAATAATTACTTGCATTGGAAAGTCAATTTTTTATAAAATTGTGATATTTTGTGATACAATATTTTTCATCTCTAGTTGTGGAAGAACTGCGTGTACTTTTGGTTCGACCTACAGGCTTATCATCAGCTTTTTTACCAAGAAACCCTTCAACCTTTTCAAATATGCCAGCAAGCTCAAGTAAGTTGTAAATAATGTGTTTTTCTTTCAAAATACATTTATTAGTTCCCTTCACAAATGCATTTGTTCACTGAAAAGAAGATAGAAAAGTTTCCAAAACTTGACAACCCACACCAAAGTAAATCTGTGTTGTGGGCAATAAAAGAAGCTCTTTGGATGGTTTCCATGGAATTTCTTGATTCAAACATTAAACATGCATAGTTTGATTTCCAGGCTCTGCAGCCTGTTCCCAGTTTTATCTATTATACTCAGTTTACCTAAACTCCCCTTTGCTACACTGAGACATATTTGGAAACTGTCTGCTTAGTGTTAACATCAGAGATAGTGTTTTTTCTAAACCAAGTAATTGTGCTGTACCTTTCCTTCCATCTCCTATGTGGGTTAGAATTGCAGATCTCATAGTACAGACCTCAGATAATGACCTCAATAATGAAAATTGATCTTTGTTAGCCCTGTTCAATTTTTATGATTGTCAGGGTATCATTATTATATTTACCATGATTGTCATCCCCCTAAATTGATCTTTAGACCCTCATTTAATGTTGAGTGGAACCGATATTTCCTATGAAAGAGTATTTTAATTGAGCATGCACTTAGCCCACAGTGATGCTGGAGGCAGAGTAGATTGATTCCATCAGGGAAAGAAACTGCAACAGTGTGATATCATTAGAAGAACTACAAGGAACTTTTAAAATCACTTCGTGAAACTTTGGTCTGATTTTCCTCTCTAAACCTTGTGTAGGAATATATCCTATCCACATATTTCAATATATAATGTAATAGAGCAAAACTACTTCACATATCACTGGAACAAATACCTGTAGAGGGCAGGTGAGAGTAATCTCTTTATATGACATGTTCCTGAGCATCTGGACATTCTTGAACTTGTCTTCTTTTGCTTCCTGGAGGTTTTACTGGGAAAATAACAGAAGTTTGCGTATTTGTCCAGAATTCTCATCTAAATCAGTGTTTTTTGTACAGAAACTACAGGCAGAGGCCAAGGCATGGGTTCCTCCCTCTCCTGTCTCATACTGGGCAAACTGAACCGTTACCCTATTTAGTTGTTTTCCCCTCCAGCTCTTTTTATGGCCTGGGGCTGTGGGCCACTGAATGTCCCCTTAAGTCTGACTATCTCCTGCATCAGTCCATGCCTGTGTGTGGCTGCGGACCTCCTCACACCAAGCTGACCATATCTATTCTGTATCACCATTTTCCTATATGTTTTATTGCAGGCCAAAGCTCACCTTATAGTCTCTGATTTTGCTTTCATTTCACACCAGTTTACATTCTTTTTGTAGTGGTTGCATGGCTGAAAATTTAAGGCCCAGGTCTTTTTTACTAATCTTATTTCCAGTGCTGGCCTGGTGGTGACAGCAGAACATCGTACAATCAGTGTTACCAGGCAATTGCAGACAGTACATACACATAGCCATGCAAGTAAATACATCAAAACTAAATATGTGAAACTGTTCCATTAGCATAACTAACAGCTGAAATGTAACATAACAAATCAACACATGTGCTGCAACATTTGGTATCATTCTCAAGCTTGCCTTTTAAGGCTGCAGAAAAATTATACTTGTTTTCATTGGAACACCGTAAAGAGTCAAGCTGCAACCAATCTTCAGAGTCTGCTTACAAAAGGGATGCCTTCCCAAATTCTGCACTCACCTTTGGCACAAGAAGACAGTCGTTCCAAATACTCCTGAGAGAATGTGAATCAGATTCACATGACACATTGTCATATATATTTTACTAATTATTACAGAAAGAGACATGTAGAGACAAACAGAGTGTTCCATATTGTGTGCTGCCTGCTTCCTGTTAGAAACAAGAACAAACCTTGATTACTGTGTATCTGCTACTCATTGTTTCATTTGTTAGGCATTGCTATCTTAGCTTTATGATAGAGTAATAAAATGCTTTCCAAAGTATATATGCATTCACCTGGCAAAAGAAACTACAGTGAGAATGAAATTTGACAGATAAGAATAATGACAAGCACTGGTAATCACCCAGGAACATACATGGTTATTCACTGTAAACATCTGCACACAAGTGTAAAAAATTTGAAAATAAAACCGATAAAGAAACATAAAATGTTGGGGTTTAATTTTTTAAAAAGTTACTTAGAATTAGAAAATTTAATGCAGTTGTGGGAAATACAATACTTTAATGCTAGAATCAATTTAGATAAAGGGAGTCTTCATTACTGTGGACTTTTAGGGTCAGATACAAGATTTATGTTAGTGGGAAGTGATGATGGAGGTTAAGGCAGTTTAGCCTCTCTGTTTAACACCAGCCAGTGCATTGCATGCTTCCATCACATCATTCTGCTAAGCAGCTGCACAAGGCGCTTGTTTAGAGCAGAGCAATATCCATTCCTTTGGGCAGCAGTACAAAGCACTTGGACTTAAATCTTTCTCACATTTCTTGCTTCACTCCAGTCATTCTGAAATTGCTTATCAAAGCCTTCTCATCTCGGGATAAATTCACACCAGAGCCCAAGGCCTGTACAATCCCCAATTTGGAAAGTCATAAAATGAGGCCAAAGTCTTAATCTGAATTTTCTAAGCATTTTTGTGTAATTGTAAGTAATTCCAATATGCAAACTGACCAAGTTTCCAGATAAGGTTTTGGGTTCAATCCATAACATATTTACATTTATAGGAGAATTTATTGCTGGTAAGTAGAAAAAAAAATCTTGTGTTTTTCAATAGGAGCAAAACAATGAATCAACAAAGTTTGATATGCACTTGATGTCCTATGCTTCAGATTTTTGTATGAATTTGCTAACCTATAAGTTAATGTAATGTAATGTAATTTTTCCTGTTCATCCCTTAGGAGGTTGACCAATATAACAGTTTCAATATTCCACTGAGAATGAGAAAACCTCAGGAATTCCATGACACGGGAATAAAAAGAGGCTATGATAATTACTTTTTATAAAATGTGTCTTTTAAACTGCACTGCCCAGTGTTGAAGGCTGTGAACAGACACTTTTCCTCTTTTTTGACATGTCTAGAACTCTTAGTTGTGTTTCCTGCAGTCCTTGCAATCAAATCTGTGCGGATCTACAGATGCACCTCAACTCTGACGCAAGGGACACAGGGATGAAAGCTACTACTCATTTCTCTTCTATCTGCAAGTGCATATATTCACTTACTTGGTCAAATACCATTGCAATGGATTCTTATGAGAATTTAAGTAAAAAGATGCCAAATCCTCTGACACTGCAAAAGTGCATCCTTCAAATGAAGAGGCCGTAATGATTACACCACTGAGAGTCTAGTTCTTTTAGTTTGGAGACGTGCATTCCTCTAGCTAGATTTACCACCTTTGAATTTTTGCTTCTTGTGTGTTGCCAGCCCTAACTATTGGTTCTGGAGACAAATATCTGTCCTTACTATGTTCTGGTTTTGAATGTGAAATTATAAAGAACTGAGAGCAGCTCTGCAGGTAGAACAGTGTACAAAGGCAGTCCCTAATGTGGCAACATATTACAACAGTGCTGGTGTGAGCAGATTGTCAATAGCTTTTGGTCGACACTTCTTAGTCTGGACAATTTCTGACTTGGTAGGCTGACATTTTTTGCCATCTTCTAAAGAAAAGTAGCTAATATACTCGAGTTAACAACATCATAGGGGAAGGGAATTCCAGCCAAGAAACTAGTGGTGCATTTGCTTTTATTTTATTCTTAAAACTATGCTCAAATGATCACTCACTTAAGGAACCAGGTTAATCTGTGCTAAAATACTGAGGACATCTTTTTGAAGCTTTTTACTAATTTACAGATCCCTTGTGTGGTAAGTAAGTCGTAAGAGGTAGAACAACGTAGTCCTAATGACAACTGAAATGGTTAACCCTTTTTTAAAAAGGCTGTTTTTAAAGATACCACATCTTGATATCATTGGACTTGGCCCCTCAGATTTGGCTAATTTTATACATTAAAGGTTTTGAATCAGACTTAACGTGGTGTAACTGAAACTTTCCTAGTTTTAGTGCTCTTCAAAGTAACTTTCAACTTTTGAAATCACTGTGAATCTAATTAAAGTTGTTAAATTTCAATGTACTTAGAGATTTAATGAGAAGTTTAATTTAGGATAAATGTAGTCTAGCTTTCAGGTAAGACTCTTCCTATGGATCTTCTATTTCTCTTATACCTTGCACCTGCATGTCATTATTGCACTGATAACAACAGGCACAGTAGGCACAAACCATTTTTGTTTGCATGGAAAATGTAGAAATGTGGAAGGAGCATAGAATCCTGCATGAACAATAAATACAGTAATCATAACAAGAGCTAACTGGGGGATGGATATCAGCCATCATAGCCCTATATTCCTCTGTGACCTAACACCAGGAGAATCTAAAGGGTTTGTTTCAAACTGTAAAGGTCCAAAATAATGGGGATATAGTCTATTACTGTTGCTGTTTGAAAGAGAGAGTCTAATAAATCAACATTTAATTTAAAACAAACAGAAACATCATTATTTAATGTACTCAAACATTCTCCTCTTGTGCTTGAAATCTAAGCACACCAGTGTTTTATTACTACTTGAACACAGAGTAAACATATTATTTTCTTCTCTTCTATTGCTTTGAACATCTGCTAGTTACAGCTGGATTTTAGTAACATAAGGAAAATGAGAATTATAAGAATCCTGAATTCTTCATTGTCAAACCTGTGTGATAATAAAGTGAAAATGGACTTGTCAATGCTATCCTAGAGAAAAATTCTGATTTGTGCTGCTAATCTGGTCCCTGACTGTATGTTTGAAATATAGTTAGACTTTCACAATATGAAGAAGAGAAAATATTTATAAGGATATGAAATATATTTGGCAGCATCTTTTTTTACTTGAGTTCCTAGCTGAAGTCATAATGAAGTTTTAGGAAGCTATTATGGAATTTATTTTTCCAAGATATTCCTGGGGGGAAAAAAATGTTTTACTCTGAGTTTTCTATGTTCATTTTCATAGCATGTTTAACAAAACATTTAGAAAACAAGAGTTTTACATAGGGGACTGTATGAAAAAAAATTTAAAAATTACTCTGTGCTTCAAGGATGAGCTGTTAGGGAAAAGGAAATACCCTCCAGGTTCAGTTTTCTGCTCCTTGTACATGTCGAACGGCAAACTCTGTGCTTCAGATAAGAAGCATGTTGTGATTCTTATTTTGGTAAGGGCTTAGACCTGTGCAGTGGTATCTCCTGCATGGATCCTGTACAGTAATAAGTGTCTCACCATTGTCAAAAAACAATCAAAGAGAACCTCCACACAGAATGAATTAGTATCATTTTTCATTAATTTTAACCTCAAATTTACAAATGACATCTCTTAAAAGAAGTAAGATGCCTTCACTAGTTGGCCCAGCCCATATTCTGCAAAACAACAGTGTGACTTCATGAGGAGTGCAGTTGCTGTAATAATTGTGGTTATCTGAATCTTAAGTATCAGCCAAATATATCCAAGTGAAAATTGCATTAACCATTTTAATGAGTAAGAGTAAAAATGGCAGGGGGATTCATTATGTCAATAACTGAATTTTGAACTAATACTACTTCCGAACATACAGCAGGGCAGTGGGGGACAAATATGCATTCATTCTCTCCTTCAAGGGTATCTGACCATTGAAATGTGTGATGGCTAACATACAGTTTTCTTCTGTTTTATTGTAGTTCCTTTATGCAACTTACATTGCTCCATCTGCCAGTATGGACACTGGACTTCATCAGAATAAGAAAAATATGATTTATCACAAAATTGACCCAGCTTTTGAGGACCTTTTTGACCCAGCAGAAGAACATATCCTCACTGTTTTGCTGGAACCATGGATGAAGATGGTGGAAGAAGACAAATACACTTATAGAAAGGTAATATCTGGATGACACCATGTAAAAGTCTTATTTCAGGGAAGAAAATCACAAGATCATTTATATGAACCCTGTTGTATTTATACTCCAGAAGGGACAAGTATGACAAGATGTTTTACTTACTCCTTTCTATCCTGATAAGTTGAAATAGGCTGACATCCTTGTGGAGAGCAGACTTCTCATCTGAAAGGAAGCTGTGGGCTTCATAGATCCCTTGGCCTGTGAATTGGGGAGAAACACATCTTGCTATGGTAAAATTTATCTTTGCACTCAGGAAGTTTCATGTTTCTGCAATTGTACCATTGATCAGAAGTATTTTTTTATGATGGATTGCCCACAAACACACTGTATTTTTAATGATAAGCACATAGTAAGGTGGTTTTTTAGAGTGTCAGTGCAGTGACAGTAGGTATTTCTGGTGTTTAGAATTTAAGTGCAGTTACTACTTAGCATAGAGGAAATGTGACATGGTGGTTCAGCTGTATTTGCCCCAAACACTTTTTAGATTGTTGCTCTGAAAAAGAGGCTCAGAGGTGTACTCAGTTCTAATCCCAGAATGTTCTGAAAGTTTGAATTGAGCATGCTCATGGAGGTCAGAGGAAAGGGCTGCAATCCTGGCTGTGCCTCTGACCAATAACAACAAGAAATGGTGATGATAGTGGTGAATGCTATGGCTCTCTGTTATTTATAAACTTACCTACAAGTTGCTCGCTGTAGGTCCAACTCCTTCTGGGTGCCACAGTACAAGAAAGATACAAAGCTCTTGGAAAGTGTCCAGAGGAGGACTATGAAGGTGGTGAAGCGCCTTGGGGGGAAGCCTACAAGGCCTGAGGTCACTTGTTTGGCCTGGAGAAGAAGAGAGTGAGGTGGTCTACAGGCACCTGTCTCTTGTCTGTGGTGCCCAGTGACAGGACCCAAGGGAATGGCCCAAAGTTGTGTCAGGGGAGGTTTTGGTTGACTATTAGGAAAAGTTCTTTCTCCCAGAGGGTGGTTGGGCACTGGAGCGGGCTCCCCAGGCCAAGCACCAAGGCTGACAAAATTCAAGAAGTGCTTGGACAATGCTCTCAGGCACGTGTTGTGACTCTTGGGGATGTGACTCAATGATTCTTGTAGAGCCCTTTTAACTCAGGATACTCTATGATTCTAATTTCAAGTCTTTAGCATCTCTCTCTTGGAAATAGAAGGAAAAACTTACAGTGGAAAATCAGGAGAGAGAGGGCAGGAAGTTGATTCTTGTTCCTGTTTTTCTTCACTGTGAGGTTAGATGAAGCATCTCCAATTTATAGGAAATATCATCACTTACTGATGATACTTCTGTCAGCTTGTAATAACATTCCCACATTGCCCACTGCAAAATATTTTGAAATCTCCTTTTTCAGAAGTTTTGTAGTACAGTCTATTTTTGGTTCTGTATCATGTATGAATGTAAGAACAACTAGATGAATTGATACCTAAAATCAAAGTTGAGAATGGTCGTCTAGCCACTATTAAACATTTAAAAACAGATTGTAAGAACAGAGACATACACCTCTCTTCAGCACTTTGCAACCAAGAAAGTTCATGGAACAGAGATCTTATCCATATTCTTGATTTTAATAGTCTTTGAGGAGATTTTTTTTCCTCCATGTGTTTCTGTAAAGTGTATCTTGAGTGATGTATCTTCAGCTTCACTGTAGAAGTGAGTTTCATGGTTTAGTCATGCAATAGGAGAAAAAAATGTGTATCTTGATTTGTTTGGGAATGCCTCCCTGGTAATTTCACCTGGTGCCCTAGTTTTGTATATCACAAAGAACAAGTGAACAATTATTATCTTGTCCTATTCTCAATGTTGTTATGCTTTTACAAGTTCCTGTGATATCCCACTTCAATTAGATCTCCTTGAAACTCAAGAATCCTAGACACTTTGACCTCTCCTCCTACAAAAGGTGTTCCATACCTTTGTGGCACTTATTGCCCCATCTGCATGTATTATATTATTTTGATGAGATGCAAGCAATACTCAAAGTCTGGATGCACCAGGGATCATCCAGTGGCAGAACAATGTTTTCTGTTGTGCTCTTTGCCCATTCCTAATTGTCCCTATCATTCTAATTGCTTTTTGACTCCTGGTGAACTTTGAGTGAATGTGCAAAATGTAAGCTAATAGCCATCTGCAATGATTCCAAGATTTCCATCCCAAGTAATAACTACTAATGGAAAGCCCTAATTTGGAGCTCACTGGAATGACTTAATGTTTATTATCGTTGAATTCAGCTGGCCTGTTATCACGCAGATGCTAAAGTGTCCTGCTATCCTGCAGCTTTTCACAGTCAATTTAATTTTTTGCTCTGTGGAATCATTTTGCAAACTTTGTTGTCTCCTCACTCACCTCCTTTCCCACATAGTTTCTGAATGTTTAAAAAACAACCTCAGTGCAGGTCCCTGTGAGACTACAATAAGAACCCCACCCCATAATGAAAGTAATTTATTTCTTTGGTTTTGATTTTCTACCTTCTACTTAATTCACGAGGGGACTTTCTCTCTCATCCTGTGATAACATAATATCTTTTAGAAGTTTTGAAACTTTGAGAAACTTAGTGAAATGAAATATAGTAATCCAAACACATCTGTAAAATATTTTCTTTGCTTTTCAATGTCTTTTCTAACCTTTCAGATAAATTATTTTTTCTGAACAATTTCAGCTATAATTCTTTATGACCTGCAGTGCACCTTGGAATTGACTGATACTTTTCATGAATCTGAAATTTTATGTAATTTCTATCAGGCTAGTTTTAGTCTTTTATAGTTGGGTATTTTCTGTGCGTGCTATCTGTAAGTGTTGTCTAGAGTCTATTGCCGGTCCTCACTGAGTCAAATCATCAGCACAGCCAAGGGTTCTCATACATCATTTTTGCATAAAAAGGAGTCTGCTTTAGAGCTCCCTGTTTTCACTGCTTCTAGTGAAAAGTAAGAATTGAAGAGATATACTTTTCCATTTAATATGTGTGTCATTTTATATCTCCTTGAGTTAACCACAGGATAATCTATTGCCCTTTCAGTTTGGAGGATGTGTTCCTTTGCAAGTGAGGTTACGTGCAGACTTCTCAGTGCTCTAACAACACAAAGATTTTAATCTGAGCACGAAAAAACAACAAAATCCTTTTGACTGCACAATACAAGTGTTTGTGAAGAGTTACAAAACAAAGACATTAAACGACCTGTTCTAGGAGGCACTAGAGTCTCTTTGTACTAGGTGCAGGCTGATAGTTAGGCACACTCCTTCCCAAGCACAAAGACAACGTCTGCTTTGTATTTTGTTCAGTCCCTGGCTCTACTCCTCCCCTTTGTTCTACTCTATATCAGGACATATTTGGCCCATAATGAAACAAGATATTTTATCAAGAATTAGGTGAGTCCAAAATTGTTCATTTGGGACATGTTCAATATATATATATATTTACGTTTTTTCTTTAAATGAAGCATGAAATCATGAGAGTTTCTTTCTACTGTTGACTCTCATTCTGCCTCTGTCTGTTTTCTCTTTAAATTTTATGAAAAATGTTCTGAATTGTTTTACTCTTTAATTTTAAACTATATTTTCTTTTAAGGGAAAGAATAGCCCAAAGCACTTTATAACAATGGAATAAAGTTACATTGAGCTTGAAGACATTCAGATAACACAGTGATTAGTGTGGTATTCACATTTAGATGAAAGTATAATGAATATTTTTCTAAACATTCTCTTCTCTCTCTGGTGCATAAACACTTGTATAAGACAATCACAGCTCTCTAATCTTTGTAATGGGCATGCAGATCAGTGTAAGGCATTGGCTCGATTTTGCTAAATATCCTAAAATCTGCATTAAAATGGTTTAGTCAGCAAGGAGGGGCACCAAATATCTCTTTCACAGTTACTGATTGTTTCTACATAGCTGAAGAATTGCTCTAGTTACATACAACTTCTAATTAAGTTAAAAATGCCAACTTCATGAATTGAAATCACACACAGTTAATAACTTAAGAAAGAGGACAAGAGTGAAAGTCAGAAAGCTTTTATCTTTATTGTTTAGATATTTTAACATCTTTCTCAACTTAAATTTCTGTTTCTCTGAATCTGCGGCACTCTGTCTTCTTGACATTTCCCATTAAGTCCTAGTTTTAAGAACTGTTTTTCTGCTTCTCAGTGGCAGTTTGATGTACAATTTGCTGGTATAGGCAATCAGGTATGTCTGACCCAATATACACAATATAATATATGCACAACATACACAATATATTATGTACACATTAGAATTTAGCAATTTTTAAAATCAATTTGCCTAAAGTTATAGTTAAGTTATTTAGTAGTAATCTGTAGAAATCTGCATCTGATCCTAGAAAGATGGGAAAAGTGTGTTCTGCCAGAGCTATTGATAGAATTGTTTGTCACAAGAATGTCAATTCTTGTCTCTTCTAAACATCAGTCTCACTGCTGACAGATGTATTCTTTTCTATCCACTGTCACTGGCAAAATGCCCATGTAGTTCTCCATCTTTCTATAATGTGTACTGTAGGGGTGATACAAGATATTATTTTTATTAGGTGGAGTTGGTGGAAGAAACTCAACAGCTGGACTCCGTGTACTTTAGAGAGCTCCAGACTTTGCATCGAGTGAGTAGTTCCAAGAAGGATGAGGTAAGACAAGTACCTACTAACAAAAACAAACCCTTTTTCTGTCAGAGAGGGTTCATACTTTGAGTATCAGCAATGAAAAGCTCACCAGATGCTAGTTTGGAGAAGCAAATAGCCTGATTTCTACCATTCATTTTGGGGACTGATTGACAGCCATTGTGTTAATTAGATACACAGGTCTTCTGTCAGTTCCTTCAACATCAGACCTAAAGTCTGTGGAATGTATTTTGGGCCCCTACTCTTGAGTAAATGCCTCAATTTCAAGTGAATTACAGGTATATATTGGATTATTTGATTATGGAACTTGCAGACACTGATGTGTCTAAAGTAAACATAAAAGTAAAGCTTACTAGGAGCTGGAACCTTAATCAATTTATTTTCTTAGTGATTAGAAAGCTGTTTTACAGAGATAGGCTATCTAATGCAAGGATTATTAGACTGAGCAAAATGCAGAGGTGAGAAAAGCAGTTATGCAAGCAAAATAATTTCTCCCCTCAGAGTACTGTTGCTGACACGGGGGCTCTCAAAGAAGATCAGCGCTTGCATCAAGCTCCCAAAGAATTGGCAGGTCCTAATCTGTCTGACCTGATCCGTGACAAAGAGAAGTTTGAACAGTTCCAGGCTTTTCTTGATAAGCATTCTGCTAGGTACGTTTCTTCATTATTGTTATTTTACCTGTTTCTAAGTTCAGAAGAAATATTTGCTAATGATCTTGGCTATCTAAATGTTGACAGATTTTAGTCTTTTAAGAAATGGTTTTGCATATTTATGAAACACACAGACACATTGTTCAGACAACTGAATTGTCTTAACATGTTTGGGGTAAAAATTCTCCTGTCAAAACATATTTGTATTACAGTTCTGTTTTCAGTTTCTGCTTTGATTAGTGGCAAACCCCTGAGTAGAACAATTAGCCTATAATGAGTAAAATTTTCTCTTTTTTAGTACAGATTCGATTTAGTACATTTTAAAAATTGAAGCTGGTTATTATAAAAATGTACAAATAGAAAACAGGCATGTTATTGTCACAGTGTGACAGCAACCACAGTTTTGTGTCTGCTGAACAGATTTAAGTACTAGTTTGTAGCAGATACAATCTTAGGCAGGGTCTTTGAAAAGGTGAACCTGTTTGTTTTAAAAGTAAGATCTGAACAGAAGCTGATACTCTTTCTTTTGTCTTTAAATTGTTGCTTCCTTCCTTTAGTGGGGCTTCCCATGAGTTGATGCTTTGCATATTGGCTGTTGCTTCTAGTCAAGCACTGCTACAGCTTTACATTGGATATTGGTCAGCTTTTTCAAAACTGCCCAGAAAGGGGTATCTGGCACAAAACTCCTCTGGCCAAGATTCAATGTCATCACTTCTGCTTATCACATAGGTTCTCTTTGTAGTCAGAGAGACAAAAATATACACTTTTGGACACAATATTCCTAATTCTGAAGGTAAAATCTAAAACCAGTTTGGATGGATCATTCCCAAGATAACTGACTACAAAAGGACTGCAGATAATGAGTTCAGATGGAAATTCTTACAGTCTAGCTGCCTACAGTCAGGTGACTTCTGAGTTAGTTGTCTAGAGCGGTGGTCTCCAAATTTCTTGCTCATGCATGTCATCAGTAAAAACTTTCTGAGCATAGAACCATAGTGTGTATGTATATATATATGTATAAGTTTTTATACATTATATACATGTGCTACTAAAGTTTTAATATTTTCTTGCTGCCCCTCAAAAAATGGTCTTGCACACCCCCTTCACACATTGCAGTTCAGAGACCACTAATCTTGAGTTCCTCTCTAACTGGGGAAATGGTAGGAATCAGCAGATGACAGGTCATGGACAGGTATGCTGAATTGTCTCTGGTATTTCCTGCTTTGCTCATCACAGACAAGTCTCATTTTAAGTGGTAGAACCAGGCAGAGAAACGTTTAATTTATGGAGCCTTTTAAAAATTTTTTTATAAACCTTCATAATGAAGAAAAACATTTGAAAAAGTCTCACAACAGTGTTTTATGGCTGGGTCCAGACTAGTTACTCTGGAGTCCAGCAGGCATGCTACAATAAAGGTGCTTAATGGTACTGTAAGCTGAAGGGATCCTAGAACTAATGCAGTCTGGAAAATGTCAGAAAAAAACAATGAACACGTCATTTGCCTTTTCATCAAAACTTATGGTTCTGATAATGTCCAAATGTAAGTGATCCAAGTTTCAGGAAGCACAGGCTGCTGAGTAGCTGTGCACAAATTCTGGTAAGAAACTAAGCAAAGCTCCATTAATTAATACTTTGTTAAATGTATAGGATATATTCACACGATTGCAGGACAATTTGTTTTACTTTGGGTTAGCGAATTACTGCTTGTTCGTCTCGTCAGGCTAATTGACTGTGGATGTGTTCCTGATCCACTATGCCAGGATAAGCCACCACTAAACAGTTTATCTAACACACTTGAAGATTATATATTTTACTTTTTAAAAAGATGCACATATTTGGTCAGCTTTCATAGGTAGATGCCAAGGAGTTACACCATAAACCACAGTAATTTGGATCACTTGCATTTGGGTGAACTTAGTCATGTTGTGATGAACTAGCAAATGAAAGAATTTCAGTCTCAATAGAACTTAGGGTTCTGTAAGGGTCTCAAAAGACTTTTGAAAGGAGAACATCTGTTCTTAAATTGGTCAGATGCTTTTGAACATTTTACTCATAGATTAATGTTTTGAAAAAGCCAGTTATTAACCAAATGGAAAACTGAAACAGATTTGTCTGAATTCAATGTTTCATATTTCCTGCTGCAGATACAATGAATGTACTCACTAAAATGTTCATATAACTTCAGCTAATAAGATACTGTCAGAAAACAGTCAAATAAAGTAAACTGAAATTGTAGATATGTCATTTATTCTGTTGTCTGGTTTAGAGAATGAAACCATTCTATGATTCTATGAAAACAAATTTAAATTTATAGTGTACACTCCAACATTATGAACAATATATAGATTGAGAACTGCATCATTGAAATGATTTGTCACCAATTAAATAAGTAATAGAATTGGTAATTTATGAGAAAGCAGCCCACAAAAAGCCCTAGAAACAAATTTTGCCATTAATTGTTTTTATCTGCTCAGCAGCAGACTGACTTAAACTCTAGCACTTCACACGGTGCAGGAAGGAGGTGACTTCTTGGGCTGATGTTCCCAGCTGTCATCCCTTGTTATATATAAGGCAATATAACAAGGAGGCAGAGCAGGAGGTGTCAACTCATCTCTCAGGGGCTTGCAGCCTCAGTACTGATTCAAATTCTCATCTGTTTCACTCTACATTCTCTCTGTGAGCTCTGCACGACAGTTGTGGTCCACAGTCCCTGCTGGATTTAGCAGTGGCATATTGAGGAGGTTACTCCTTTCAGGGTACCCCTAGATAGCACCCTAAGTGAGATCTCTAAGACAAAAGTTTGCTCTGCCTGTTCGGCGAGTGCCATGGTCTCAGCAGATGGTACTAGCAGAGAAAAAATGACATAAAATTTCAGCCCAATCTGACCTGGTATTTAGTTCTTGAATACTTTGGTATGGTATAGTTGTGGTTAAACTAATAATTCCCTAGAATGTTGATGGAATTAACTCAATATTGAAAAAACATTTTGTTTAAATTTGTTTGTAGCATGGATCTCATGTGCTGGCTAGATATTGAAGAGTTCAGAAAGATGCTCCAAAAGGATAAAGAAAAAAGTGATGAAAAATCAAAAGACATTAAAACCAAGTACTTAAACGATGAGTACTTCTTTGGACCCAACAGCCCAGCTACCAGAGAACAACAGGAAGAGGTAGCAGTTACAGAGCCATTCATAAAGAACAATCACTGTGACTATGACTGAGATAAAAATCCACAAGTGGGTCTGCTCCAGCTTTTCCCCAAGCTATCTCCTCAATTCTTGCCTATATTTTTGGCCAAAAATAGGGTTCTATTATGGTTGTATAGGTCCCTTCCTTCCTGCTCAGGCTTTTCATCCCTACCTCTTACAGAACATCTCTCCTGAACTGTGATCTAGGCCACAGTCAGAGCATGCACAAGACAGCTCACAAAAAGTGTAAAAATGGCTTTCAGGCACAGTGACTTGTTCCAGCTTTCTATTTTAGTATGTCAGTAAAGCCACAGACAGCAAGTCTGAGCTGTGGTGCTTTGGTATATCTTGATACTTAGGCAATTTACTTGGTCAAGCTGGGGTATTATTCACCAGAGTCTGTATCTTATTATAGGTAGGGACAAATGTAATCTGTTCCCTTTTATGAAAAGTACATGTGAGCCTTGGGTAAGCATGCATTAAGTGCTTTGCTTACAGTTAAGCTCATGCTTTGCTAAATCAAGGATGTAGAGAGATAAAGGACTTTTGGTATACACAAACGTTTATGTCATGTGTTATTGTATTTGGATTGCTTAGCTAATGCATTCAGGTGGAGGAAGGAGACAAAGCCTTCCTGATCAGCTTTCGGCAGCGGCTCTGCTACAAGTTCAGCAATGTGTCCAGAAGAGATTAGAAGAACAATGGCTGCCATTGTTCCTGGCAGAAGAACACCATGGGACAGAGGAAGAAGCAAAGGTAATTTTTTAACAACAGCAACACATACAGGCATTGTTTTTTGTTTGGCTCATAATTTACCATTGGGGAAGAAAGGTTCAGAGGAAAAGCAGCCCACAATTTACTTTCAGTTTACATTGAAAGAGATGCTGTAGCATGTACAGGTTAAAACATTTATCTTGGCAAGTGTGAAGACAGTTCATCTGAAGGCTTAGTTTAGCTGACAGTATTATTGTTAGATACCAACTCTGAAGGAGCTGGTGCTAGCTCTGCTGCCATCCAGCCTGCCCAGAGAGTGACCTAATTTTTGCTGCACTGCTACACTCCCTATGCCATTTTTGCCTTAGCCATACAGTTGCACACTGAAGAAATACTGCTTTGTGTAAAGAATCTTCCCAAGGGGACCAAGACACAAGCAAATGAGTGAGCTTCCCATGCCGTAATTCTTTCTCTTATGCTGTCCATATTCTCCCATCTGGAGCTGCAGTGCCTGCAGAATCGACTTCAGGACTTGTGAAGTTCTTCTGAGTGGGGAGGTTAACTTCTACAAGCCTTGCTCCAATTGGTTACTTCAGAAAGTTGCCAAAAAGCTGGGAGTGAGGAGCCTTTCACTCCTGCTGGTTCATTAGGAAGACTGAGGAATGGGCAGAGATAACATCTGCCTTTTATGAGTGCCTCTGTGGCTGTGATCCATGTAAGGGGATCATCCTGCTGGTGGGCAGAGGCAAAGACTTGGTGTTTTGTGCTTCCATAACAGCTCTGACATGTGAATGTCATAGCAGAAGGAAACTTCAAAGTTCAACCAAGCAGACACATATGTAACTGCATTGCTTCATAAAATTTGTTTTCTCTCATCTTTGTAACATGTAATGAAGGTAGTCAGAAGTGTTGTCAGGAGTGCATATAAACTGAGTATTTTCCACTGATTCAGAGCGCTAAGCAATCTGAAAAGTATAGGTTTTAATAAGAGAAACTATAATTTTAACAATGATTATGTGAATTAAATTTTAAAAAATCCTAACCCTCTGCCTTTTTTTAGCTGAACTCTGCCTCCATTACAAGCCTTGGCAGAAGACCAATAAGGCTAAGCTGCTTCCAGGTCTGGAAGCTAACTCATGCCTCTTTTTGCACCTGCTGCACTGTGTTGGCAGGGAGATTAGCCCAAGTAGTTTAGAAAATGCTGTATTCAAATAAACAGTTTACAGGAAATACATAGTTCTAATGAGCTTTTAGTCTTTTCCTAACTCCATTTATGTCCAATTGCTTTTTTCTCTTTCTTATTGAAAATTCAGAGGATGAAAAGATTCTTTGAAGAAAGTATTTTAGAAGAAGTGAAACCAGATGACATTCTCCACTGGCTTCATATTTCACAGTGACAAAACAGTGTGGGCATGCTATGTAGTCCTTCAGGAAACCTGCCCTTTGTTTGAGGTGTAATTCAGCTACAAAGAAGTTGCAGGATCAAGTCTGTATTTATGAAACAGCTGTACAAAGGAACTAAAAATATTTCATACTAAAAAAAAATCAAACCCAAAATTTATTCCTCACATAGGTGGTCCCTTAGAACATTATGGGTGAAGTAAACTCCACCACCAGTGGAGTGCACAGTTTGACTTGTATTGCCTCTTGTCTTCTCTAATTCCCCAGTCTTAATGAGCAGGTGTTCATTTATAGCTGAAGAAGGGATGGCATTCTGTGCAGGTCCACAACAAGTTTCAGACATAAAATCCATAAGAAGACATATAAACTGTTCTACCACTGGGGTCTTAATCATTAAAAGGCTAACCAGAAAAAGAGAATATTTAAAAAATAGAATAATAATCTTTTGTTCAGCTATAGATAAGGGATATAACTGAAGATCTTTCACACAAAGACCAGCAAAAGACAACCAGGATGTGGAAGGCGAGTGAAATTTGCTATGTCTCTTGTGTCTGCAGTTTCACAGTCTTTCATTTGGACCTTGCACATTTTTCACAATTTCCCTGTTGACAGTGTGGGGCCCAAATGTAATGCTGTTAAAAGCAATCATGACTGTACTGGTTACAGTGGACTGATTACTCTAATTACTCCTGAATTTAGTTCCCTGCTGGATGTTCATGGTAAATCTCTCTCCCTTTCTGTCTGGAGAGGTCATACTTGAAAATAAAGGTCTCTTGTCCTGGGCTTTGGAGCACTATTAACACTCCTTAAACTAATATTGTACCTTTAGTCCACATTTATCTGTATTTTGCATGCAGTGGACTTATTTGGACAAGCTGTTCATTCCAGCATCTGGTAGTTTATTTATTATTGCAAGTGGATTACGTGCAGACACAAAAGGGAATGTGAAATATGCAGCAGAGTGGGCAGGTTTAATCATATCTCACAGTATCTGTTTCATTTAGAATTGTATTTTAATCTCACAACACTGAGATAATATCAAATTTAAACTTTTTAAACCTTTGTAATAATAGATTTCATCAGATGTTTGCCAGTTTTTTTCCTCTTGAAGAGCAGTGAACTTTTTGTGATTGCCAACATACAAGTTGTGTACATTGGTTCAGTTGAACTTTTATTGTCTGTTGAAATCAAACTAGAGACCCGGTCACCAATTATCCATGCAAACCATCAGCACAAAAGGGATCCAAAGTGCATGTGGGTTCTGTTAAGTGAGTTTTCCCTTTGCCTGTTTGTCAGGGAGATGATTATTCTCCATGTTCTGCTTCAAGGTTGTTGACCCATAACGTAAGTAGTGTTTACATACTGCTATAGGGATGGAAGCAACGTTTTGTTCTTCCCTTCATGAATATGCCCTAGAAATAATATTTCTCAAAAGTTCCCTAAATTCTGGTCACAGGGAATAGAACATGTTTGGAGAAGAGGAGAAGGGCTTGGAAAATCCAACCCTACTGCCTAAATTGAGCTCACTTTATTTTCACCAAAGGACCCTCTGGACAGCCACCACCCTCCTTGCCAGAGTAGGCTGTTACCCCTGGCAGGCTCTGTGACAGGACTGAGCATAACCCCTGGTTTTAAGATAAGTTGCAGAAACCCTTTCAGCTTAGGATCAGCTTAGATTTCCAGGACTGTTGGCAACAACTAAAAATGTTTCTGACCAATGCTCACCACTGAACAGCACTCCACCCTTCCAGGACTTCAAGAGTTTTAAACCACTTTTAGAAGATAGTTTTCATTCATCCATCTGATAACAAAAAGGGGTTGTTTGGCTTGCTGTTCAGCAACAGCATGAGAACTGTTTGTTCAGGAAGGCAGGCCAGCATGAACTTCAGTTCAAACAAACTGTCCCTACATAAGCCATCTTTCTTTCCCCACCCTTTCCTGGCTGCCTACTGTTCTATGCTTGGCAGCATGCAGATTTCCAAAATGTCTCAATGACTTTGAATTCTATTTTACTATTGGTAGCTTTATTTCATGGAGAGCAAACTCTCTGGCTTCTGTGGGTGATCATAGCAACACATTTCAAACCTCATTTTGTTGGTGAGATCCCTGTCAGAAGCATTTTACAACTTTAAGCTATGTGGTTTGTGTGTTCCTTTTCCTTTGTTGTTTGTTTGCATAAAACTCAAACTGTTCTCTAGAAAAGTAGCCCATTACCATAATCAATAACAAGAGCTCTTTCTATACTTTGTAGTATGCAGTCATATGGTCTAAATCATTGTCAGTCATTTCCTCTCCATCATATCTTCCAAAAAATGTTCCCCAAACCCAACTTAAAAAAAAACAACTGAAAGGAAGAAATGAAACCTTGCCACATTTTATTGTATCCGTGTCATAAACTCATAAACTACTGAAAGTTAGGGTCAGTGCAAAGATAAGAATCAGACAGTTTACACTAACTAATGCCTTTGTTATTGCTTTTTGAAACAAAGTTTATTTGGTGCATCTATTTTTTCTTTTGACAGCATGTGGACAATAAGAGTGTTTCTCCATCTAGTGAAATAATTGCTTTCCGCAAGGCGCTCTTGGATCCAGTGACAGCAAGTCTGTTTCAACGCTTTGTGGCACTGAAGGGAGACCTCCTGGGAAATGGAGTGCTCTTTTGGCAAGAGGTGCAAAAGTATAAGGTATGGTGGTAAAACAGAGCAAAGGGAATAGAATTCTATTTGTCAGCAAATGCATCCATTCTTGCACATTAGGAGAATTTTTACAAAAATATCTATAGGCATTCTGTTGTTCATAGTAAAGCCTCTTTCATTGTTTAAACTGTTTTTTTCATCAGTGAAAATCCTCAGTTCTTAAGGGTAGCTATTCTTGACTCAAATGCATTATCCCTGTATTTCTTTATGCTTCTTCAAACCGTCACATTCTTCTGAGTCTCTAAAGGAACACTGCTATCTTGCTAATGCCCAGAGTTTGGTATACATCTGTTGAGTAGTAGAAATATGCAAGCATTAAAATGTTCATTCTGTCCTTACAGCTGCAATCTGAATTTGATAATTTCTCAAAAATGAGAGATAACTTTAAAATTCAATCAAATCTACAGATATAAAGATGGTATCAAAAAACCCCTATATGCACAATGCAGATCACAGCTCCCTTGCACTTTGCAGAATCAAATTTGACTTGAGCTGAGCTTGGGACCAAAGTGAAATGTGATGAGAAAGGTCAGCAGGGATTACATCCCTCCCATATGTATGTAGTTTTGTGAAATTGCTTGTGTGGGTTGAAATACAATAGAAAACGTCTGGAGTGAAACTTTAAGACACACTGCAGCCTCCTAGGAATATCCTGGACTGAATGCAGGGTCACCACAGATCTTTCATGTATTCCTCATTCCTTTTGCCTCTGGGATATTCCTGATGTGCTACCAGAGTGCAGAACCTCTCCTGGGCTCCTGAACATAGCCTGTGTGCACATAGGAGGCAGGGAGCATGAGATTAGCTAACGTGCTCAGAAACTGGGCTGTAAACACAGTTGCTGTTGCAGGAGCACTTGGAGATCTGCTGCAGGCATGTGGGTGTACTTTCACTGTTTAATTTTATGAATTTGAATTTGATGTCTGCATTAGAAGGTGAAGCTCCTCCTGTTTCCAGGGTACAATCTCTCTTCCCCACAAAGGTTCTGATCTCCAGGCAAGGGATCACTGGCTGAAATGCTCTCTGGGGATGCTGCTGTCTCTCTCATGGTTACAGAGTGTTTACCTTAGATTAAAACTCTGATATGAAGGTACCTGGTGTTCCATGACACAAATCCTTTTCTAGATATTTGAAGTTTTGTCGATTCTGGTGACTCTTCATTGCTACATTATGGAGGACATGGAAACTTTCTGCAAATTAATGTGGAGCGTGCTCTTAATTCTTTTCTTTGTAGAACAGCTCTCTGAAGAAAGCCTTCATTGTTTTTTGTTCCACCCCCGTTCCTGCATTTATGTTAATTTTATTTGTCTTGTTATCCAGAAAAAGTAGAATCTGACCAGATTTCTCCATGCATGCAATGTCATGGTTGGCAGCTGATGCTCTTTGTAGAAGCAAAGGGATGGAGTAGTAGGAGTGTTGTGGGTCAGGCTGAGCTGCAGGAATATTGCCAAAGGCGTGGGCAGCACTTTGCACAGTGCATACTTGTATTGTCTGAGCCCTATCATGCCATCAGTTTAGACAGAACTCCCTTTAGCTGTCAGTGACTGCATTGCTCCCATAACCCATCAGGCTGGAGGCACATCTTGGGACAATCCAAAACCAAGATTTTTTTTTTTTTAACAAATATGAAGAAACATAACTCTGTGGATCATTTCCATCTGGTTATCTATGCTTGGTCTCAACTCTCTTCATATCATATGGCTTGTTTGTCTTCCCTCGTACTACAGCTCTCTGCCTTCTGTGCTAGATGAGCAGAGAAAGCCATTATATATATGTACTAAGGATAGATTTAATATGTTTTTGCATTGCCTTACTTTATTATAGTTGTTATCGTTCTTTTTTTTTCCTTCCCAAAACTAAAAATATTCATAACAAAGCAAGCCAACTCTTTCACATACCACATTTCTGTTTAAAAGTCATGGTTTTAATTTCTTTGCAAAGTAAATATGTAGCCTTCTATACCAAAACTAAATTCAGATTCTTCATTTAAAGAGCTCTCTTCCTGACAACTCTTGAGTGGTCATTGAGTGTCTCTAAGATACATGTGATAGTCATCTAGTGTCATATTAATTTCTTGAAATGTATAGATAAAGGGAAAGTTCATGTTTCAAAGTGTTGGAAGGACACTCTTTGAATTATTTTTCCTTCATGTCAAAGTCCAATGGTGGCATCGTCAGGGTGTCAAAACACAACAATAACAGGTTTTACAAGAACAATAGGATCACATTAAAAAAATAGAAAACCCCAGTGTTCCTTTGACATCTCACTCCTGTAAGTTCAGGTTTGTTTTGTATTCTATAGTGTACAGAGTTATTTCAAACCCTGAGGTTTTAGGAAACTAGAAAATCTTAATGAATGGTGAAAGTAGAACATTTCAATAAATGGAAGATTGTACTGGTAGCTGACATTGTCCCCTCTTGTGACAACACTCCTAGTTAGAATATCTTGTACCCTCTAAATATTTCCCCTCTTTTGTTGGAGCACTTAAAGCATTTCTTTATCTTTTATTTGCCATGGCTATGCAAGTCATAGCAGGCTCATTGTGAAAATCAGTGCCTTTTGCACTTGTAGATGTGTTTCTCTTTTCAGAAATGTCTATTTGCCAGTAATGCATTTAAAATCTATGCTGTTATATCCAAACATGCAGGCAGAAATTATCACCTAAAAGCAATTATTGCTATGTATCTGCATTTGCAAACCAGAAACCTCATGAATGTCTGAAGTATGGTTTTGACCATGCACATTTACCAAAAGAATTTTGCCTTGCATACTGAAGGAATTTATTGTATAATTATTTTTGTTTGACTATTGCTTTTTGATGACTTGTGCCCTGTAAAAGTTCTTGCCTGTGTCTCTCTCCATTGACTGAAAATGGTATTTTTTATCTTTCAGGACTTGTGCCATTCTCATTGTGATGATGCCATAGTTCAGAGAAAGATCACAGCTATTATTGACTGCTTTATTAATTCTGCCATACCCCCAGCTTTGCAGATTGACATCCCACCTGAACAAGCAAAGAAGATTGTGGAGCACAGGAAAGAACTAGGACCTTACATTTTTAGAGAGGCACAGGTAAGAAGCTGAGTGATAGGTCTGGCCAGAGACTGAGTGCCTGATTTTAAGAACAGTCTTCGTTGCTTATGTGACAGTTAGGACTCCACACACAAGCCTGGGCTTGAAGGAGAAAGCTATAGTTATATATTTCAATGACTGTAAGGTGGAGATGGAAGAGAGTCTTCAGATTTATCCTGCTCAATAAAGAAAATCTCTGACAGCTAGCTGATCCTGGAAAGGTGTTATCCAGGTCTGTGTTACGAATTCTGGCAGTAGAAATTAATTCTGTCTATGTTCTAAATTGCTTGTTCTTTACCACTTGGTTAATGTCACAGAAGTAATTTGTAGTTAGAAAGTCTGTGGTTTTCAAGTTTTATGAAAAATGCAGATGTGAGTCAAGCACAAAGTCAGCTTAACTTGCTGAATGTCTTTCCCTCTTTTATTACAGAAAGTGTGCATTAAATGGCTGTAGAAAATTTTCTCTCTGATCTTTCTATTAATCATGTTGAATAGCAATTTTGGAACCTTTACTACAGACTTACCATTTTCTTATCCCTTGATACTGCCTTGTCTTATCTTCTAAGTCCAAGAAAAGTAGTTGTTGTTCTTTTCCTATAAAATTCCCACTGACACCTTTAGACATCAACTGTGAGTCCATAAAGCGTTTGGATGACAAGAGATGAATGACTTGTCAGAGAAAAGGGTCCATATAGGTCCTAAGAGAAAGAGAAGTCTCATTTCAGCCTGTGTAAAACCCAGTGAACTCCAGAAATGTGGCACAAAACCAAAGGAAGAACTAGGCCAAAAAGCTGTGACTGGAACCCGACAGTGGCTCACATGTCACTTTCAAGCCTCTTGAGCCAGAAGCAGTGAGCATGCTTGGCTGCTTTGAAGCCAAGTTTCTCAATGCAAATTAAACATCTAAATACATTGAAAAATGTGAGCCTTAGTACGTGCAGCAACAGAATTCACTGAGCCCCTCTGTTTGCTTTTCTAAAATTGTTTTTCTTATTCTAGTTCAAAAACGACCCTGTGAGAGATTATATCATTTAAAAATTATCCAAGATTTGCTCATAGATCTGTAATGTGGTTTAAGAGCCTTTCCAGAGGCAAAAAAGTATTTCCTTTCTCTTAAGGAGAGGAAAAAAAGCCCTCTCCCTAATGAACTGAATATTTGAAATACTTGAGCAGAACAGTGGTGCAAAAGCAATTCTACTGGTGTATATTTTATCAAGAATACTTGTAAAAAGTGATGGATGTTTTCATTAATGCAAACAATTGTTTAGGGAAATATAAAAAAAGAAAATGCCTTTTAACTGTGTTTTAGGAAGATTTCTCACCAGTAATAAACACGCTGATGAAAAGCATGTGCTGAGCAAAGCTGAGCTGAAATGTCAGGACAGAGTACGTGGGAGGAACAAGGCTGTGTGTTCAAAAAAAATAGTTATCTCGTTCTGCATTTTATTTTACAGTCAACTGTTTCCTTAATACGATCAAGATTGACTTTATTTTCTTCCTGCGCAGATGAGTATTTTTGCTCTTCTGTTTAAATTTTGGCCAGAATTTTGTAAATTCCAAAGCAATCCAGAGAGCGACAAAATTCTAGCTTCCTTGGAGAAAAAAAAGGAAAAAGATACGCAAAAGATGGAAGGGATAACAGCAAAGGTAAGGCTCATAAAGTTTCAGGTGACCGCTGATGAACTGAATAACATGAGCAAAGATACATCAAATAAAATATTTCTTTCTCAGCCTGATCCAAAGCTACCTAATCTTGTTAGATTTCAAGCTTTACACTCAACCCAGTCCTAAGGTGATTACTTCCCAATTCTGCCAATACCTATACATATGTTTGAGTTGAAGCAGGTAAGTCAATGGGATACTCCTTTCGTTAACCAGAGGAAAAAATGTATTTTAGTCACCTTTTGTGCCAAGAGAAGAGCAAAGAGGAAGGCTGAATTAAGAACAATACATCTGTGTACAGTCCGTGTGTACTGTGGGCTACTGCAGACCTGTTTGCACTTTCATGATATATTGTCTTATACTAGAATTTACGTTCTGGACCACAAGTGAAATCAAACCAAACCCAAACCAAAATTGATTTCATATCTATTTTCCAGAAGGACCATTTGAAAATCCTGCACATTGTTTTAAAAAATATTTATGTGGTAATTAATTTGCATAATCTTTGCCTTTGCTTGAATATTTCTCAGCTTTGAAAGTGAAATTGTTAGACTGTTCACAGCAAGTTTCCAGACAGTTCCAGCGCAAAACAAACTGTGACCTCTACAATGGAATGCTTGTTTGTAAAATTGTTTTTCTTGGATTTTTAAAATTAAAATATAATGGACTTCTTTTTCTATTGATTATAGGCTTTGAAAAAGTTTATTTTTTATTAAATACAATTGTTTGGCAAGCTTTGAGGAGAGAACATTCTTTTAAGGACAGAGAAATTACTGGACTTGCAAACTATAATAAGTAGCATTACAGAGACGTTGACGTATTCTAAATACCATGTAGATGTGTGGAGATGTTCCACATGATATGAACCACACAGGTATCTGGAGAGATACATAGGCCCATAAGAACATATATGCATTGTTATTCTTATGCACATGAAAGCTGAGGACCAGTGAAGCATTACTCAAGGCCACACAGCAATGTCAAGGGAAGTCTAAAATCCAAGAACTCATCTTACTTTCTCCAGAGCACGTCTCCATATATATATATGTCTGCCAAGGCCATTGGCAATAGTTATAAGTGCAAGAATGCAATATTTCAAAGTAACAAACTTTTACATTTTCACAGACTTATTTTCCATCTGTTTGTTGCCTGTCTATGAGATTTCTGATCAAGCTCAAGGAATAAAGAACAAATCTTAGGCAGGAGGGCAAAAGCCTAGCTTTTATTGAGAACAAATGGGAATGGTGAATTATGCTTCTAAGCAGGGAAATAGAGTAAGAAATTTTAGAAAATGACAAGCAGAGAATGCAGTTTTGTAAACAGTTTGTAGACTGTTCTTCTCACAAAAAAAAAAAGGATCAGTAAACCAGTTACCTTTTAAAATCTCTTAAAAGAATGGGTGCAACACATAATTTTTTCCAATATATTAAAAATCCTTTTTTCTTTCTGTTATTGTTTAAAGAATTTGCTATTTCCTGTTCTCTTGCCTGAGATTTCTGTCGTCTCGGTGACAGCATAATTCAAGTGATGCAGTATCCCTGAAGGATACTGATAAGTTTCATCTAACATGAGCAACAGCAGGTTGACTTGTTGGCTTGTGGAAGGTGATGATTTCTTGGCAATGAAAAGAAGGACTATGTTCCTCTGCCCCACCAGGCTCATTGAACAAGAGCAAAGCTTGGCAAGGGTTAGAAACAGCTTTTTTTATATATATCTCCTCTCCACCCCACACATCAGTTGCTATTTTGGGTTTATGTCAAACAGAGCAATCATACTCCTAGGGGAGGAATTTGCTTTCTTCTTCCTTTACATGTGTCCCTGGAGCACTGAATCTACCTGTGCTCACCTCAATTTAGAACTGAACAGATAAGAGTTGGACTTTCATACAGTATAGTGGAAAAATGGGCAGACAAGGAGCTTTTCACTTAGTAATGATGCATAACTTGGTATTGTTTGACTATCTCAATATTTTTTTGTGTGGCTATTTGTTATTTAAGGGGCAAACTCTACCAAAGAGAAGAACTCATCCTGACAATGGACTTTTTCCTTTGTTAGCTGCTAGATGCACATGCCACATACTTTCAAATATATGTCACTTTTTTCAGACTGCCTTGATGCCAGTACTAGTATTTTGTTGTATACATGATTGCATTTTATCTCCAAAATAGATTTTGGATTTTTTTTCTTTCAAGTGCACAAAATAGCTTTAAATTTTTAGCTTTAACTTACATTGTAGATTTGTACATACTCCTTCCATGTCCTTAGCAAAGAAAGCCATCAACATTATTTTCCTTTTCTGTGTTTCTGCTATGTCTCTTAGCAATAAGCTTATTTGTTAGTAAGTGGTGTAATGGCATGGGATCTAAATCCACTATAACGTTGCTTAATTTATTATGAGAAGTAATTTTTAAAGACCTTGCTTAATTCACCATTGTCATTGAGCGAGCCAGCAAACATAAACTGCAGTGCAGTAGTATTCACAATGTCTCTGTGTTTGCATTGGCGTCCCCATTCCACCAACTGAGTGTGCCACAGAAGCTACTGAGCCTGTTTCTGCAGAGAAGATCAGCATCACACTGCCTGGGCAGCTCTGTACCCGAAAGTCACTCTTACAGCTGATGGGTTCATAGGACAGTGGGAATTATGACAAAGGAAAAGACACTTTGGGAGCAAGGAAACGAGACAGAGTGATCCTTTTCCAGATCTTTCAGGGACTTACTAAGTGACTTTGGGAACAATTTGATCCTCTTTTTTCCCTTCACTTTCTCTCTTGGAACATGGGAGGGTTATATTACTCAGCTCTTGGAGAG
Organism: Geospiza fortis; assembly: GCF_000277835.1. Lineage (NCBI taxonomy): Eukaryota > Metazoa > Chordata > Aves > Passeriformes > Thraupidae > Geospiza > Geospiza fortis. The sequence goes on along the minus strand of NW_005054353.1, from coordinate 1,307,702 downwards.
AGCTCTTTGTGATGTCAAATATGAACATCGATTGATGTTTATGAAGAGTTTTGGGATCATCAAACAGAATGTGCAAAAGTGAAACAAACCAACATGAAAGTGACAAACAGTTAATCACCAGAGCAGTTTGCCAAGGGTTACAATGCCTTGTTCTTCTCTGTAGATTTTACATTGCCTGTTTTCCTAACTTGTATACTTGTAGTTCACACACAGCTACTGGACCAAGCTATAATTAATCATGACAAATCCTACATTCTGTGTTTATACTTGAGGCTAAATTAGAGGCTCACAATGTCCTCTCTGTCCTTAAAATATGTTCTGTTGCAGATCTGCCCTGTCACCTAGCTATATTTTGGAGCAGGTATTGAATCTGAAAAAAAGTTGATCTGTAGGAGTGTAGAGGACAGGAAACATGAACTAGAACAAAGAAATGCTTTAAAAAAGCAGCTGCTACTTTAAAATATGCTCAGCACGATGAATTATGAAGCTAAGCATTACAAAACATTACAGCAAATGACACTATCTCATTTCCAATGACAATTTTTGGTTCCTCAGACTTTGCTTTTTACTTCAGCTCTGTAACTATTGTTCACATCTAATTATAAGTTTTTTTGCAGGGTAAAGAAGCGGGGAAAAAACTCATTAATTTGGCTCAACTTAAGTCCTTGACTCAACCCAAGTTCTGGACCCAACCCAAGTCCTTGACTCAACTCAAGTCCTTGACTCAACTCAAGTCCTTGACTCAGCCTGAGCCCCTGACTCAGCTTAAGCCCTTGACTCAACTGCCAAAGAGTGTTTTGCTAGATGAGCTTGATGTTAAGAGAAGATCATCAACAGCTTTAGCACCTATAGAAGGACCTGGGAGGAAGGTAAATAATACATGTTCCTACAGATGTAATTCAAGAGACATAAAATAATCTTGGGAAAAGGGAAAGGGGGAGTTTGGTTTTGAATACTGCTATCAGATGGTTCTTCAATAACTGTTCATTCCTCTACAATTAGCTTTGCTGTTTTAAGTTTACCTGTCTTACAGGTGATTTTTTTTGTTCTTTATTAATTTTTTTTAAGATGTAGGTTCTGAGTAGTATTAACAGCTAACCGAATGTTAAGGTCTTATGGTGTATGGATTAAAAAAAGAATCTATATTTAAAGATAAATTGAAGAAAAGGTAGCTCAGTTCTGGAATAAGAAGCTTTTCATTATTTGTGAAATTCATATCCTGAAAGAATTCGGTTTAGGCTAGAGTCCTATTCTGGTCATATGTCAAAAACTGAAGCTGAATTCCTTTAGAAAATCTAGGTATTTGAAAATCTAGGTATTTGAAAACCACTTCAAGACTTCTTCCATAACAACTCTGACAATGCATCAAAACAGTAGTGAAAAGGTAACAGTTATTTTACCCGGAAATGGGAAAAGCAGACATGCTACATTGGGCATATCAAAGGATCATTCATGGCTGAGTTGGCATTGCCAGAACATAACAAGGAACCTGTGCAACCACAAAAGCACAGATATGTCATGAGAATCAGGAGTAAATCACACTTTGGCCACTGCTTGTATTCCATAGAGCTCTTCCCATGGCATTATGGTAGTGAAGAGCAGAATATAGAAAAAGGTACTGTGAAATAACCCCAAAATCTGAAATCACAGTGTGAATTGCATAGATAAGCTTACACTCTTACCCTTAAGTGGACCTTTTTACTTTTGCTCATACCTATTTTAAAAAAAAGTGAGTTGAGCAAGCCAGTACATCCCTGGTATACATTTAAACCCTCAAGAAGAGGGCTTAATAAACAATAATATTTTAAAGGGCAGTTTCTTCTTCCTTCTGCAAGCCCCTTCCTACAATAGGAAGGTGATAGAAGTTCTTACTGAATCATGATATGACAAATTGGCTCCAAACTTCTCATGCCATTAGATAAAAACCAGGCCAAATAAAAGTGCGGTTCTCATCCTGTTTTGGAAGGGCAACCTATTATTTACATGCAATCTGAACTGTAGTTGTTTTCTTTAAAAGCAGTATTTTATCCTTAGAAAAGGAAAGGATGGCATCTCCAGTTGATCTGCCTCTAGTGGTAGCAGCATTCTGCTGGAGAGGGCAGGCAGAAGGAGCTGTGAGACTCACAAACGTTCAGTGAAAGGACATAAGCTAGAAACAGCTTTTCTTATATGTATTTCCTCTCCACCCCACAAATCAGTTGCTGGTTTGGGTTTATGTCAAACAGAGCAATCATAGTCCAAGGGGAGGACTAAGGGTGTAACACAGAGATAAAATTAAGTCCTTGATAGCACAAATGATATTTTGGGAGGGTAAAGATCTGCTGCTTTGCTTTTGAAGAAGAAAGGAGAGAGAATATAACTCAGACTAGGGATGAAGAATAAATAGAAACATTGTATCTGTCAAACTTGCTTAAATCATGGTGTTTTGAGATTTACTTATTTACAGGAATACTCTTTCTCCCATTATTCCAATATTGTAATTTAAAAAATCTTCTTAATATTTGTAATTATCCAGTAATAGGAATATAACATAAACAAGTTTTTTATCTTACTGTTGAAATGGATCAGAAACTACAGTGATGTGACCTGAAGGCTGATGGTTTTTGATGGTTCTTGCAGGCTTCCTGGTCCTATTCTAAGTACATAGAAGCCTTGGAGCAGGAAAGAATACTCATCAAAAAGCAAGAAGATCTGCAGAAAACCTCATCATCATCACTCCCTGCAGGTTATTAACCAAGCTCTGTAGTTTAGCAGGACAAACTTAGAGCATAGGTGTACTTGTGTCCTTGCAGTACAAGGACTGCTTGCTCTTCTTCTCAGTTGTGTACAGAAACCTCTGCCTCTCTTTTGCTGTCTGTAGGGGAGTTGCTCTCTGGGTTGTACTCATGAGTGGTATATTTGCTAAGAGAGAAAAAGTGAAAGTTGCAGGGAATCTTTGCACTGCCTTTACAGCACAGGTCCTGCTGCAGAGAGGAATAAAGCCATTTCTTCATTCTGCAGTGACATGGCAATCACATACACATTTCACCTCCCTGGCTTCTTGTGCTTCATCAGCTTACATTCAAGCAGATACTGAAACCTCTTTCTCACAGTATGTTTCTCACAGTATGTTCTCTGTCAGTATGTTTTTGGAGGCATTGCTTCATCCTTGCTTCAGCTGTGAATATCCTTGTAGGTCTTTGCCAAGGATATTATGACCTGTTTATTTATTAAAAATATCCATTTAGTAGTAGGGCTAGCAATAGCACTATGTAATATTCAGTTCCTTCACTTTCACATAATTTTAATTTTTTTTTTCCAAATGCAGGTTACTTGTCTATGTCCTCCCGGAAGCCTGAATGTTTTGTAAAAGCCACCATTCCTACAAAGCCTAAATTCTGAATCTTCCCAAGAAGCAGGAGGTGAGTACCAGACTGATGACAAGTGTGCTTTGAAATGTGAATTCTTAAAAGCCAGTTTTCCTGCTGCCAGTGCTGATGCTCATTAGTAGCAAGTTATCCTGCTCCAAATCATGTTTAACTGAAGCTGTACAGCCTCCATATGAAAACAAGCTTATTTTTCACGTCAGCCATGGTTAGCGGATCTAATGTTGACCAGATAGAATTTTGTTGCAAAATGGCAGTCTCTGAAATTAGGTTATCTAAGCTTTCCAGATAAGATTTTTTAAATAGGAACATGAGATGACTGGAGAAATCTCAGACCCTCTGAAGTTACTGTCAAGAACCTGACACAGAACTAGTAATAGATCACCTCTGCCAAAGCAAATTAAATATTAGACTGAGAGAAAGAAGTGGGACAGCAAAAAAAAAAAAATTGATAAAGACAGAAACGCAGATTTTGCTTCAAGGCCTAAATTCCTAGAAGGAAGAATTGTCTACAGGTTTGGCTTTTTAGGTGTTTTTTAGCCTATGTTGAAATTAGGTGGACTTAAAAAAGTTAATAGGACTTGGAATATTGCTGCTTTCCTTCTCTGCTCCTCCTCCCTCTTCTAATTCTGTACTTGGCACTGCTATTTTAGGCAACTTGGTGTCCTGCCCTCATTAGACCTCCTAAAATTTCAAGTGTCTGAAAATAATCTTCCTGTGGCAGCATTTTCTGAAAATGACTTCAGAGAAAACTGCAGCATTCCTTGGTCTTCCCTCCCATTCCCTTTCTGCCCTATTACCATGTTCTACAGTTCAGTTAAAGTAATCCATCTACCTGGGGCCTCCTGCACCTCACAGGTGTGCCTGTATTCCACACACCTTTGCCTTCTCACTGCTGTTATGCTCCCCGTGGAGTCCTAGTGCAGGGCCTCTGCTCCTGCTCTGTGTCTGAGAAACCTCCAGCTGGGCCCACAGGGCACCTGCACCCCTTGCTCCAGCCCAGCCTAGCCCAGCCCAGCCCAGCCAGCTCTGGCCCTCCCTGGCT
>NW_005054353.1:1288740-1303144 GCF_000277835.1 Geospiza fortis | reverse complement strand
CCTGCCAGGCAGCAGCCTGTGGTACAGACTAACACAATGAGAAAGTTGAGGTCCTGTGAGGTTTCTCCCACCAGGCTCAGTTGCAGCCCACTCTCTAATGCCTCTGGAAATTTGCCTGGCAGCTATCCTATAGTGATCTGACCTCTCTGCTGGTAGGGTGAGACAGCTACACAAGGCCATGAATGCTCTTGATGGGGCGTCTTCCCTCCACTTTGTAAGAGAGCAGGTCACACCTGGTCTGTTGGGGATAGGTGGCAAGGCTGGCAGCAGGAGGCTTGTGAGAAAGGCCAGGGCTGCCATGTGCTGGGCACAGCCAGTCCTAGTTTCCTCCAAGGACCCATCACAGGACATGGCTGATCCCTCAGCCAAGATGATGGCACCTTGGGGAAACACATTTCAGAAAGAGCAAAGAAAGCCAGAGAGTGGAGGAAGAAATAAAAGGAGTGATAAAGAACAAAGGGAACACCAAGGGCAGAGGTGAAGGTGTAAGAGGAAGAGGTTAAGGAGAAAGTTGAGGAAGAGGAGGAGGTGCTCTGTGGTGGAGCAGATATTCCCTGCAGCCTGTGGAGGATTGATGTTGCGCCCAAGGAAAATAGTGAGTAGGAAGAAGGAACTTCCCAGTGCCAGAGTGCAACCAGTGGTGGTTACAAGGAGGGGAGGAGAGGTGCTTGGAGTGAACTTGAACCTGGGAAACATGGAGGAAAAATGTTTTCTCTAAGTGTGTATATGTTCTTATTTTCTTTCCCTCTCTCCCCCACTACCTGAATCAGTAATGATTTATTCTAATTTGCAATAAATTGATTTCCCCAATTTTAGCTGATGCATTTATTGAAGAACTGTTCTGATTATTCCAACTGGCTGAACACAGCAATGACTTTTTTTACCTTTTCAGGCACATTAAAATCTCTCTGAGGAAGGGAATGCAGAGACATTCAATGGAGGTGGCCAGGAGACACAAATGTAATGTCCTTGCAAGGTTTGTTCTTACAATTCCAGAGTAAAGATGATGCCTTAGAATATTATTAAGAACCAGGGGATCAAGGGTAGAAAATAAACATGTTCCAATGCATTCCATTTCAACCTGATTGTGACACTGGCTCTTGTGCTCATAATTTAATCATACACCTTGAGGCTCAAATCGCAGTAGGATTCCACTAAAGTATTCACGGTGCAAACTACTAGGTAGTCTCCACCTTAAACATCTTATAATCAAACCCAGTTCTTCAGTGCCTGATCTAATGAATAAGTGAAACACTGCCTTGAACTGACAGCCCTGAAGCAGTGTTTTGGGACACTGTGCTCTCACTATGCAATTCACACAACTTCTGTTCATCAAGGATAACTCATGAGGTCTCTGAGTTATTATAGAGGCAAATGCTCTTGTTGTTTCCTCCCAGTTAAGTCTGTTTCCTGTTCCAAAGTTCACCTTCTGTCTCGTTTCTGAGTTTTGATCCACAAGAAAGGCTTAAAATTGATCAGGACACAGATGGGATTGGGACCTTCTATACAATATCGATAGTCCCAAGGCATTAGTCAACAGAGGGTTGCTCTTGTGTAGCTCTCCCTACTTCTAAGAAGTTCTAAAAAGACTTGGGGCACAGTTGATGAGGGGACTAAGGACCAAGGATTAATTGAGAAATTAAAAGGGGGCAGGGGAAAAATTAACTACTAGGCAAGAGACAGGATGATACTAGACCTCCACATTCTTCAGACCTCTCTAAAAACCAGTCCCCAGCCACAAAGCTGTTGGCTCCATTCTCCCCCACATGTGTGTATCGCATGTAAAAGAAAGGCTGATCAAGCTCCAGTGAGCTGTTCCTGAGTATTAGCCCTGAGTTAGGAATGGGACTGTCTCCCTCTGGAGACAGGCTGGCAGGGAATAAATACACTTTTATGGATGCAGTTGCCCTGATCGTATATTCTTACAGGAGGAGCAAGGGAGATCATTGGTTCAGTTCCTGCTTTGCCCATGGTTCAGAGTTTGCTTCACGCTTGTCTGCACTCGTTCTGTGTTGAGTTACCTGAAAAATAGTTTTTGGTGGAAGCTACAAGGGAGTAAAACACAAAATTCTTTCCCTGCTTTTTATGTTTTCCTAAATTTCACAAGTGCAGTAAACTTTAATGTTCAATACATCTGAGGAGGTTGGAATGCAGCATCTTGTAGTGAGCAAAGCACATGTGGTACTGTGTGGCCTACCGCTCATTAATGTGAAAGGCAAAGAATCATGAAGTGCCATAAATGCAGTGATGTATGTCACCCTAAAAAGCACATGGAAGGCCACTTTCTACTGCTGTGGTCAGTACAGTGCACGCAACCAAATGCTGGATCATGGCAGGCTGTTGGTGTTGCTGTATTCTTGCCTTCATGGAATTTTGAGGCGGTTAAGTAACATGTAGACATTGATTATCTTATGCCTGTAGTTTTGACATGATTAATACTTGGATTACTTAAAAAATTAAAAATATTATCCAGATATTTGTTACAAATGCTAAAACTCCTTGTGAATGTTCCAGCCTTGCCAAGTAGTGAACAAAAATTTACCAGCAAATTTACCTCATGCAAAAAACGACTGTCCCAGACAGTTGTGTTCATTAATACCATACATGTTAATGAAACTTAAAAAGAAGTACTTAATTAGTGAATAGAATTTTTCAAACTGGTCCTATTCATTCCAAGTGCTGCAAACTGATGCTTACTCTCAATCTAGTTTGCTGTTCTGTCTCTGTGGCAGCTGAAACATCTGGGTGTATGTAGACACACATGCACTGTTTTAGTGCCAAGGCCATGTCTTCAGTATGCAACTGAGAAGGATCACATGTATCAGTAATGCTAGAACTACATGGCATATCATAATTTTCATTTTATGTGTCAATTTTAAAGAAATACTGGGCAATTGAACAAAGAAAACATTAAGAGAGAGGGACCCTTAAATTTCTGGGTTACTGGATTTAATCTAATGCAATGGCAGATACCCTAGAATTGCTATTTGGTGATACACCAGAAGTGGAATAGTGGTTTAAGTCTCATCCCAAGGGACCAGTTCCAGCAGGGAGTCTGAGTACTGACTAAGTATTATTACTCTGAATGGTGATTCTATGTAACTTCAGAACACTTGTACTGCTATTGTCTTTTTGTCTTGCTCTTGAGTCTGTTCTCAGATTGCTGATTTACCACCTATGTGAGCTCAGCTGTTTTAAAGAGCTAGAAAAGTTTTTCTCAACAACCCTAGCACCTTCAGAAAATTAAAATTTATTCCTTGTTTATTTTGAGTACTTATACTTTGTGGCACTCGGAAGTCTCTACAGCAGAACAACAGTTCTCTAGGAAGCTTGCTGTTACAGACAATAAAACCAATTCTCTTTTCCAGAAACTTGCAAACCTAGAAAACTTCTGGATAGATGTATGCTCTAGTGGTGTTAAAATACACAATGCAATCATACTCATTCAGGCTTACTTTTGATGTTTACTCCCAATTAGTGGACAATAATAGTAGAACGATTAATTTGGATTTTTAAAGATGTAATTTAAATTCATAAATATTTACATTAAGATGCTATTACTGTGTATTTCACATTTTTCTTATCAGACATGACATATTTTTAAAGCAATTTATAATTTTTGAGAGTGCAGTCCCGAAATTGCTCATTCAAATACTTTTGCCGTTAACACAAGCTGTGATTTTGTGCTTCAGAAGGGGTTTTATACATTTTGCATTGATTTCTCTTCTGCTGCTGCATGACATAAAATATGTCATGAGATGAATTCCTGAAACTACATAGTGCTGCATTATGCTCCTAAGGTGCACACTTCTGTCAGTTACAGGAGTGGTAGTAGCCATGACCAGACCGTTTAAAAGGGACAGAATGCTTTTTCCTTTGAGTCTGTGCAAGGCTGCTCTGCCATTGCCTCTGTACTCCTCATGATCCCTTTTTAATGGCAATTTCTTTAAGTCCTGTTAATGAAGAACTGTCTTGGACCACTAACTGTGGGTTCATTTGAAAATCTGGTTTTCAGTCATCAGTTATTGAGATCAGCAGTGGGGAGAGGTGTTTTGCAGACACAGTAGTGGTGGAGCAGACCCAGTTTCTCTTACTATACAGTATGGGGTGGCCAAGGCCAGAATGATTTGTGCCACACCTTCTACATCATTTACATGAGAAGAATAATTGTGATTCACTTTGCAAACAAGTTTGACTTAGAAAGGGAAAACTGCAGCAATGAAATCTACAGATAAAAGCATCAATGAACTGGATATTTGCATCTGTTTGGGCCCCTCGGTTTCCTGCTGTTGAGAGCACTGAAAAATGGCAGGTGCTCCTTCATTGCTCCTTCTGTGCCTTTAGCCCAGTTCAGTGTTCCAGGTACATTTTCCATCCTCTACTTCTCGTATGCTTGTGAAATGGCCAGCCCCAGTCCCAACCAACACCATTGCTCTAGTCAACTCTAAATGTTGATTTAGCATGTGTGTGTAAAAAGGACTGAAGAGAGAACAGATGTTTCAAAGTTCTGTCCCAAACTCAGAAAATAAAACCCTTAAATTATTTATGTTTCTAATGTTAAATGCTGGGTCAAAGTGATCACTGTGAAGCTGCATGTGGCCAGTTGAGCTGCAGGAATTTGGCTTAAATTTGACCTATTTAAACTGTCCTATTACATTCAACTGGTGATTTTTGTTACTACCTTTTTATAGAAATGTTTTTAGCCAGCCATTTTGAATCATGTCTGAATACAGCTAAGATGGGGTTAACTAGTATTTTTTTTAAGCTTATGGAACACTGTTGGTTTTAATACATTCAATAGTTGCTGTAAAAATGTTAGGGAAAGACAGGTTTGTTCAAAAATTTTAGCTCTGGATCTGTACTTACAGTTCACACCCACCTAATTTTGAGCACTCCCAGGATTTCAGGGAGTTATAATTCACATCTGTGTTTCTAACTCCTTCATGCATGAATGTTTGAATGTGCACTTTTGGAACAGGTCCATGTCTAATAGGCTAAATTGTAGTTCCCAAATCAGAAGCCACATGGTACTGCTACATAGTTTTCTTTTATTTTCTCCTCTTATAACGTAGCCTTCAAAAAAAGGTTCTGTCAGTCCAGCAAATGGGATTATTACCAAACACCCAAGTCTACACTTTCTACCTACCTGCCATAGAACTCACACATTTTTATTTCTACCAATGATTTAGTAAAGCATTTGCACAATCACCACAGTGGACACTCCTCTGGCAAGTCATTATTTATCAGAGCACTGGAGCAGATTCAAATTATGCAGACTCACTAAGCTGTCCTAGTATGGTAAGGATAGTTAAGGTAGAGATGAGAGTCTCTTATTTTTAATACTCATAGAGTCAAGCTAATTTTTATGTCAAGCACAGGCTGTATTTACTTGGATTTTCCTCTATTTCTCTACTAATTAAAATATTTTAGTTTCGTGGTAACATATGTGAAAGTGTTGACAACAGCTTTGCTCAATCCACATGTTAATTATGTATTTGCTCAGAGTATGCTGATGAACTGTGTGCACTTCTCACGTTAAGATTTCATTTCATGTCAAACGAAAAATGGGAATGTAGTAAGTGGATTTGTGCTTTTAATTTTAGATACTTCTTTTTGCTCTCAAACTATCTTGTACAATTCCTCTGTACCACATGCATTTGAAAATATTTTGTTGGCAAGAAGTTAAAGAAGAAAGTAATACTTGCTTCTCAGAATAGGATTTCTGAACAAAGCAAAGCAATTTTGCCATTAATGAGACAGTTAAATGAAACAAATGACACGGCAAACAAGAAAAAGACCACAGCATCACACTCAAGGAATGCACAGGCACACAATGGCTTATGCAATATTCCCCATCTGACTTAAGTGAGTAAATACAGAGATTTCCCTGGAATTATTCATTACAATAGGCCATGGTGACTATAGCTCAGTAAATGCAACCAACAAGCTTATAGCACTCTTAGTATTCATCCATAGACAACTCAATGGATTTCATCCCAGCTGCAAGACCCAACCCAGCACTGGGTTTGTAAACCTCAGACTCTGGCTTGGATACCACTCATTCCTGAAAATGGTACCTTGGGAATTGAATCTATCACATCTCTAGAATAATTTACACCCTTGCTATTTTGTATGTGCATATGCGTGTATATGTGCATATCTGTATACATATTTTTATATATATATATACACACACACACAGAGTCCAACAAATGCATAAAATTATCTTCTTTGGTAAACTCTTTAACCATCATAATTGCATAGGGCTTAAGCTTGGTGTATATTTTTTTTTCTAATACAGTATTTCAACCATTTTCCTCGGTGTTATTTTTTTGAAATTAAAATCTTTGTTTCATTACAATGTTTGTGTCTGTAGTCACTTGCATTTGAGAAACAGAGCCATTACACTTGCTTTGTTGAGGAATATGGCTCCTTCCAGAGGTCTGCATGGCTGCTGAAAAGAGAAATAAATGCATTTTTGGGGAGTTCTTCTAGAAAGCATATGCAGGAAAAAAATTAACTTTTGCTGTGTCTCTTCTCCCAAATGAGAAAGTAATTAACAGCATGTGTTGGGCTATTCACTAAAGACTACAATAAATTATTTACTATTTTCAAGCTAATGAAGTGAGTGCTTGATCTAAAAAAGAAGAGTGTGTATGATTATGTTCATTTTCCAGTTATGACTTTCAAGTTCAAAGATCATCTTAACTCCTGGCTGCCTGATCCTGTAATTTGCTGAATGTATTGAAACTTGTTCTCTTAATTCATGTCTCCAGAGATGCTCAGCACCTGGCAATAGTGGGCCTTCAGAAAGCTGTCCAAAAGGAAAAAAACAGTGAATTTTTTTTTGAGTGAAACACCAGAAAAGCACAGCTTTGTCACTGGAGTTCCACATGAAAGTGTATTAAAAAAGTAACAAACCAAACCAAAGAAATACATAGGTTTAGTTGGGCTTGCCAAGGTAATGTAGTACTAATCAAAGATTGTGTTCTGAGACAACAGTTAAGCGTTGCCCAGAGAGCTTTTTGTATCCTTATTGTCATCAGAGGGGCTCTTAAAACAGATAAGGTATGCACATCTGCCAGGAATGACTAAGTATGTTCAGACCCATACTGGGGCAGGGGAGTGAGTAGATGAACCCTTGAGGGACTCATGTTCTCTGAATCCATATTCAGGTTGTTCTGAAGGCAAAAGCCTAGCCTCTGCTAAGGAATCTTACGAGAGTCAAGGGCTGTGACACTTCATTTGCTCTGCACCCGAAACTCCCACTGAAGCCAATTATTCAATCTAGTTTAACAAAGACCACAGCTTCTCTGGCTGTGCAATTGTTGGTAACCATCAACAAACTGATTCATCTACAATTGGGCCAAATGTTACAAAATCTGTTTCTGAGTTCTTGTTTGTACCTCCATCATAAGATTACACCAAAATTAAAGCATGCAGTACTTGAACTAACTTCAAAGGCTGAGCTTGCACTTCTAGCTAGTTCAGCCTTTTTATTGGTTCATGTTTTCCATTTGGCTTCAACATCCTGTTCCTTACTGATGCCCTTCTAGAGTTTCATTTACAAATATTATGTCCCTGGTTAGTGAGCCATGCTAATTAATACTGTGGTGGGGGCTATGGATTATAGAAATCTCATGCCTCCTGCTTGGAAAAACACAGCGATTTTTCCAGACGTTTACATGTAATGCCGTATTGAACATGGCCAAATTTGTTTCAGGAAAATGTATCCTGAACTCATTTAACCAAAATATATTTATGGTTGCTTCTACTGTTATCTATTGCCAGTTTTGTTAATCGTGAAGCTCAAAAGTTTTAATGCAGTAGAAAACTGAGACCCATAATTTCCTAATTGGATTATTTCAAACAAAACAGTAAAGTTAAAACAGGCTGGTTTAAGTATAGATATTTTTTAAAGTTTATGCCAATAACAAGTTAAAAAAACAAGAACAGATGATTTGGCTTCTTTCTAGAAACCTCACATATCTGACCATGCCTCACCTTTCAAACCTGGGACCATAAACTGAGATGGATTTTAGCTCGTCTGCAGATTTTGTAGTCAGAAACTCTCTGACTCTGGAGACTTAAAATATTTCCAGGGTTAAGATTATAAAGAAAATCTATTATATTTGCAATGCCATCATATATCAAATAGAAATTATGCAGCATTTGCAAAACATAGCAATCCTAAATTGGTAGATTCTTCCAATTACAAAATAAATTAAAGCAATGGCATTTCTTTAGGAAGAATATTTAACTAGACCAGGTAATGTAATTGGAAACAATGAATAAATTTTCAGGCTCACAATTAGTTCACCAGATCATAAAGAGGTCAAGAAACACATAATCTCTGGAGTCCTTTTTATTTCACTTTTGGTTTTTAATTGTGTTCATGAACTCTCTTTTCATAAATGGACATGATTTGATTGATGCGACTGCATGATGATGATACAAGTCACAACAAATCTGAGACACCCTTCACTCCTTCTGGACTCTAATTTCAGGCACAGAAATGAAAAGTTGCCAACATCTCATAACACTTACCATGTCATCACCTCAGTGTGAATTAAAACAGACTAAAATGAGATGTTCAGAAATCTATGAGTAGAAAGTCTAAAAATTGCCACAGGAACCAATTTCAAAGTGATCTTTATATATAACCTGGGTCAATCTTTTTCTGTCAGAATGAGCTCTGTATTGTACTAGGTAAATTGAATAAACAGCAAAGATATCCCTAGGCTAAATCCTACTGTTGCAAATTTTTAGATGTCACCCTTGCAGGGTGCTGGCCCCAGCCTGAGCAAGACTCCTTTTCCTCTCTGTGCAGCTCACTCCTCCAAGAGGAGCAGGCTGGGCCAAGAGTGCCCAAGCAAGTACCTTGACCCTAACCAAGGAAGGTGCAAATGTAATGCCTTGTGGAGAGTGAGTCTGATCTATTTGAAGGAGGCTTTCCTACTTCACAACCCCTCTTTTACACCCACAGGGAAGTTGGTCTGTCATTTTCTGTGAGAATTAGTCCCTTGAGAAAAATTATATCTGTGTCAACAAGCAGCAGGCCACCTTCTGCTCTCCTGGAGGTCTGATGTTCACTGGTCACATCTGGAAAAAACAGAAGCTAGCAAAGGGTCTGGCCTAAACTCTATTAATGTAGGAAGAACACTCCTTGTTTCAATGGCTTTGGATTACTGAAGGGTACCATGTGAATCTTCTGCTCAGACTTAGAGCAACACATCCACAATCAAGGAGGGGAGCACTGGCAAATGAACCAGCTGCATGTAGGGACTCACCAGGATTGCTGGGCACATCGTGCAAGCGTTGTCCACAGTTTCTGTATGGTAGATGATGTTTGCAGCTAGAAAAATTTGCCTTGTGTGAAACTAAACCATGTCACACCACATGAACCAAAGGGTGCTTTGAACAGGAGTGTGAAAACTTGGCCTTTTGTCCTCATGTTGTGGTTCCTGCTTTCATTTTTTAAGGGAGTAACTCTGCTCCTGTGCTGTTCTTACCGTGGACACTTTCTGGACCTGGATGCAGACTAGGAAGGCTTGTGGCCCATGTTGGGTGGGCTGTCACTGAGATGGGCCTGTAGAGACTGAGTTACATGTAACAATTTTATGTGCTGACTGGTTAAATTTTAGATTGGAGTACTTGCCTGTAAAGGTGGTTCAACATATTCCTGGAAAAATAAGGATAAGGAATGAGAAAACTTTCTCAGAGTAAGGCACCTCTACTCAAATACAGAGGAGTTAAGGAACAGTATAAAAATGTTTCTTTGATGACTTTATTTCCATTGCAGACAAGCTACATAACATTTAAAACCACAAAAGACAGAAGAATCTTGGCATCGTTTAAAGGGCTTTGAGCAAGGAACAGGGACTGGAAGGAGGTGTTTCTTGTGGGTGTGGTTTTGTTTTTTCTAAGAAATCAGATGATAATGTAGAACATAATGGCAATGAATAATGAAGTTACACTTGCCTAAGTTAAACTTCTAGGTAAGAATGACACATATAGAATTCTATTTGTTTAAAAGCCCAATTTATCTAATCAAGGGTCTCCTATTGCTGAAACAGTGTATTTGTTTCAGATAGACTCCCCAAACCTGGAGGACTTCAGAGGGGGAAAAAATTAATGCAGAACCAAAGTCCAGAAAACAGTGTCACACAAATGTTAATGTCACAGCTCTGAAACCTGGTGTGTTTTCTGCTTCTGGGCCTGAATAGACACATTAGCCATGTCTTGATTGCAAGTTGGGAACTTGGGAAATCGCTCTTTTTTTAAAAGGATAACTCATAATAGTACCAAACACAGGATCATTTGCATAATTATTTCACTATTTCCTGTGCATTCAATATACCAAAATCTGTCTCTTTACAAATGGAATAAAACTTAAGAAATCACTTTTTTTGAGATTCTTCTGTTTCAGAAACTTGCATAAAATCAACAAAGGCTTGTGAAATCCCTGTCTGCTCCATTTATTGTGATTAGAAATTTTCTGCTTTGTTTATACAGCTCTTTTGGAAGTACAAAAATATTTTTCTTCCCCCTACTAATTTTGACTTTTTCCATTTAGGAATCATTGATTCACCCTCATTTTTTCGTACAGCTGCCATTCCAATTCTGTTTAAAAAACTTGTTGTGACACTGTATCTTTGTTCCACAGCACCATTGGTTCATGTAGACACAGCTGTGGCAAGAGAGTATTTGATCAGTTAATTTCTGGCACAGAAAGAGGAGGATGAGCCCAAATGTATTCATTTTCATATGTGGCACATAGCATTGTTTACCTTCTGTTTCTTTTGTCATGGGTAGATTTTTATGTTAAACTATTTGGGCTGCATCTGGCTCAGGGGATTGCTGATGTCCCATGTGATCTTTTTCCAGTAGATTTTTGGTTCTAATTTGATCCAAATTATGATTATCTAAAGACTTTTTGTAGCATATGCAAAATCACTCGATTGTCACAGTCCTGTTCCTAGCTGGCGTTAGTCCCGACCACAGAAAGTACAGTCCTGAGTATCACAGCTGGTACTCTTTGTGGAAAAGACAAGGATTCACTCACTACATTTTCTCTCACTAAAGTCAGAAGTAAATTTTACTTTTAATTCCAGTGGAGCACAAGCAAGAAATGATTTGGCATTAATGCCTTCCTCAACTCTTCAAAAGAGTGAAGGAAGTGAAGAGTGAAGGGAGTGATTCCTTTCAAGAATGCAGTGGGGAAGTGTGAACTGCTGCTGGTTCTACAGTATTTTGGAGAGGGAAAAAAAAAGGACTGGAGATTCTACTTCAATAGCTGTGACACCTTTTGAGTGAACAATCCTAATATTTGTGTCCCAAAGACACTGGAGCAAGCAGGTGTCAGGACTGCCAGGGAGGGGGTGGACTGGGAAGGAAACAACTGCTCTTGTCTCTGTATCTCTGTACATGCCTTCCTGCTTTCAGAAGGTTTATTTACTTTCCTGCATTTGGATGCACGGGGTCCACTCAGGTCCAAACCACACTTAGCCCTGTAATCCATTCAGAAACTGGTGTGACAGGAAGCCACTCTGTGCATTGACCTAACGGAGCTGTTTGTCTCTGCTCTCCTTCCACAGCTCTTGCTCTAACGTATTCTCCATCCTTTTTTTATCTCTTATTTGCACAGTCCTGAACTGCCCTTTACACAGAACAATAAGGAGTTGGCTGTATATTCCACAGTAATGACATCAAAGGATGATAACAATTAGCACTTCATTTAGCAACTTAACTATAACACAAAGATGCCTAGCCAGCAGTATCTCAGGCACATGGAGAAACTGGCCACACAGAAAAGAATTTAATGACCTGGCCAGCCATGAAGGAAGCTATTGAAAACAGCAACCAAGATTTTATTTACAGACCTAATTCCATCCACCAAAATATTCTGTCTCCACAAGACTGATGTTTACAGGAAAATTACTCTTATCTGTGATGACAGTAGCCCTGAAACCTGCCATGCTTTTATTCCAATTACTTTTGTATTGTCTTTTCCATGAGGGCAAGTTCAGTAAGGAATTTCTTTCTTATATCTAATGTAAACCTGCCATCTTTCAGTTTAAAGCCATTACCCCAGCCTGTCACTATGTGTCCAATTTTAAATCCCCTCTCCAGATTTCTTGTAAGCTCCCTTTAGGCACTGTAAGATCTTTTCAGATTCTTCTCTTCTCTAGGCTGAAAAACCCCAACTTCTCTCCAAAGACAAGGAGATGTTCTGGCCCTCTAATCATCTTTGTGGGCCTCCTCTGGGCTCACTCCAACAGGTCCATGTCTTTCTTGTGCTGGGGCTCCAGAGCTGGATGCAGTGCTCCAGAGCTCGGCACAGCACTCCAGGTGGGGTCTCACCAGAGCAGAGCAGGAGGACAAAATCATCTCCCTCAACCTGCTGGACATTCTGGTTTTGATGCAGCCCAGGATGTGGTTGGTTTTTTGGGCTGTTTTTTGAGCACACATTGCTGCCTCATGGGGAGCTTCTTATCCATCAACACCTGCAAGTGTCCCTTCTTATTCCCTGCCGAGCCTGTATTCATGTTTGGGTTTGCCCCAGCCCAGGTGCAGGATCTGGCACTTGGCCTTGCTTAACTTCATGAGGTTTGCACAGCCTCACCTCTCAAGCCTGTCCAGATTCCTCTGGATGGCATCCCTTCCCATCCAGCTTGCTGACCACACCACACAGCTTGGAGTGGACAGTGCTGAGGGTGCACTTGATCCCACTGCCCATGCCACCAACAAAGACACTAAACAATGCTGGTCCCAAGACTGACCCCTGAGGAGCACCACTTGTGCTCTACTGGAACACTGAGCTCTTGACCACAACTCTTTGAGTGCAATCATCCAGCCAATTCCTTTGCTCCTTGTTCACCAAGTGGTTCATCCACCAAATCCACACCTCTCTAGTTTAGAGACATGGATGCCATGCAGGACCATGTCAAATGCTTCACACAAGACCAAGTAGGTGACATCAGTCACTCATCCCTCACCCACCACTGCTGTGACCCTGTTCTAGGAGGCCACCAAATTTGCACAATTTGCCCTTGGTGATATATCTTGCCATTCTTTCTGCATGACATCATTAACATTTGGGGTTTTTGTGTTAATCCACATGGGAAAAACTCTTAGACAGAAATTCTTCATTTTAGTCTCAACTATTGTAACAAACTTTTCTTCAGTTTGAGAGAATGTTGTCCAAATTGCATCTATTCAAACTGCTATTGCAAAGAGCATTCTTCCAGCTTGTACCCACAGCTGTATGATTTCCCTCTGAAATTTTCTACTGACACTTATTTCTTCTTAATTCCATAACAGAAAAAGCAACTCCTTTTCAGTTTTAAGGGTCCATCTCTCTCATTTGATGTCAGGATCGGCTGGCTTTGGCAAGGGAGAAAAAGGGATGAATGAATGCCTCACTGCACAGGAGGGACTTGTTTTTTCAAGCCAAGAATTTATAGCATTTGGTGAAAATCCCACAGAAACTCCCCAGGAATACAAATGACAGTTCCACGCGCAGGTGGTGATTAAGTGGAAGTCACAGGCAAAGCACATGTTCCTCATTTTCAAGCAAGGAACAAAAGCTGTCTAAGGGACATCTAGAAAGGATTACAAATAGCTTAATTTCTTTCTAGGCTTGGCCAATAATTCCTGGCAAACTCTCTGTATAAAGACCTGAGTCCCTCAGCCTAGCAATGTCACCCTTCAAGTGGGTGACTTGGTTTTCTCCCATGGCTCTCAATAGAATCACAAAATGGTTTGGGCTGGAAGGAACATCAAAGACAGGAAAAGGGACCTGAACATGAGGCAGTGTGTGCCCAGGTGGCCAAGAAGACAAGTGGCATCCTGGCCTGCATCAGAAACGGTGTGGCCAGCAGGACAAGGGCAGGGCACTGTACTCGGCACTGGTGAGGCCACATCTGTGAACAGTTCTGGGCCCCTCAGTTCAGGAAGGGCATTGAGGAGCTGCAGCGAGTCCAGGGAAGGGCAGCGGAGCTGGGGAAGGCTCTGGAGGCCAAGCCCTGAGCGGAGCAGCTGATGGGGCTGGGGGTGCTCGGCCTGGAGCAAAGGAGGCTCGGCTGTGACCTGAGCGCTCTCTGCTGAGCCCTGAGAGGAGCCTGAGGCCGGGGGGGTCGGGCTCTTCTCCCGGGTAGCAAGTGACAGCACAAGAAGACATCGCCCCAGGCTGTGCCAGGGGTGGCTGGGGTTGGACATTAGGAGGAATTTCTTCACAGCAAAGATGACTGAACAAACACTGGAATGTGCTGCCTAGGGAGGTGGTGTTGTCGTCGTCCCTGGGTCTGTTTAAGGAAAGACTGCACTTGGCACTCAGTGCCAGGGTCTGGTTGGCGCGGTGCTGTTCGCTCCCAGGTTGGACTCGATGCTCTGGAGGCCTTTT
>NW_005054353.1:1269944-1288500 GCF_000277835.1 Geospiza fortis | reverse complement strand
CTGGGCGTCCCTGGGGGTGGCGGAGCCGGGCCCAGCCGTGGCGGCTGCAGCGCGGGGCTGGGGCGCCCTGGGCGCGGGACACGGTGCAGGGCTGGTCCCAGCCTGTCCCCGGTACTGCTTAGAATGTTTTCTGACATAAACAGCAGGACAGCAGGCCTGGGAGGGAAGAGCCTGCGGGGAGCGCAGCATTAGTGTGAACAACGAAGGCCAGCCTTGATTCCGCAAACACTGGGTGTAAGGAGTGTAAGAACTTAAACTAGAATCGTGTTATAAATAGGTTGTCCTTAAATTTTGTCTCTTAAATATTCTCATTGGAAGGTCAAACGCATAGGACCACCGTTGCTTATATCGTGAAGACAATTCTTGCCCAGTACAAAAAGAATGACCTTTCTGTAGTGCCGAAAATTGTTTTAAGCAGAGCTTCTCCGACAGTTCTCTTATTTCTTTTTTTTTTCAGGAAATCCAGTCACCATGTCGGCTGCACTGTTGCCAAAGCCCCAGATGCGGGGCCTTTTGGCCAGGAGGATGAAGTTTCACCTCATTGGGGCATTTGTGGTGTCTGTTGGATCTGCAGCTTTGTACAAGGTGGGCTCTGTGGTCATTCGGTTATAAACTGGACTCACTGGAATATTTAAAGAATTCATAATATTTTTCTGTTGAGATTGGGTTGAGCTTTTCATCAGAAAGGTTTAGTAATGTATTTTTGTAAGCATCTTTCCAAAGAACAAATAAATCTTCCTAATCTT
This sequence comes from Geospiza fortis, assembly GCF_000277835.1. NCBI lineage: Eukaryota > Metazoa > Chordata > Aves > Passeriformes > Thraupidae > Geospiza > Geospiza fortis. The sequence goes on along the minus strand of NW_005054353.1, from coordinate 1,287,754 downwards.
CATTTGAAGAAATGATGTGGCTAATCTGATGTTTCATGCTGTGTGTTCAAGGTCACGCAATTCCTGACAACTGGACCTTGAGTCTCCCAAAAGGCTCTTGACCATTCACAGCTGATGCACGTTAACCCAGGATCCTTTGTGCTTTGATCTGCCACAGTTTCTGAGACTTGGGAGAGTTGTCCAAGTCTTACTTTATTTCTTGATTGACTTCAGGAAACTTGCTTTAAAGCAATTTGGAAAACTCATCCTTCACAGTGAAGATGTCAGTGTGGGAAAACCTAATGTGGTCTTTCTGTGCTTGCTCTTGAGGTGTTGTGTGGAAATGGAGCATTATGTTTCCAGAAAAACACCCTTACAGGTTTGATTTCTGATAAAGATAAGAGCAGTACTTTATTAAATAATTCTTGGATCTCATACACAAAGCAAACAACACAGTGTGAATTCTTGTGGAAGAGCTGGATCTTGGTTTTCCCCTTTAACTCATGCATATATACTGGCAGCATTTGAGTGCTCAGGAAGTTGTTGACAAAAGTGACAAGAGATGAAGTTAATTTCAGGTTTTTCACAACTTCTCGGAGCCACAAATGCCTATCAGAAACAATGAGCTCACACATATACTTAACACATCAGTTAAGAGGTAGACAAGCTTGTTTGTGGTCAGACTTTGAAAATAATTTTTTCTTAGCAGTCTCTGTGTCAGTACCTTTTTTGGCACCCCCATGTTAACACACTGGTAAGGTGGCAGACCAGATTTAGAACAGGTAACATGGATCTCAGCAGCCATTTACTTTGTTCCACGTCAGATGCTGTTGTACAAACCCACTTCGGAATTTTTTTCAAGATTTGGGAGCTTTTTGAGTGTATCCCTGTCCTTCAGGTGAATGGGTGTCCAAGAAATGGGAATTTTGGCTTTTTATGTTGGAGACCTGTAAGAGTGGCTTGGCAGTCTTGTAAAATTTTACCAGGTGTAGTTGACTTGCAGTGTAGCTCAAATGTAGCCCTTCAGTGTAGGATGCCATTTTATCTGGAGTTTGAGTTTTGTAGCTGCCCAGAGGCACAAAACTTGCCCATAATGATATGTTTTGTGTATAAATCCATTAGCAGGGAGGGTGTTGGACTCTGGCATCAATACAGATGGAGTGGTTTTGGATCTTGAAATTATGATGTGCTGTCTTTTTTAAGGTTTTCATTCAGACATTCGTTCTCCTGACCAATGATCAGGTAGCCTGACCTGTGAGTTTTAAGAGGAACAAAGGAATGTTTAATAATTTGAGCTAAATGCCTTTTAGATTAGTATCTACTGATAGACATTATGGATCTAACAGAAAAAAAAAATCTGTTCATAAAGCTTTGCAAACTTTAATTTTCTGTGTGTTACTTTCCAGTTTGGAGTTGCTGAACCCAGGAAACAAGCTTATGCAGACTTCTATAGAAACTATGATCCCATGAAGGACTTTCAAGCCATGAAGGCAGCTGGTGTGCTTGAGAGTGCACCACTCAAGTGTTGGTAAGCTGCATCTGCAGGTAATGAACTGCACTGCATTCTGCTTGGAGGGATCTTCCTTTTTTTTCAAATTGAAAGGGTTTTGCAAAGAAAAAGGATACAAATTGCACTTAAGAGACCTGGGTAATAAAAATGTGAAGAAACAGGAGAACTGGGCTCTGGGGAATAAAGGCAGGATAGAAGCTCCTGAATACCTTCCGTGTAATTTGTTCAAGTTGTGGGTACAGGAGACAGCGTTGGTGCCAGGCCTTTGCCCTCCTCACATAACCACGGAGAGGAGACAAAGCTCTAATGTTAAACTCCAAGACTTGCCTGATTCCACAGTTATGTTCATGCTGTCACATCTTGAACTGCTTAACTTGGGCCTGTCTGTATCTTCTGCTTGCGTTCTTGTGGTGGTACAATGAGTGAGAAAATGGAGAGGCTGATTCTCTCTCGTAGCATACATCTTAATGTAAGAAACAGAGACAGCTTCTGTGTATCACTTTGTATTTTGAAGCTGGTGAGAGGGAGAAATACATCTGTATACACCTATATACATATATATTAAAAATCACAGTGGCATACAGCTCTGTGTTACAATAATCACATTTTTGCCATATTGTATGAAGCTTGAATAGAACTTTGTTCACAATACTTTTTTTTAAGTACTTGACACTGCCTTTTCTAGGAAAACTACCCAGTTTTGTTCTCCCTTGCTAGTAACACTAGGAAAAAAGTCTTGATTTCAGCTGTGTTGTGGTTATTAATAACTGCACTCACTGAGCTGCACAAGCTGATGTGACAACTCAATAGAGTTCCTCCCCCTTTCTTGGTGCAAATTTTTTACATTGAGTTCTCTGCTTCTCCTAAAATGACTTCAGACTAATCTAGAATGATAGTTTTTCATTCTTTTGGAATGTTTTCATATTGTGATCATTACGTGATAATCTGTGGCTTTAATTATCCTGGCCAGCTGGATTTTCTCAGCTTGTTTGCATGAACAATCAAGATTGAATAAAAGATTCGTACTTAACACTATGAACACTGAATTCTGTTCTATGACAATCTGGAACTATCTGGCTTCTGCTTAGCACAATTGCGTAAAAAAGCTCAGAGCTCCATGTCTTTTAAAAAATTAGAAAAAAAAGGTAAAAAGTCCTTGTGTCAGTCCCAGCTTTTGGCAGTGTTTTGGGGTTCTTTTGTTTTGTGAGAGTGGGATACTGCTGTTCTTTAGCCATGACTGCAACAAATATAAATAATGAAATTATAAATTTTCCTGGTTTAAATCTTGGTAATTCTGCTTCTGATTCAGTCATCTGGCTGTCTTATAGTCACTTTTAAACTTCTTTAGGTACTGGAATTGCATCCTTTAGTCAGGTGGCCTTCATCAGTGTATTCTGAAGGGCCATCTGGTGGTAAAGTCATTTGAAACAAACACTGTCAACAAGGATGCATGTTGAATATTTAATTCAAATCATGAGCAGGATTTATTTCTGTACAAATGGAGCTCCACTCTCAGCCTGTGTTCCCGTTGGCAGCTTTAAAAAAAATTGCACACTGTGTGCACCTGTTAAAATTAAATGTTTCCTAAACAATTTTTCCATTTTTTAATTGTATTGACTCAAAAGAAAACATGGGAGAGAAATAGTCTTTTGTGATTTTGTTTGAATTGATGGTGTTTCTTACTCCTCAGCCTGTTTATATAAGAACAGATATTTTTTCACTCTTTCATAGTAGAAAGAGGTTGGGTTTTTTTGTGCCTGCATGTGAATACAAAAGTAGAAGAAGGGGAAGACAATGCCAGTGTTTCAAATATTCTGTAAAGGCTGTAAAAAAAAGAACAAGTACCCAGAACAGATGGAAGACATTTTCGTTTGCCTCAGAAGTTTAAATTTTAGATATTTTGAATTTTTAGCCATTTTTTGGTGTAGTTACCCAAAGGATACAGTGATCATGCACAGTCTACATCTCCCATTTACTGCAGCATGTCCTGTATGTCACAGTAAATACAGGGGCTTAACCTCACTGAGTACTCTCTGTGGAACCAGTCCTTAGCCGCAGAATTGAGGAGGCGGTCGGGTGGGCAGGAAGGAGTTCTTTAGTTATGGTGGGAGCATGACACTCTACACCAAGTTTGTTCCTGCTGGGCATGGAGGCACCTTGGCACCTCCCTGTGAATTCGCACTTTTCCATCTGCTTGGTGTGGACTCCGGTGGTGATACTGACTGTGGAAATTGAGGTATAAGTGTGAGGAGTATCTGGCGTCTGCTGTGTGCTCAGCCATGGAATGAATGGGGAAGCTCAGAGTTTGGTGCTAACCACTTTCAAGACTCTTGTCATGGAACACAGATGGTCTTGGATTGTGTTCAGTATAATGGGGAGAAGCAATTTGAATTTGGTTTTCTTCCTTCCTTGGTAGGCTGCCTGCACCACTTGTTTCCTCTCTGGCTCCTCTCCGAAAGCTGCATTCCTTTCTCCTGCAGACCCTCAGCAAGACTGATTCAGTTACCAGTGTGGCATATATAGTCAATCTGATGTGCTGTGCAGTGTTGTTCCAGCTCTTGATTTGTTCCATGTTTCACTTCTGTTTGCCACATTAAGGGTGTGTGGAACTTCAAGCTCAGGAAATAACGGGGAATTCCTCTAGACTAAACTACCGCATAAACATTTCTCTGCTGCTTTGCATTCATACATACTAATATGTTCACTTAGAGCATGAAGTTTGTCCATCATAACTTAATGGGCTTTTTTTATCTTGCAGATTCCCACCATTTCAAGAAGACTTGATGACTGAACCTTATTTGTTCACTGAAGTGTAAAGTGCAATGCACCACAGTGCATGGCACGCTCTAATGCAGCTCAATAAATAAAATACATATGTCAGTGACATTCAGTTCTCTTCATTAATGTAGAAATACTTAAAGGCTCAGGTACTGGGTGGGTGGAAGGAGGGGTGGAAAGTCTTCAGAACTTGCCCAAGATGACTAAGTCTATCTTTCCTCCAGGAATTATTTGTATCTCTCTTTTGGCCAAATTCCACATTTGATAGCACAGTATATGCCTAAGCAGTGACAACTAGTTTGTCCCAGCTGTTTATGGGAATGTGCGAGAGGACAGATGTTGCAGGAAGGGAGAGGATGGATTTCTGGAGGGGTCTGTGTTACCTCTGGCTTCACAAGGTGAGCTGACCTTGAGACGAAAGAATTTGGCTAGAAATTCTGGAAATACACCAGCCAACCTTTTTGTCTTTTTCTGCTGTCATCACTGTATTGTCTTCCTTACATCAGCAAACTGTTACAGCAAGACTTACAGACTCTGCAAATGCCCATTCTTACACATGGTATATTAGTTACTCTGATTGGAAAATTACTCCAAACTGCAGGCATGTTCCCATCTAATTGATGTACAAGAGGGAAGGGGGTACAGGCAGACAAAGTAAATTTTGTATTATGGTAATAAAAATCTTGGCGTGCTGCTTTTAGACATGTATCATCTTTTTAATATCTGGAAGTAGTCAGCTAAGCATAGTTTGGATCCCTGCTACATTCTGTGCAGTCTGAGGCACGATGCTCTGTCTTGGGCCATGATAACCTGTCAGAACAGGCTTTGTCATTGCCTCTTGCTCAGGATGAAGAAGGTACTAGGACTGCAGCTTTTGTTTGCTAAATGTGGATACTTAAGAGAGCAGGCAAAAGCTGACTGCATGAAAGGAAGGAAGTCTTTGTATGAAGCAGCATGACAAATTAGGCCATCTGTGTTGTATTTGAAGGTCTTCGGTTCAAATCCTGTTTGGAATAACTTATTATTTTACATGGATCATTAACTACTTAACACTTAATAGGTATCCTTGAACAACATTTGGACTAATGAAAGCACATAAGTAATGTTTGTGATCCAGAACATTTTATAGAGCAACATGGGATTTTCTTTAAACTTCCCATGCAGACGGTGCTTCCTTTAAGCAAAGAAAGAATTTGACATTAGTGATGCTGGGGAAACCATCTAGTAATCAAAATACCCCAGCTCCTATAAATGTAAACCAGAGCTTAACAATAGCAAATGATACCCATTTATCTTCCCAATGTATAGTATAAACAGTGTATGCCATTAAGTACTGACTAACATTTTCTCAGGCCTGTCTGCAAGTTTAAATAGCCAGGGGTCTTCAGTCTTACTGACAGCTTCAGAGGAAAAGAAACTTGCTACTGCCAGGTGTGCAGGTTAATAGACATGATTCTCTTGTCAGTCTAGGCTCTGTATTCTTCACAGTTGCTATGAATTAATTTACTGTTAAGTTTTTAGTTTCTTTTAAACTGCTGCAGCCAGCAGCAGTTTTTGCAGTCTGTCTTCCTTCAGCTACCAGCTCATGTGATTTAAAGAAATGAGTTTTGTGACGGAAGGCAATTTTTGACAGGTACAGTGAGCCCAGGGATGTCTCTGGCTAGATGTATTTAACAAAGGAAGCTGAGTTCTAACTTCTGTGGCTGTGCTTTGAGAGTCTGCAGGCTGCAGTTGTTGCTTTCTGGTTTCACGCTGAATACAAGGCAAGTGCTTCCCTTAAGCAGGCAATACCAACCATCCCACAGCCTGCTTTCTTCTGGAGTAGGAAGGGAGGGCAAAGCTGGATACCTCACCTGCTTTTCTGAAATCAGCACCAACCCACCAGGTTTCCTTTTTTTTTTTTTCTTAATTTAAAAATTTTTTTCCTTTGCTAGCAAGAGTTCAGCTAATTCTATCATACAAAGAATTGGAGTGGGACATAGCATAGTACAAGACCTGTGAGTTAGACCCTAATCAGTTGCTTGTTACAGGGCATTCTGTTTCTAGGAGATGCAGAGCTGAAAAACATGCTTGGCTGCTCTTGGAGATTATCCCAAGTGAAGGTTTTTGCTATATTTATGTATGAAATGATATATAAAAAGGAATTATTTGACCTGAACTGCTTTGGGAAAGGTCTTGCCTGACTATGGCTTCAAATTTTTTGGCTAGCTAACTTTATTCTGGAGTGTTTGAGGAGTGATTGATTGTTCTGGAAGCAAACAAAAAAGATAGATTTGAAGTTGTGAGCTCTCCAGGTCTAAAGAGCGTTATGAGAGTAGGCATGTTTTAAGAGTACACATTGCACTGCTTTAGCAGCTAAGTACAGGCAGCTGCTCTTTGGACAACTTTGTTTTCATAGTTCACACAGCTCATATGTAAGAGAGGTTGATTTATGTGCCGTCCCCACTCGTTTCCATACATGTGGTCAGAAGGGGGAGAAAGAACCTGCCTAATGCAGTAAAGATGCAGCTCTATTCACTGAAGAAAAGTGTAATTTAAGCAAGTGTTTATTCCAGGAGAATGTAATTCAGGAAAAACACAAATGAATCTTAAAAAAAAAAATGGCTGAAATCTACAAACTTTTAGAAATGAAACTGCTGTTCCTCATTTTATACAGGTGTGTTTGCATCCCCTTGGCTTGTCTGTGTACTCCATAAATAAGGAACAGATTAGTCTAATTGAAATGGTGAGTACCGTGCTGTTTTGATTCAGTTAGTCACAAAAGCATAAAACTTTTCAGCACACGTTTTTGGCAGGCTAGTCACCAGTTTTTACTTCCAAAGTATTGTCACGATCTATTGCATTTTCTGGTGCACTACAAAGTCCAGTGACCAACTGGATCTAATGGGGCCCTCATGAAGCTTGTACATCAGTCTTGTCATTGTCCTACACATTGTAACCAAATGAATAAACAGCTCACAAGAACAAGTATTACAGGAATAGCTTTATTATCTTTAAACAATTTAATTATATTACAATTTATCCATCAATATGCAAAATTAGAAGTATTAAACAACTTCCATAAAATACTCAGGAATGAAGCACATGTGTGTATATACATATACATTTTTAAACAGTGTTATTTAAACAGTGACTAAGTTACTAAATCATTGGATGAAATGTTGATAATGGATGGGCTTATTTCACAGTCAGAAAAGGACAACGCGGACCCCAACCCCAGCCTCCTTTATTCTCAGTAGATGAGACACAGCTTTTAGGAATACCTTTTAACAAAACAGAACTCAAGAAAAAAACATTGTGGTTACTACATTCTTATTTACTGTGCATTTGGTCATATCAAGTATGCATAGAAGCTATAAAGCATATGCTCCAAATGGTGATCACATTTTATTCCAGTTTTTTACTTCAATTCCAGCCATGTTCAGGAATCTCCAGACATAATTCATTTTGGTAAACATATAGAAAAGGAGAGAAAAGTTAACAAGCATAGTTGGAAACCAAGTAAGCTTTTGGTTTTAAAATGAAACTGCCATAGCCAGATTTGGTGTATAAAGTCATCTAACTGTGCCCAGAGACTGATTTCTTGTCTACTACAAGAAATGCAGGTGTTTAACATATATTTGTAAGTGTATTGTGATGGCATCATTAACTGTTAATGTAATTGGTGCCTGTGGGTCCATAGTTTTCAATCAACTTTAAAAAAATCTCACTTGGCTTAGTACATATTTGAAAGGCCACATTTCTTTTATCAGTTTGAAGATGATAAGCATCAAATGAATTAGGGCTGAAGGGAGCACATACAATGTAGTGGTGGCAGATCAGAAATGAGCAAGACCCCACAAGGTGTACCTAGCACCTGCACATCTGGGTTACATTGAGCTTGGAGATTTTAAGGAGACAGCTCTGTTTCTTCAATTTTTGAACTGCATGTTACTGGCTTCCAGTTAATGAGCAGACAACACACGGTCATACATACATTGAAAGTACTTCTGAAAATTTGATGGTGGATAAAATAAAGTTTCTGTATACAGACAGTTTTAAAAATAAAGTCATGTTGTAGTTCATGTTTTGTTCTCCAAACCACACAAAGGCACTAGTTTACATTATGGACTAATGTCCTGCAGAACTTCAGTCAAATAAAGGAAGCTATTTTAAGGTTAAAGTGGTGCTAAAACCCAGCTGTCACTAGTAACTTAAAACAGCCACACTGGGTTTTTCAGATTTAGTGGGGGAAAATGTTTTGCCTCAGGACGCACATGTTGGGGGAGTGTGGGTGTGGGGGGAAAGGCTCAGCCTTGAGCAAGTTTTTACAGCTGAGTTATAAACCTGGTTTATAACAGAAACTGGCAGACCCTAAAATAAGATATAGAGGTATTGATACACATTTCTGTGTGTGGTAAAAACGTCTGTATGCACATAATTTTTCCCCATTCTCTAATTTTTGGTTATTGAAAAGAAAAAGGATTTTGATTAAGCTGTAGTCCAAGGCTGTTCCTTCTCACTTTATTCATTTGCCAGAACACTTTCCTTCCAGCACTAGTATTTTGGCTAGAAAGCTGGAATGTTGTCAAGATTAGAAAAGCTATTGGGCTTTGTTATCAGTTTCTACCTCCTCAGAAATTACATGCATCTCTACTTGATGTAGGTTACTGCAGAGAAAGCACTGCTCTCAAACTGGTACGGCATTACTACACACACCAGAAATAACTATTAATTAAATCCTTTCCTCAAGGCTTTCTTTTTCACCATGGTGAATTTGCTAATGAATACCTGGGCAAAATTTGGATCAACTACATACTGATAGGTTTTTGTTATAGTCAGGGGCTGCTCAGCAGCCAGGGTTTGCGGGGCCGGCGCTGCGGTGGTGCTGGGGGCGAGGTGGCAAGAGGCCTTTGTGATGTACTCCACCAGGCGGTTGTACTGCTGCTCCGACAGCCTCTCTCTGGCGCCCTCGGCCTGCAGTCAGATGAGATACAATAGTCACTGAGTGTTTGACAGTAACTGAGCTGAGCAGCAAGGACAATAACTTCCACATTTCTCTGATAAAAACCTTCCTGCCTGAAATCTAAACTAGTTTAAAGGAATTTTTAAATCATGAATGTTCTCCCATAGTTGGGTCTTGGTGAATTAGTCCTCTCCTCTGCTGTTTTGGACTTCTGAGAAGCTCTAACTGACACAGAAAATTTAAGGAGTATCTTTTGAGAATTGGTCAAGAGTAGAACTTTACAACAGATCAACTCCTTGTATACGGCAAAGGCATTGAAATCCCTTTTAGAAAAATGTGAGTAGCTCTTGGCAAGGCTTATCATACAGAAATTCTATTTAGCTAGAATATTTTAGTGTTTAACTAATTTAATTTAAAATCAAGACTAGAAGCTACTTTCCAGGTGAATGTTCTATGGCAGGATATATCCATCTGCTTCTGGCAACAAAACCCATCCACACAAGGACATTTTTCTAAACAAAAGGGTTTTACTAAAGATGATTTGGGCATTTTGTTTTTGGAGGAAACATTAAGGGATCTGTGTTTTGCAGGCTGAAATAGGTAGAGGTTGTTTAAGATCCTAGCAAGAGAAATGCAAGTGACCTACCTTAGCAGGAAAAAATACAGTAAAGCAAATACTGTAATCTATCATGTGGTTGCAACCAGATAAACTATTATCCAGAAAAGCTATGGGCAAATCTGGCTTTGGAAAATCTGCTGTGCCCTTGTTTGTGAAGAAGTTGAGGATGACTGTGACTAGCTTGAGAAGGGAAGGCAAACAAGCAGGCATCAAGCTGGTTGCATTGTCTCAAAAAACCTGTTATTTCAGAAATCCCACCCTGGTTATTACAGTAGTATGACAAGCTAAGCCATTCAGAATAGAAGTTTCTTCCAAAATATTACAATGAAGAAAAAGGCAGCAGCTATAATAGGGCTGGGGTTTGATGCTTCCTTATTTTACACTTGAAGAATTGCTGACCAGTTTAATTTTTGTAGGATTTAAAATTTCCTTGCTGGACATCGTGCTAAGGATTTAAAGGCTTTCACGAAGTTTTACAGGTCTTGCTTGATAGAATAATATTTTCAAACAGTGCCATTAGATTCACTTCAACATCCACGATCAGTATCTTGTCATGTCTCTGGACGGCAAGACTCATTTAAATACTCTGCTGCTTATTTGAAGAAAGAATTAATATGATTGATAGATAGTGACAGGTGTCACATTCACATGAAAAAGTCCCCTCTGTTTTTTTCCTATGCCTTTGGAGATGGATTTGCTGCTCAGTGAGTAGAAACACTCCTGTTTTCAATCATCATCGCAAAATTGCTAAAGGAAGCAGGCTCATGAACAAGCTCAGAAGTTTAAGGTTGAAGCCTGTGCCTAGAAACAGCAGAAATGATGAAATGGGCAGAGGAAAGGGTGTTCCCATGAACGACCTTAAGGCAGGGAAAAATCAGAAGGCAGACTGCTGCAGCAGACTCCAGCTAACGGTGGAGAACAGTGTCTGAACCACGACTTTGGTCTGGTGGCTCAGTGAAAGTCAGCAGTCAGTCTGTTACAGCAGTTGAAAGGAGAGAAATATGCTGAAGTACCACCTATGTAAACTGGATTTTAAGTTACAGGGTAAATTTTGGATGTAGGTGGCTTCACACTTTTTCCTGATTTCTCCTAGGGAGGTAAGCCCAGGGACAGCTGGGTTCTGCCTCCACATTGACCAGAAGATCCTGCTTTACCAAAGGAGATGGAAATGGTGCTGGTATCCCACTCATCTACTTTCGTGAACCCATTCTTCATTAAGCCCCAGGCCATTTTCCACAGATACAGCATAATTATTCAGGAGGAAATGTTAACTCTGGTTGGATGGTCTTCCAAAGTAACTGGGACCCTACTTGCTTTTAGATGACTTCATCTGTAAATAAGTGTCTGCTTCTGCAGCCAGTTTCAGTTTGGCTTATATTTTCAAGACAAGAAAAATTTGGAATTGATGTAATTCTACATTTTTTCCTAAATGGGACCTAAGATTGTCACTAAGTGCCCTCACTTGCTGCTTTCAACATTTATCATGTTGATATCCAGATCACTCAAGGATTCAAAACTTGATTGAGGCTTGCTTAATGCAGCTCCTAGAAGAACATTAGAGATATCATGTCCCTTCATACTACCAGGCCATACTTTTGGGTTAAGAACTCCTGTATTTTTCTAAAATTCCTCCCATTATGGTTTATAATGAATGAGCCTTCAGCAATTCTAACTCCACAGCAGCTACAACACCTGTGCTGTGCAGTCCAGATGGGTGTAGCACAGATCTACTCTGTGCACACTGACTAAGGAGACCCAGCTCTTTAGGATTATTTTCCATTGCTTTGAGAAATCCAAAGTTTGCTTTTGAGCTCGAAAGATGATAACACGTAGGACTATTGAAAAAAAAAATCTGGAATATCTGAAATTCCAGGGCCCTTCAATTTTTTATTGTCTTCTTGATGTTATGAGCTATACCAAGAGCAGCTGGAAGAGCAGGACTTTTGAGTTTGACATCTGTCTGGAAACAAGCAATGTCTCAATTACTTTGGAAGATAATCCAAATACAATTAATGCTTCCCTTTCAATAACAAACTTGTCAGTGCCAGAGTTTTTAAGAATCCATCCAGGCTATTCCTATCCAGATGGATTAAGTTATATATTGTGGAGGCAAACAAGGCATCAGGCAAACCTATTGCTGAAGGAGTCAAAATATGCTGTATAACCTCTCTGGTGATTACAGCTGTAGAATAACTCATGTTTTGTTTCTTAACTGTTCCAAGAAGTTGAGGAGAGGGAATGAGAGAAACTGTTTTGGGCAGAGCTGAAACAAAACTTTTGGCAATTGTTTTTGTGAGCAGTAATGCAAAAAAGTGGATTTTTATAGCCTTGAAATGAAATGTTTCAATTTCTTGTATTATTCTTAGTATCTTTGACTAAACTAATCAGAAAAATAGACATAACTTATATTGGTAACATTAGCTCTGTTTTGCTAAACTCAAAATAGCAATTTGGTTGACCTGACTAGGCATCTTCCTGCTAAAAATTGAGGCCATCTTTGCAAATGCCATCGTGCACAGACATGTCTGCACTTCAGCTGAGGACACCTTCAGTGCAACACAATGGCCTACTATTAATACTGAGGAGTTGTGTCTATTTAGGCATCACTCTGCAGCTTAGATGCTGCTCATCTTCAAGTCACAACTTGTTCCTCCTAAGGTTCCTTCTCCTAATCACATCTGAAGACTTTGTAGAAGCTCTTGTCAGAAAGCTGAAGGGAAGCTCTGGCTCCCATCAGCACCAGTGCTGCACGTGACACCCAGACCACAAATTCAGCTGCAGAAAGGAAATCACCAAGTATGAGATCTCCCAATCCACTAAAAAACCAGCAAATATTAATTACAAAACATTCTATGTAATTACTAAAACTGTACATGAAGCTTTTTGGAATCTTTTATTGTGTAGCTGCTTTAGCTGCCTTAACATAAAAAAATTAAAAATTTGTTATTCTATATTTCTTTCAACTGCTCTTCCTCACAGCACATTTCTTTACATTTTTACAAGAATTTCAGTATCAGTATCTGCGTTCTGAAGGAATGTTTTGCCAGGTCTGTTTTGTACAGCATCACTCAACTTTTGCTCTCTTGCCATCACTGACTTGGCTCCACCTGGGACACAGGCACTTTTCCCATACATTTTCATTGTGTTCTCAAGAGCCTGTATCAGCAAAAGAGATGCTGGGCTCAAGGCTTACAGCTCCTAGAGCTGCATTGCTGCACCATTTGAGTAGGACTCCCATATTTCCATCCAGAACTTCAGAAAACAATGCTGTATTTTGTCCAGTACCTCCAGAGGAGGATGTTATGAGCGCACATGTGTGGGAACATTTGACTCCTCACGTGCCATGCAGGGTTGCTCTGTGCATTCAGGGGCCCCATTTGCCCATAAATCCTACACATTCCCAGCTGTAGGGAGTAGAATTAGGCTCCCTGTCCCTCGCCTTCCCTTCTCCCAAACAGGCAGACTGTCTGCCCCCTTCATCACCCACTTGCAGCCAGCTGCCCTTACCCCATGGTAGCAGCCTTCTCCTTACCCCTCGGAAAACCAGATGCAAAGACAACACTCCAATCCAATAAAAAAAAGATCTGGGCTGGTGCTAAAGTTAGGATTAGGATAGGGTGAGTGTATCCAGTGCCTTAGTGAAAGCAACTTTTCTTCTTCTTCCCTCCAGGACACTAGCTCTGGACTGAGCAGGACAGTCTGGACTCTGACAGTCTGATGTGTGCCTCCACCAACCACTCAGCACTCAGGGACAAAAAAAGCTGAGCTTTGCTCATTTGCTTCACAATTTAAGTAATCCCTCATGTAGCTTTGTGGTGAGAGAAGGCAACTTCAGTCAACAGTTCTCTGTGAGACTGAGGTTAGTGGAAAGACAATAAATATAGAATTCAGCACTAAAGAAAGCTTTCACAAAAATACTCAAGTGCTGTCATGACACAGATGAAGTCCTTGCTGAAATCAACAGCAAAACTCTTCACTGACTTCAGCAAAGTTAGGATTTGACTGAAGGTGCTCCTACTTTTTGTCACTCCTTATACTTCAGGGCTTTTATATGTTCTTTTTTTATATTTGAAACAGAAATTTCTGGTATAGCAGTCTATAAACTAGCTGCACACTTTTATAAAAACTCGGACATGCATGTTCGTTTTTGAAATGCTCTCTCATATGATTCTACTTGAGAATTTAATACAATAAACATTGTTTCCCAAAAGTGTAAAAATATAACATTCTTCTGCCATTAAAAGAAGATAATCCAAAAAACCTCAGTATTCAAATAGCTTAGACATCTTTCAACATGAAGATGAAGCGTTTATGATCTTACTGGCAAACACTTGGTGCATCCAATCTCAGAGAGGGACTAATCCAATTTAAAGCTAGCATTTGCAGAAGAAGGATGATCTAAGGAAGTAAATACAGCCAAACAAGACCACTGTGCTAGAAGAGACAAGATAAAAGCACACTGAAAGGAGCACCAGCACCACTGAACTGTTAACAGAATTCCCAGAAGAATAAAAGGAACTGCTTTTGCTGGGACTTTGTAGGCACAGGGTGCAATGCTGACTTGCCAAACAATGAACACCTCTGGCATAGGTAGCCATGAGAACCTTTTCAGAAAAGAGGTGATGCTTATGAAGAACTCAGACTTCCTCTACTTTTTCCCTCAGAAAATTTCTGTCATAGATATGGTATATTACGATCAATAAGAGAATAGAAGGGAGAAGACACATTCACCCAAAGGGAAACACAGCCAGCTAGGAGGGGCAGATCTCCTGGTTTGGCACTTCAGCCTCTGGCCTCCCAGCCCAGAGGTGAGTATTCCCACTGCCAAATGCACCAGCATCAGTGTAACTTTGTCTTTGAATGGAAAAGGTACTCAAGTCTTTACCTCCAAGTCAGAAGGCACTCTCTGTTGTTTTAGCTGCACCTTCAGCAGACCTTTTTGCTGATCATCTTCCAGACAATCAATTTCAGTCACGGGGAAGGCCTGCTGCTGTGTGTCTTCACTGATGCTCACGACAAAGAGCACCTCTGAGGTGAGCAGCAAGCAGCCTTCATGCTGCTGGCCCGATCCGCTCACAATCATGACATCTAAGGCCATATGAACCTCTGGCCTTCCCAGAGATTGCAGCATTTTCCTGCATTATCAGGTTAAACAAAGAAAAAAAAAGAAAAAAATAAAAGAAAAAAAAAAGAAAAAAAAAAGAACTAGTTAGTGTAGTGCATTGGATCCTCCAGGGCTTATTCTGATCACTGTTTTTACTTAAGCCTGTAGCTATCACCTACGGATGTAAAATAAGCCAGGGACTGTACTCCAAAACTCCATTACTGAAAGATGTAAGAGTTCAGATTTAAAGAATGAATGTGAAATTGTTACTTATCAAAACCCCTCAATCACTCACCACAGAATTGGCCTAATATCTGTGCTAGGTTAGCCTATTTCCCATCCTATTTCCTTGATAATAGAAAAATTACCCTGAGAAGTGGCTTAGAAATTCAGTGCAGAAAATAAAGCTATCTTCACTAACAGCTGTTTCTGGAGATGTGCAGTATTTTTCTTGGGCTCAGTGCAATGATAAAATAAGTAAGAACTCACTGAATACCATTAAATAAAGATCAGCTCTGTAGTTTCAAAGCTGGATGCAGATCAGCAGCCCATCATTTGCAGATTGGGTTTCTATGCACTACCTTTGTGTTTAGTGTTCCTAAACAAACTGCCATAACTCAGCCTTTCCTAGAGAAGCCTTTCCTGTTAACTTGACCAGAGGCCAGGAGCTATTAATAAATAACGTGGATGTAAAAATGAGCAATTGTCTAAATAATGTTACCAGACGTATTTGACGTGGCTGTTTGGAGCCTGCTCAACATGTTGATCATTTGGATGAGAGCGCTGCTTGGGAAGCTGAGAAAGTCCAGCTCCATGCAAAATACCTGTGGGTGAGAGAATTCAGGTTTTTTAGTGGTTGTTTTCTACAACACAGTTACGTGTTGCAGTGATGTCATCTGTTTAAAGCAGTTCATAAAATAGTGCAGATCCAAAATGATGTCACATCTCTGGAAGCTGTAGTCAAGATAGTTCATTAAATATTACAATGCAAGAGTTGTGCACTTAACCCCCATGATCTCGCTTTAGCAAGAAACAAAAAAAACCCACTGTGTGTTCCATGAATCAGCTCTACACTTGCAATCAAGAGAAACATAACACTCCTGAGAGCCATCACTTCAGACCAGGATCAGACACATCACTTAGGATTTATGTAGAAAAAATCAAGACCATTGTTAACTTTCTTGCTTAATATTAAAATACTTTCATATACGTGTCACAATTGGTACAAATTAGAAGGCGAGTTTGCCTAGATACTGCATTTAAATGTTTAAATGTTCAGTTACTTAATCCAGCTGTTAAACACAGATCCATGTACATTTATGAGATCTCCTGGGGCATCTGGTTTATTGTGAATTCTTCTTAGTGCCAGCACAGAATGGAGACTACAAGCAGCAGTTAAGCAGGTTTTTAAAGAGACTCTCCAGAGCTGAAGATGGTACAGTATGTATGATTTTAGATGGCCTGTAAACATTCAATGATGAGGTATGGTCACCAGAAAGAATGTGTGGGATGCAAAAAAATTCACAAATTAAATAGTTTTAAAAATTTTTACATGACAGACATGGAGTAGGTTATGCAGCAAGCACTTGGTGCAAAGTTGCTCTTTTACAAATGTACTTCTTTACAAATAAATTAAGAGATTTTCTTTTGTCTAAGCATTCCAAAGGCATAAGAGTGTCAATAACTTAGATTCCCTCTTACACAATGGATAATAATTTAAACAAAACATCAGCAATGAAAAAAAACCCTTTAATTTTTAGCACACATGTTGATGGTAATACTTAAAAGCAGCATCCCAATTGTAACAGTTGGCTTACCAAGGTTCTCAGCATTATGTGAGTGAAAATGTTATTTACAGATGGAGACAGAGAGAACATGTGTTTATTTCTGTGTGGTCCTCCACCCCTTGGTCTCCCCCAAGAGGCACAGTCCCACTTCCAATCCAGTTGTGGGCAAGAGTTACTTGAACTCTTGTGTATTTTCCTCTCACGCACGGTCAACTATTATTGATATAGTTTTATGTTTTTTCCTGGCTAACTCTTTTTGTCGTGGTCATGGAAAACATGATGTCTTGTATACCATATCTGCAATGAAAAGTGTCCCTCTACTACTATGAGTTTCTTGATAAAAACAGCAGCAGAATTAAATCTAGAAATAATAATGTCCTGGGCAGCAAAGCCAACACAGAGAAAGCCAACAACACAAAAAAACCTTCTGATTTTGCTGATATGGGTTTTACACCTATGGGGTGTATAATTCAGGAGAACAGTTATTATTTATGATCATACAAACAAGATAAAGTCGATTTGAAAGAATTCTAATAATTGTTTCATTATTTCTTTTACTAGATGGAATGAGCTGTGGGTGTTGTGGGAAGCATCCTAACCTTAAGCTCTACTTGTATTTTAGTTAACACAACAAGCATAAATACTCCTAGTGATTAAAGGCATAAATATTCAAGGTTTGTCTGGTATAATTAGTGAGGTGGAATCATTGACACATTGTCCTTCAATCAGTATCCTGCTTCTTTTCCATGACTCCCCCAACTACCATTTCTTCTTAGATATTCAAGCTGAAAGTGATTTATTGATACTGGAGACAATTAAATTAGTGTATTTTGATATTTTATTTTTTATCTTTTACACTTTTTGTTTGTCCAGAATTGTTCCCATCAATTTGAAAGGATTTAGCACCAGTGCCATTAAGTGCTCAGTCTAGCTGGAAACCTCACCTCTGGTTGCTCTAAGGTTACCCATGTATCTGAAAACAGGACTGTCTTCTTGTGAAGCTCCAGTTTAAAGGGGATGCTCTTACTACATGACTCACTTCTTTCTCCCAAGAATGTAACTCACTCTTTGTGTAGAGATAGCCCAAC
>NW_005054353.1:1243240-1269849 GCF_000277835.1 Geospiza fortis | reverse complement strand
CCTCCCCCTGCCATAACAAAGCAATCTCAAAATAATGCTCTAATTGGACATAGTGTTGCTCTAATCCTTTTATGTCAAAAACAATTTTTCAAGCACATATGTTTCTGTAACTAATTCTACTGTATTCCAAGAATTACTTCATGCTTTCTGCATTCTCTCTTTCTGTGGCTGTGCATCGCTGATCAGTAACACAAGAGAGAAGCACAACATGATGGCGTTTTCAGAAAAGCAGCAGAGCATTTGTAAGTACTTAGCCGTGGCATTTCTAAACCTTTCTCTAAGTCACACAATACTGAGCTGGGTAAATAAGACATAGCAGGTTGTATCTGAATAACATTTTAAAATTTAAATGGAAGTGTTGGAAATATGAAACTCACCGTAACCTGTCTGGGAGACGAGCTCAGCTGCCCCTCCAATGGGCTTTGTGAAGACGCCCATGATTCCCTTCCCCACACCCGAGATGACCCCTCTGGCTTTATGCCCAGCAGAAGCCTGGGCCTCAGATACTCGCTGAAAATTCCGCATCGGCTGATCCACAATCCCAGCAATTGCACCTGAAAAAACAAGAGTCGCCAGTAAGTAGTGAAGAGAAATATTCTGGAATAAGAGGAAATCTTACTACTGGACCTGAATATTTGGATTCGAGACTGTACCCCATTCTTATGCAGCTATTTAGCATTTGACCAATTAGGTAAACACTATCTTAGCTTCAGTTAGAATCTAACCTTTTTTTTTTTAACATTTAGATCACCTAACCTTACAGTATGTTTTCCTCTTTTGACTACTTATGCTAAATGCTTTTGCTGAGTTAATTTAGTTTGGCTCATTCTGTGTCATAATTCTGAAAATGCTGGGCTAGGAATAAAATCCTCCAGGTTTAGACTGCTAAAGCTGCTATGGAAATGAGATTTTCACGTAAGTGCAAGATTGACTTCATGAGAATAAAAACTGTTTGTATTCAATAGATCATTTTTATATCCTCTTCCACTGCCAGAAATGTTCATAAGCTAATGCAACTTTTGATATACGACTAAGATTAGCAGAATTAGACTTTGAGACTTTTTGTTACTTTTTTTGTGAAAACCATCATATTTTACTTTAATGTGCATGGGTCAAACTTTTACAAGTGACATAGTGACCTTCCCAGCTTTTAGTATCAACAGAGAACTTCAACTTAAATCTTCCTAAATGTAAACAGGTATGTGAGGTGGTACATTTCTTTGATCTTGAGTTTATGCTAGCCACTTAACCACAGACATGTCTCTAGTTGTTGTAATTTTGATAGATAAGCTATTTGGAGATTGCTACGGGTACAAGGATTGGACAAAGCCACAGCAATCTGCCTGACCGGAGGTGCTTTGCTCAGTGAAAAGCAAGTCTGCAGGCTTCTTGGTCAGGTCTCAGTTTGCACCTGCAGCTGCAAACACCAAGATAAAACAATTATTTGAGGAGTAGGATTGAGTGTCACTCTGGTTACTAGGCATTTTCACCTCAACCTAGACATCTTTGAAAGTTCTGCTTTGTAAGTGGAAGGAAATCCAGGCATAATTCCACAGATTCGGACAATCGCAACCGAGGTATTTGGCCCCATGTGTTTACCAGCGTGACGTGCACTAGGCAGTGAGCTGCTGACTGGTCTTCAGATGGTTTTAGTTACTGTCACTGGATAAATAAAGAAATTGCTGACTTTAAACAACAAGAACTAATATAGTATTTGTGCACAGTCACTGTCCAAAGAAAAGAAGAGGATGAGAAGTAGCATACATTTCCCCAGATCCTTGTCCCTGGGATACTATCAATCAGGAATTCAGGAAACTTGCATCCCCCATAAATGCCTTCCTCTCCTCTTAGAGAGAATTCCCCCAAAATCTGTAGCACTAACCTTTTGACAAATGTATAGTATTTCCACAGAAAATGCTGTCTGTCTTTGAAGTGATGCCTGGTTTTAATTGAGGTCACTCACTGAAGCTGAGTGTGCAGCTGATATTCACCTTTTGCACCACAAAGGCCACAAAGCTTTTTCCTTAATGCCATGCCGTTGAAATTATACAATTTTCAATTCATTACTACTTACCAGCTGCTCCTGCTGCTTGACTAAAATAAAATCTCAGCACCACATTAGACAATTGGGATTGTTTGTCCAGTCTTTTGTGCAATTGGGATGCATTTAAAGGCATAAAACAATACTTGGTGTCGTCCTAAGTTACAATATTATACTATCCTGTGACCTCCTTCACCCTATCTATTGAGGTCATCCACAACTGCACTTTCAGAACAGAAGTTATTGCCTTATAAAATGTAATCCACCTAAGTCCTAGCACTAGTAAATTATTTACTGCAATATAATTGAGCAAAGTTATAAGGTAATAATAAGAGCCTACTGCAAAGGACCTGTGGTATGCTCCAGGCACTCCTCAGCTAGAATTAGGCTCCAAGGACAAGGAAACAGAATGGAAACTGCTGTGACTGTGTTATATAAGAATATTTATGTAATGCCCCAAATAATCTATAGCTTAATTAGCCAGTTTTCAGTAATTCCACACCTTCTGTTACTCTGGCATTTTATGCATGCTCTGTGAAGACATTGCCCTTTTGTATCTCAAATCCTTTTACAAGTCTTGTTGTTCTACCTGAAAAAAATATACCAAATGATCTTCTCTTCCTCTGTAATTCCTTATCTTGAATTGCAACTCACTGCCATAACTCATTTATGTACAGTGGCCATGCCCACAAATCACAAAATAAACTAAACCTTACTCCTTTCACTGAGGAGTGGCTGGTCCTACCACCCTTGTGTGGGGAATCCAGATCTGTGCAGCTTCTTTCCTGCGTGCAGCAGGTGTGAGCAAAGGAAACAGACACAGACCAAAGCCTGAGCAACCTCAAAACCCAGCAGCAGCGAGTGAGTGGTGACACACACGTGAGGCTCAGGGCACTCCTCACACCAGAAACTGCAAAGCACATCTTCCTATGCCCCTGTGGCTTCTTGTGTTCGAACAGAGTTCTTGGCAGGAGCACCATGAGGGATGGACTTACCACAGAAAGTCTCTCCCTGCCAGATTTCAGTAGGGTATCAGGAAAGCACAGCATGGAACCACATGTAGTGGTTCCTCCCTTCCCACTCTCGTTCTCTCTCACAGGGTGTCCCACTGCTGTCCCTGTCCTTTCCCTGTAATGTCCCTTGACCAGTATTTTTAATTAAATGAAAAAACCATTCTCAATTTTTCTTTTTTTTTTCTTGCTCTAAGCATTTGATTTTATATGCATGTCCACATATGTACACACAGATTATGCATGTATAAAGAAAACCTCAATAAAATTAAACACCAAAGCAACAAAACAAAAACATATTCTTCCATTACTGGACCAAAGAGGTTCCAGCAACACATAACATCTGCTAAACATCAGATGGGGTGCACTCTGGTTAATACATGTTGCTCAGTAACAATAAAAAAAGTTACTTTGATAGCTACAAAATTCAGATAGTTCAGAGTATATCACTGGATTACTTCAAGTAGAATTTGATTACGGGCAGCAACTGGTTCATGTGCAGACTGACAAAGTTTGGTGAACGTAGCACAGCTTACGGACCTTGGCAAAACTCTGATTGCTTGTAAAAAACTCTTTCAGAGCAAGACATAACTGGAAAAAATCCCCCACTAAGAGAAACTGGCTATGCTTTGCCATGAGGCTGGAAGCTGCCCAAGCTGTAGCCATTTTGCTTCCTTTTCTCTGTTGTCTTTCAGGACTGCCTCAAGTGTTTCACACCAAAAACAGGGCTGAAGCATAATCTCATCACAGCAAACATCACATAAAAATACAGCTCAAAGAAAAAAACACCTGTTGCCATGCATTGATGTAGTTGCACAATTCATGTGTGGAATAGCACACAATTTCAGGATTAGCACTGGCTTGTGCTATCTTGTGTTGTAGATAGGCAAATATAAAGTGGCCCTGACTCAGTGATAGTGTACAGCAAGAACAGCTACCACCACCTGTAATAACTAAAATCTGAGCTTCTGAAACCCAGGCTTTGCCTTCTCTACCAGGATAGTTACACTGTCAGGCAATATGAGTCAATCCACTTCCCCAAAAGCACTGAAGAAGGAGTAACTGAAATGTTACTCCTTCTGCCATTGTAAAAAATAGCTTTTTGAATAGATGTCATCTTTTTGGTTATTTAGATATGCTCAACTTCCTAAAGGCAGCCACTTCAATGTATTATTTTTCACTAGGACCAGCAGTTGAAAATACAGCCGATAGTTTCAATAGTCTCTTTTACATGCTTAAAAGTTAATACTTTAAGTTTGACCCTGTCACACAAAATGCAAAAGACAGTTCCTCAGAGGGGAGTCAATAATCTAAATATTTTACCAAAAATTTCACTGCATTTTTGCCTAAACATATAAAAAGAAAAAACACACCTATCATAAGCTGTTGCCTCTTTTCACGCACAAGTGTTACTAAAATGACCCAGAAATCTCCCCCAAATTAGAAAAGAAGACAACAGCTGGCCAAAGATAACAATCAAATCAAACAACACCCTGACAGTGCTTGAGTCATTTAAAATGAGACAGGACAAAGCACTTAAGAATGTACCACAGGGAACAACTTGCACTGAGGAGGAGACGAGAGTACATGATTTTGGCCCCAATTCAGCAAAGCTCTTAAGCACATGCTTAAGTGCTCTGCTGAATCAGGGCCACTGTGAGCCAGATTTTCATAAAAATCAGAAAAGCACCTCTACGTTCTGGGTAGAGACCACTACATACCGGTGAACTGAGGACTCTAACATGACTTCACCTAGGCACAAAATCTACATTTGCCATTGTTTTAGCTGCCTGCATGGGTCAGACGGCTTACGAATATGAGCGTGCTGTGATCATCGTAGAAATCTCCTTCACACTCTTCAATTTTACAATTAGAAAGTCACAGAAATTACGGCTTCAAATAGTGGTGCTCTCTGCATTTCTGTGCTCATCAAACTTTTCATCCTTGCAAAGGAAAATAACTGCAGCTTCACTTTGTTATGTATGAATAACCGTAAGTGTTTCTAGAGTAAGCATGTTCATGTTTATTCTGTACGCGCTGGGGAAAAAAAAGCAGCACAGTGATACCGTCCCTTCAACTACAACTGGTTTTATTTTATTTTATTTTATTTTTTTGGGGAAGCCACAATATTCTTTACACTAAAGACAGGACAGCAGCAGCTTTCTGACATGTTTGTAGAAATTGAAATATAGGTCTATTCACAATTTAGGTGTTGACACAATTTATATGAATGCTGCTGCCTACACAGAGGAAACATACTTTTTAAAAATCAAGTTTAATTAAAAAAAACTGATACAAAGTAAGTGGAATATTTCTGATTTCTCCCTTAGTGAGAGTTCCATACTTGTCACATCCAGCTTTACAGTAACTGTAGCTGTTTATCTGGGTGCTTCACTGACTCCACTGCTAAGAAAAGAGGTAGTTAGCAGGGAGCGATCGCTAAACAGTAACAGCGGGAATAAAAACAAGACCCTAGCTTGTGGAGGAGCACTGTTTAAATGCTAATATGAAGCTCTAGGTTTCTAACACGAAGTCTGATTTCTTAGGAAATCAGGGACACTGGAATTCGAGCTCTATTTTAGTTTTGCTTTTAACTTGGGTGTACTGCCGCAAACCACGGAAGCCTTGTGTGCAGAGAGGTGCAGAAATGGTGTATTTGTGCATGTATGTGAGGAGTTCCCAGCTTTCCTGAACAGCAAAAACTTTGCCTTGATACAGCCAAAGCTACAAAGTTTTGCTCTTTACTTCAGGCTGTACAGCTGATGTTTTTAGCTCTGAAGGGCTCTGGTGTGTCAGTGAAGGAGATATAGACACCATGTTACCTTGATGTTTAATTAATAACTGAGCCAAGATCACCAAACCATTCACCAGCACATACACACCAGGCTGACACAGTGCTTCCAAAAGTATAATCTTTAATCCAGCAACTCAACCTGACTGCCCTTAGCCCAGTAAAACAAGAGGGAAAAATAAAACCTCCTCCAAACTGCCTTTGATTTGCAACACCAGTAACAGCTTACTATTGGGACAGTGGCTACTAATATATGGAATTTCTCCTTCATGCACATTTGTCCCAGGACACTTGCTTGCTGGTTTACAGGCATTATCAAATGACAGTGCTTCACATAATCTAATGTTATTGCTTAAAATAATTCCCAGCAACTTAGCCCGAAGCTGTAACATTTTTACCACTTCCTCTTTGGGGCTTTCAGGGTTGCGGTTGCAAATTTAGGAGTTGTGTACACTACTGAAGATTAGGAAACAGGACAAATCCTTTCAAGCTTCAGCTCTTCTAACCTTTTGCACTGGACTGCTTTTGGTCACTTTGATCTCTAAGAGATTCATACTGTTTAATACATACTGAGGAACTCTGCCAAACAATACAGTTCTGCATTCCTTTGCTGTGTGACAAGTCGAAGTAACCTAGAAAATCCAGCCCCTTACTGCAAAACTTCTCGCAGAGAATTTTTCCACTGTGGGTTAGTTTTCAAAATTTTAGGTGCTATTTTGAAATGGAGAGAGTAATCTTCGCTTCTAACCAAGCCACTCGGCTGCTTGATGAATAAAATTACACTGAATCAGGACGGTCTGGGTCTCTTTGTAAAAGCAGAATTCCTCATCAAAGCTTACTTAACATCTGCACGAAGTTGAAGTGGTTTTCAAACAAACCCAAGAATCTCTGATATCTACAGTGCTGCAAAAACAAGCAGGTTCAGAAGGCAATCCTATAATTCAACGGAAAGTAAACATCAGCATGATGACGTCTTCGTCTTGAATTAGTTACAAGTCACGCTGCCCAATGCAGAATTATTCTTTTTTTCCTGCTTAGATCTACATCATGTATGAAATATTATTTCACAAAGCACAAACCCATTCTATATCTGCAATTATTTTATCAGCAAAACACACAAAAGTTAGAAAATCTTGATAAACAGTATCTAATATACATACTGTGAGGCTTTTTCACAAGAAGATACGAAAACCCCCGAATTTGAAATTATAACTCACAGTTAGAAAAGGATAGTGAGCAGATTAGAAAACAGTATTATCACTTAACTTGATATTTAATAGTACATTACCTAGAAGGCTAATGCCTAAACGAGAGAGCCCCTGTCTCAGTCCTTCTCCCAGGCTCTCTGGAAGCTGCCTTCTCCATTCTTCTTGTCTGTTGTAATGCTCCTCATCCAGTGACAGCCTATCCATATTCCGAGCAAGACTTGTTGCCAGATTGGTAATTGACGTCAGTGTACCTAAATGCACGGAGATATACATTTGGGTCTGGATCAAAATGCTTTAATTTAAACCACGGAGACATTGTATGCCTCACTGCAATGCTGAGCTTATGAGCAGAGCAGCAAGTCAAGTGAACAGTCACCCATGTGTAACACGCTTTACTATTTGTCAAGCATCACCACGCTGCTGCTATGGCCCGTGTCATGCCTTTTACATTAGCCTGCTCCAGGTTTGCCTGGTCGGTGGGAACAGAAACTCATCTGAACATCCTTCTCCAGTTCCCTGACTTGTGGAAGGCCAATCTAAATGGAGAGGGGGGTGATGGAAAGGTAAACAAATATTTACAGAAGGAGCCGTGAGGCCGCGTCCTGCGGGAGGCAGGAGCGGAGGCTCGGAGCAGCAGCCGGGGCAGCCGCTGTGTCTGTGCGGCGGCTGGAGCCACACGATGGCACTGTGTGTACAGGCTTTGCAAGGGAAAAGCTCCTCCTGTTCCCATGGCAGGCCAGCCCCACTGTCAAATCCCATCCACGGACTCACACAATTATGACAACTGTATCTACTTTGTCTTTTTTTTTAAATAATAAATATGATGAGGCGACCGAGTGTAGAATTTCTGATGGCTAGCAGAAGTGCAGAACACCTTTAATACTTCTGCAGTTATCACATGAAATACTTGCTGAGTGAATATCTATTTCCCACTGGGAGGTTTAAAATTCTGAAGTTTCTGAAACATTCTCATGCACTGCAGTAAAGTGGTGATCTGTTTAGTACATGAGACATTGCATGTGAGCTTGTTACATACTCTCCTAGCTTAGCTAAACAGGAACTGTTTGGTTTTTGAGCCCTGGTACCCGGAATTTCAACTGGCACTGTCAGAGCAGCACAAGACAAGACAGGGCCAGGACACTGAAGGATGGACGGATTTTATTGCTTAAAACTTTAACAATGCATGACAACAAAGCAGTAGTTGGAGTAATAAAGTGTAAGCTCTACCTTTGGAAATGTGTTTTACAAATGATGTTGTTCCTCTGGAAACTCCACTGACAAATGCTCCTGGGCCTCTGGTCAGTCCTTCATAGGGGAGCCTAAAGAAATCAGCTATGCCATTCCCTATGCTTCTCACCAGACTAGCTGGGCTTCCAAGAATTTCCAACGATCCAACAACCCAGCCTGTGTGGAGAAACAAGACACATGTTACAGCTGCAAAAACTGCAGAAGCAGCAGTTGTGAAAAGGTTATTCCTTAATTATCTTTTTCACACTAGAATTCATTGCATTATGAACTTCCTTTGAGCAAAACACAGGAAATAACTCATCCACTATGAATTCAGAAATGGCAATCTTTCATACTTCGTAAATCAAAGAAATCCTTTTGGCAAACTCACAAATAGCTTTAGAATTACTTCCTTCCAGGAGCTTCCCGTATTTCTGCTAAAAGTGTGTGAGGGAGGCGGATGCGAGAGCCTCACAGCTACAGAGGAATGGGACTGCAAGCTCAGATGCTTGGGTTGGTTTTAGACACTATAAGGCAGCGTTGTGATTTCACATCCTTATGTGATAGAATTGTGACAGGGAGTTTACACTGATACAATGTACTGCTTTACGGGAGTGTGCAGGTCAATTGCTTGATGGAGTGTTAGGAAAAGGGATGCAGATTTTTGACAAGTGCTTAAGAAGTTATTTTAAATCCACCCCAACCCTTCTAAGCTGATCATTTTCTTTCAGAGTGCAGTGAAAGCCAGACAAATGTCTTCTGCTCAGTACAGTTGTGTAAACAGCAATGACATCTACATGCTGATTAGGTTACTCATAGGGGAGTATTCCTTATGCATATCCCAGGAGAAGTATCTGCAGATCTGGTTTCCTATATAAACGCAGGGTTGCCAGCAGCTTGCTGGATGGCTGAGCACGCAGCAATCTGTTGCTGGAAAGCTATTTGCAGGTCTTGTCTTTCTCAGGCTGGTAGGCAGCAGATTTATTAGGGAAACAGTGCTGCATAACTCTTTTTTTGGCAGCCCAGAGAGAGCAATTCAGAAATGGCAATACATGTGAAACAGGAACTGTTTGGTCTTTGAGCCCTGGTACCACGAATTTCAGCTGGCACTGTCAGAGTGCACAAGGTGTGACAGGGCTAGGAGACTGAAGCGGGGACAGACTGGCCTCCTGCTCTCCCATGAGGGCCCTTGATCTGTGCTCTGCCCTCCTCATTCCCATCTCATCATTGAAAACTCCTGCTATCCAGATGCTTTTCTTGTTTTCTTTTAACCCCTCCCAGTCATTCCTGTGGAAGGCTGAATCATGAAACGGAACAGAAGAGAAAATGTTACTCACATGAAATGAATTAATCTCATACTATCATTCTAAGCTCCCGGAAAATCTGTTATTCTTGTTGAATCTGTCCCACATTTCAGCTCTGGCAGGTTGAGAACTCCAGTACTTGTCATATGAAAAGCAGGAACCAGAGTGGACATAAGAGAGAGGGTGGGATGGACTACAAAAACAAAACCCAAGTGCTACTGGCAATGCAATGAACAGAGCAGCAACACACATTGTGGCCCTGCTGTCCTGGAAAGGAGCATCCCCTAGCAGTCCCTTCCTGCCAGGACCAGGGGAAGCCAGAACTCCAGGTTGGGCTGCAATTCCCTTGCTGCAGGATTTTAAATAAATTATCTTTGCCACTGTGTGAAGTGCTGAAAAGCTGGAGGGGTGGGGGAGGTGTTTATAGATGAGAGAGATGTTATTTCTGCTTTTTCTGATCAATATTATTGCAATAATTCCTTAGAGCCTTTTTTTCCCCCCAGATATTGTTGACATTCCTTGTCCTACATGGTGGTGTGATAGCAAGTGGCTACAGGACACTGCAGCTTAGTGCCTTGGTGCCCTGCAACATCCCCAGCAGGCACCACCAGCCTGGGACATGGGGGATTCCACTCTCCTGCTGGGACAGCCAGCATTTCAGGAATGTAAAACAGAAAAAAACAGGAATGAAAACAGTTAAACACAAAACTGAGGGGTTGCCTGGTATGCCAGGGATGGTTTGTTGTAATCTGTCCTTGCCTGTCATGTTGGGGAAGCTCTGGGTGGATCATGCTCACCCTGGGAGAGTGTATGGGAATAATGTACAACATGCAGCATGGGGGACCCTCCTTGGCCAATTCTCAGAGCACCCAATGGCTCCTCACTGCCAGCTTGGACCACTCAACCCAGGGAAGAAGGCCTGGGATTAAGTCAGGAATAGGAGAATGAGGAACCAGGAACAACCCCTCAATTCACAAGCTCTGTGTGGCATTTGACTTTGCAGAATACAGTATCATGTCAGGTTACCCCTTCCCACTTATGCAGAGTAATTATATCCACTGACATGAAATAAGTATGACTGCACTAGCAGAGAGCCACTGGATTTTCTTTATAGGCAATTATAGGGTTAGATGTTGTACCAGTGGTATTTTTGATTAGAATTTTATTCACTTTTTTTTATAGGGCACAACTTAATTAGAAAAGACTAGGAGATTTCCATTGCAGGTTTGGCTGATTTGAGATAAGCAATGCTAATCAGCATATTTGAACAGAGCTTTCCAGCCCCATCCATGGCTTCAATGGATTCTGACCACTCCTTTGCAACACACAGGGCAACCTGATGCACCCCCTTCAGCAAGCTTTGGGGCAAATCCTGCTCCCTCCCACAGGTCAGCAGTGGTTCTGCACACAGCTAAGGGACAAAGAGTGCATATCCCTGAGTATAAGGTATGGCTGCATGGGCAGGCTGTCTGTGCAGATGCCACCAATGATTTATGCATGAGCAGAAGGGGGTCAAACAATCCATATTCCAGATTAATGTAGTTAAAATGAACGAGCATGAGGTCCTCTTCCATAAGAGAACAACTGTGCTAATGGTGAGAGAAAACTCAGGGTTTGCAGATCACATAAAGCTTTTTGCTTGATTTTTTCCTTCCTTTTTTTACTTTGTTGACACAGTCAGCTCTTTTGACAAGTGTCACAAAGTCTTCAATATAAACCATTTTCATTTCTAAACCAAACATTAACCAGCACAATTCGCCATTTTAATCATGGTGACATCTTTCAAACAATACATTTTAGTTTTAGTACTTTTAATGGGAGTTAAGTATATATGCATATGTATTTTCCTGAAGAGAAGTTCCACCAAGCAAACCTCAGTTCTTAATACTTAAATCTGCTTGATTTCAGATACATCACTGATCCCAGAGCAAGTGATGGGGGAGAAGCATTTCCACTGTGGACCATATTTGGCCACAGTTTCACTCTTAATTACCAAGCAACTGCCCTTCTGTACTATGAGATTTAACTACACAACAAATCCAAACAAGTAGCAAAAAGAAAAACCTGCAATGTTGGCAAGCATAATATTGCAAGAAAATAATGAACTGGTACACTGTTCTGGTGCACAACTGTGCACACTGTTGTCACAATCAGCAGTGCAAGTCAGGCATGCACACTGTGAAACACAATGTCAGCATCTATAAATAGATGAAATACACGTGCACAGTTTTAAAAAGTGTGCACAGAAGTCAGGTTGCAGCTATGCTTCCAGTCCAAATGGAAGCATTAGGATCTCAGAAAATCTGACTATTAGTATTGCAGGAAAATAAATCCCACATTTCAGTGTGGAATATGTTACTTCTGTGTGATCATGGAGGAGTTTTCTGTCTCAGGCACAAATTCTGTGCTGCACCAAGACTCACCAGAGACCAGATTTCATTACTTCTACATTAGTATTTATGGAAAACAAAATGTACCTGATAACTTAAAAAGACTAATTGCTTGCTATTGATCCTATATAGGAAAAAGTTACTAACAGCAAACTTCATAGTTCTTGGATCAAAGGACAACAAACATCTGTGTGCCAGTTTAGATCGAAGGCTGTATGAAGAAAGACAGATTCCTAATCATAAAGTGAAGCCAAAAGGAGTTTTAACAAC
The DNA here is from genome assembly GCF_000277835.1 of Geospiza fortis. Classification (NCBI taxonomy): domain Eukaryota; kingdom Metazoa; phylum Chordata; class Aves; order Passeriformes; family Thraupidae; genus Geospiza; species Geospiza fortis. Next base: position 1,257,608 of record NW_005054353.1, on the reverse strand, counting down.
AAAACAACATTCAGGCCTATAATTTACTTCTGAAGGCAGAGCAACATGCTGAATAATTTGATTAAACAGTGTTTTGGGGAATTTATGTAAGGAATGTGGGTTGATTCTAACTAGTGCTATAATATAAAATGACAAATCCTAAGCCAGCTAGAACATATTTTAATGCTGTGTTCAGGGTTTCAGGTGGCTAAAGCCTTCAGGTGGCTGGCTAATGTTTAGCACAACGTTGCAAATCTTCACAGATATCTGCTCAGCTATTTTATTTCCCTTCTGTAACATGACAGGACCTGAATGGTGTCTGAAAGTATCGTTATCAAACAGCGTCTAAGGAGGAGAACAAAAATTGTACTGCTAACATCCAGGGTACTCATCTTCAGCGACAGCCACAGAATCCTGGTAGCCAATGAAAATGTTGCTCGTTAAGGAAAAGCACTGACCTGCTCTGAAAAGGGCTCCAGCCGCGTAATGCATGGCCAGGGCGTGCACAAGCTGCCTGGCCGTGGTGAAGATGGGTCCTCGCTCAAACACAGAGAAGGAGAGAGGGGTATGGTCTGAGGCTATATACAGTTTCAAGGAAGCATGAATACTAACAAGGAGATTAACAGGTTGTATTTTTAATCTTCTGAGCTTCACTGGCTTGACTAAAGCTCTTGCATGCTCTCTCACTTGTTCAGGCACTATCAGGATAGTATCTGAAGCACTGATGGATTTACAAGCAGTTTTGTTTTCTGGAAGATATGTATCAAACAAAGTCTTAATGTAGTAAACAAAGGTGTCTTCCACATAGAGCCTAGCTGGTTTGAGCTCAAAGCTGAAGTCATTCACGTGAAACATGAAATTCTCTTCCTCGGAAAAAACAATGCAGAGTTTAATAAAGCAGTTTTCCTTATAGCTTTCCAAATCTTTGTTACAAACAATAAGGTTGTTCATTCTTGACCACTGCGTGGTTTCAGTTTTCTCTTCTTGGCACAGCAGGACTGCAAAATGGAAATTGGATTTGCTGTACAATTGATTGTCCACTTGCAAGTCTTCACAATACACTCGGAGTCTATGAAACTGTGGGAGGCCTTCCACAGAGTCCTGCTGGAACTCCTGTGACAGGGAGCTGGTGGCTGGGGCCATGTGGAGGAAAACATTGTCTGCTGTGAGACGCAGGAGCTCAGATGACACTTTGTGGTTTGTAATATCATCAAATGCAGCAAGACTCAACTGACTGATGAACATTTTCAGTGACAGGGTCTGCTCTTGACTTCTAGACAGGAGGGAAAAGAAGTTTTATTACTTTGTGTCTTTTGAGCTCACCTGGCATCTTGATTGCTCAAAGAGCTATCAAGAGAGACATTCTCTATAATATGTGGAAACTCATTGTGCAAGTCCTGCTAACTGGGACAAACCCCATTACTGGGATTTGGCAACCTTAATCACCACAGTGAGTACCACCCAGAAGGTCTTCTAAGAAACAGGACAGTGTATATCTATACCAGGGTTGTCTTTTTTATCATTCAACAGGATAGTCTGAACAGGAACATCTCTATCTACACAGCAATTCCCTATTATATTTTACAGAGACAGATATTAAAATACACCACGGATACAATTTTCTGATGATTCATGTACAGCCTCAGATGTTTCACTGAAGGTTACTATTACAGATAATCACTTCACATCACACACAGTGACTGCCCTCCAATGAAGCCACTGCAGTATTTCCGTACTGACGGCATTGAGGGCCTCCCCCTGCAATGTAAACAGCTCATTGCCAAGTTTAACTAGCAAATGGACTATCAGGTACTGCTGAGGACCAGTTGCTTGGGGATTAATACTTAATTACAATGCAAATGAAAACAGTACAACAAATGCCACTCTAGTTGTAACAGGATTGCTGGAGGTCAAGTATTCTGCAGAAATAAGTAGTATTATAATTGCACTTGAATGAAGCTGAGGACCAGATTGTGGTGTATTATGGAAGTGGGGAAATCTAAAGAAGGGTGTTATAATCAAGCATGATTAATTACTAACTGTAAGGCTATTTCTATACCTCTTGCATATTAAATCTTTGGGAGCTTGTAAGATTACAGATGGCAGGACCTGGCTAAACAAATTTTAAACTGATGAACACATTCAAAATTAATTACTATGGAAAAGGTATTTTTTTTTAATTAACAACTCAGGTCCTCCTTTTGTACCAGTCATCCAATGTTTACCCTAAAGTGACATGACTTTTGATGTCAGATTCTCCTTTTTAATTGTGATTTACAAAGCCATATGGTCTAAACATATGCTACAGAGCATGCAGCAGTATTAAACAAAACAAACAGCTAGGTTAAAGTTTCTAAGTCAATTAACACTTAGAAAGCTGACTGAGCTCCCAGCAATGCTTTTAATCATCTTTTATGTGCTTTATATACCTGTTGAGGTTGATACCATCAGGTCCTGCTCTTCCTTCTGGGGCCAAGGTTATGACTATTGTTCCACAGTGATGGGTGATGTCCACATAAACACAGCCAAAGCCAGTTAAGAACACAATCTAAAGGAGAGGGTTAAAACCACATGGAATGTAACCAAAATCACTATTTTTAATGTCATAAATGAATTTAATGTTATTAATGCCTTCTGGTTGAAATCTTTTACTCAAATCAGGATACTATTCGGGAAAAAAGTCAGATTTCAGTGATTCAGAAAATAACTGCTCTGATACTTTAAGTAGTTCAGTTATTCAGGGAGATGAAATTTGCATCTCATCATTCAACTGCATAAGTAAATACATTTTAATAAGACACTTCTCCAGAAAAAAACCATAATGTGCTGGGGAAGGTGGAGTTTATATGAGAAGAATAAAGAGGAAATTTTAATTTCTGATTTTGGATTAAGCAGAAAGGCATTTTCCTGGAGGTCTAAAAAATGCCACTTTCTCCTCTAGAAAACAAACCCTAAACTAGCATTATGTTGCTATGCCCTAGCTCAGAGCTGGGTGGATGAATGGCTGATAGCATCATGTAAAACACATGAAGACTGAAAAGTAACTAACATTTTGGATCCATGAAAACTTGCATTAGCAACTCAAGACTGAAAACACTATTAAGCCATTTAAACTGGTTTGTGAGAACACCTCCACAGGCAAGGTGCCAGCACGAGAAAATGGCAAAAATCTATTGGAAAGCATAAAACAACTAAAAAGGCAGGGAAAATGGGAATTTGACAACAGGTTTATGTCTTGCTTACAGGTGTACAAACTTTCATTCTGGACAAGTTGTCTTTAGGAATATCCTATTTAGAGAAATGATGTACTGCTTTTGGAGCTTAATTCTGCAACATTTCCAAGTTTTGAGTTTCTCCAGAATATAAAAGATTAAGATCTTTTAAAGATTTGGAAAATTCACAGCAGTCCTTGTTAGAGCAAGCTGGCTTCTATTTTCTTGTAAGGTTGCTATCAACACAACTGTTTACTAGATTGCAATGACAGAAGCGATAATAGAATGGAATGCAAACTTGAGAAATAACACAAAGATATTGGGCTAGCACAGGTAAAACAAACAGCTATTTGTCTTGAAGAATCTTTACTGCTCTTAAGAAGTCACCAGAAGCAAAAACAATTGCAAGTTCAGTAGGATCAGCACTTACACTGATTGTTAAGCTATTCATAATAACCTTGTACAGATAATTAAATTTCATTAATAAAATTTCTTATTCTTCTGACAATTACATAGAAGAAAATTTCTACTTTTGACATGTCAGTTTTAATCCTTTGCTTGTCTGGAAGAGATTCACAGTCCTACATGGAGAAAAAAGGACATGTACAGAATTTTCAAAACTCTAATTATTCTAAATAAACCTCCACTGATCTTGAAGATTGGTAATTTTAAATTCCAATTTCAGATTATTCTGATGATAAATACTTCAATATTTATTAAGGTATTAGTTTTAAGTAATTTTACATTTACTTTCTAATAGAAAAAAAAGTACCTATCTGTGACATAGAAGAAATACAAATTACCTAAGATCCTTTAAATCCCAGTTATTTCACAACCTGAACTAAACTGTATGTGACACTATTAGTATATTCCTTATTCACTTACATTCATAGTTTTCAAAGAGAAAGATAGACTTAGAAATCCTGGGAAAATTTTCAACATGTACATCCTAAAACTTCAATAACAGAAGGCTATACTTTTTTGGAGAGCTGTTCAAGTAGACAATGATCCCCAAATGTTGTCTTAGCATCTAATTCCTTCTAGGAGCCAGATACTTATAAAGAACCCTGGTCTGGCATAACATTAATGACTGAAATTTGAAACCCTGCATTGCTTGACTGGCTTGCTGAATGGAACTGAACTACTTGCTATATAACATAACACTCAATAATCAAGAGCATTTTGTGATTTGTGCCCAGGGAAAACATCTGAAACTAGTATTTCTTTCAAAGAGCCAAGCAGTTTATGTTGATTCCATGTAAACTAATGACTTCAAAGATGGAAAAAATTCCCATCAAAAAGAATTACTCCAGTCAAGGAAGCTTTCATTTACCTCAAGATCCAGAGAAAAATAACAGAAGGCAAGAAAAGGGAGGGGTTGTTTTGTTTTAGAAAGACATGAGTAGCTTCTGTAAAGACACAGAGGGAGAATGACTGTGACGATTCCTACAAGATATTAAGATAATTATCCCGTGATAATTAAGTCACCAAATTTTCCTGGACCCTGTGGCATTCTTTGCTTACAGAGTCCAGAAATGTTCAAGACCGATTTTTTCAGGCAACAACAGGTTGATTAAAAATTAAAAAAACCTCAGTGTTATAAAGCCTCTACGTTCAATCTAGCTATTTTCAAAAAGAGACAGTAAAGAAGATATCCTGTGTGCTAAAACTTCCACAGGAAGGGCCTTAATTAGGCAGGAGAGTTCCCAGGAGTTAAATAAAACCCCTTAAACCAACAGAAAGGATACATTTATTGCAGAGGAACAATGCACTGTGCAGGTCAGAAAGACAACCATTTATGTTGTGAATTAGGAAGTAATGTATAATGATTTACTTGTGTTCCTTGGTTGTTGATGTCCACAACATCACTCCATTCATTTACTAATTCATCAGATGACACCACTTTCAGGAGAATACTGGGCAACAAGTCTCTTGTTTTGCAGTCTGGATAGCTGGAGATTTGATGGTAAAGTTCATGATGAACTGAACATTCAGCTGGAATCTTTCTACAGTAAACTTCAAACTTGGGTGTATCTGAAATGTTATAAAATATACGAGATCAGAGCCTTCTAAAACCTGTATGAAATCAAAACTCATCATTGCTTGCACAAATGAGAAAGTTTCTGTCTGAAATATTCCTGATAAGAAAAACATTGCTTTTCTATCACTTAGAGTATTATATGTTTGGGTTTTTTCCTTTTCTCTTTCTATTTAATAAAATTTTACAGAAATAATATTCCACTGATCATTATATTAACTTACTCTAACCAGACTTTTGACAATATGTTTTGTTACATTTCCAAATCTGAGAAAATAGAAATGTTCCATTGAACATTGAATTGATGTCAGCAAAACTCCAGTGCCTATGGATTCCTACAGCTGGGTCACCTTGACAGCTGGAACCAGGGAGACCCAAAAGCCCAGAGACAAATATTTAAGTTCATACTCCTGACCTCACCATTAGCTCCAACAGCTTCCAGAGTCTCTCACTTTGAGACAGACCTTCATGAGGGCATCAAGTTCTTGCTATAACCAAAACACCCGCTGAACTCAATTTTGGACTGGAGATACAGTAAGAAATGTTATACTACAACAGTGCACTGTTTCTAATTATGGCATTGTACCTACCTTTGAAATTCTCTTTTACAAGCAATGGAATGGAGCACCTATTGTGGATAATGATACGAGGACTAGGATCTTCTGTAAGTGTTAGGTATGTCACGCCAAGATGCTCTTGGTAAGTCAGTGCTATAGCTCTAAAACAGAAGCAGATATATTGGATTATGCCTGTTTTGGGTGAAATCCTTACATATTATTACCCTGAACAATTAAAAACATTCAAACCTAGCATCTGTAAGATTTTCTATTATCAAGTTCCAAGTCCACAGATATTTATCTACATTTAGGTAAGTACACATCTCCAACAGAAGAATACGTGGAAATAGCCTAAAAAACATGAGAGAAGAAATCGCTTCATGGGGAGTACTCATGAGTTAAACTGAACATGTGTGTCTACAAGATGAGAGCCCTAGCCAGCAGAGATTTAGAATAAATTAAAAACATGAGATTGTAGGTCCAAATTTCCAACATAAATCTTTAAAATTTTCCAGAAGAATTTGCATGGATACTTCTCTGCTACACATGAAAGGTATTTGAACAAATCTAACTGACTGCTCCCCTGGAATGATGCACAATGCTATTGCTCTTTTAAATGTTAATGTTATGGATCATCACTACATCGGTTTCCAAAATGAATTTAGTTCTACTCATTAGCTACATAAAATATCTTCATGCATAAACATACATTCTTTTTTTTTCTCTTGAGCAAATTTATTGGCTATTGCTAAAATGCCTTAATCTCATGGTGATTTTAAAAAATCCAAAGTCTGAAAATCTGATTAGGAATATGGGATTCTCTGTGCTTGAGGCAGAATGATAAGGAATCCTTCCCTCATTGTTTCCATTAATTTTTTTAAAATCAAAAGTCTGTGTGAGTATCTTTAGTATCCAAAATGACACCTCTTGGACTCTGCAGAGGAACTGTGAGAGGGTTTGAATAATACCAAGCACTTCAGGGAAGAGAAAGATCATATCTCTGGTAATATATACTGATGTAGCCTCTCTAATTTCAGCAGATTGTTTCTTGCTTGTATCAGTATAAGCATGAATGGATTCAGACATCAGGTTCAAGAAATTAAGCTGCTCATCTGACAAGTCACTGGATTGCTATTTTTAACTAGCTGGTTCCATAAGTTTGTAAATAAGAATAAGAATGTACAACTGCACAGTTCAAGTTTTAAAACTTGAAATTTTTCCTTGCTGTAATCTCAAAATAGTTTCATCCCTTTTCTCTTTATCCTCTTATTATGCTTACAAAAATATATGTCTACCTTTTATAAACAAAATCTAAATTTTTGTATTGTATTATTACACACTGTCCTTGAACTCTTAAATTGCTATTCACAAATTGAAAAACCACCTTAATTCCCCAATATAAGCTTTTCATGCTCTTATTTGCATGCACAGAAAAAAATAGACCATACATTCTAGAAGTGTACAACTTGTACATGGTCATATCATTAAACCAATTACAATAGAGGCATCAAAACCATCAGAAGATAACAATTTTTAAATTAAAGTAAGACTTGCCTTTACATATGGGGGGCATGCGTTACTTTGACTTTTGCATTACTCTCTTATGGTTTCTGACTACCTGAGGCTTGACAGCAACAAGCCAAGCTCGCTGTTGGAGAGTACCAAGTACCTGGTGCAGAATCCGCCTTCGGCGCGCGCGCCCGTGGGCACCGCCACGCTCTGCCTCGCCAGCTCCGTGCTCACCACGGCTGGGAGGCTCCACAGCTGGCGGCTGCCGGCGCTGCCCAAGGCCAGCACCAGGCGCCTGTCCCTGTCCCCCAGCGACGCCCCCGCTGCCGCGGCACCCTGCTCCCACAGCAGGTCCCAGCAGGGCACGGCGCTCAGCGCCTCGCCGCAGCCTGCCCCGGCCGGGCCAACGCTGAACACCATACTGTCGGGGCACTGGAAGTCCTGGAAATGAAAAAGGGGGTGGTAGCATGGCATGCTGGCTCCAAAAAAGAGGTTTATTCATGTTGATTTTGCACAGAACATTCTCAAGCAGCCAATGACCACAACTAACTAATGGTTGCACTGTGTTGCCCGAAAGGCTACTTGGCCAGATTCTGCCTTTGGGGATATGTTTGTAGCACAGCTGTCTGGGGGTCCTGAGCTCTAGTGGAAGATGTCTCTGCCCATGCTGAGGGGTTTGGAACTAGATGCTCTTTAAGGCCCTTTTAACCCAAGCCTTTCTCTGATTCTCTAATTCTGTAATCTACAGTTGGCTCTCAGTAGCACAACATAGCTCTACCAAAATCAAGTTACATTCCTGTAACACAACTGCGTGAACGAAATCCATTTAGGGTTACAAAAATAAGAATGGATTTTAGCCTTAGCATTCTCCCAATTCCCTATATTTAGACTGCCACAAAATGTGTGATGCACAATGGTAGATACTGATGTGAAGAAAACTAAAGCAGAAGGAAAACAATACAGAAACAGGAGCTTTAAAAATTTGTTCATCTGCCAGCTCTTCTATTAAGTTGGACCCTAAGAATTCTTTCCACATATTTTACTATAAACGTAATCTCCAATAAATATGTATAAATGGTTGATTAAAATATATTGACCATGCATACATTTTAGTTCCTGCAAACTGGTCCTTAAATATTCTGTGAGATTATTAGAAAACTGATATTCACAATTTGATGCAGTCTATGAAATACATAAACTTTGGGCACATCTCTAGTTCTGCTCTAGCTTTGCTCAGATAACTGGAATCTTCCCAAAAGGATAACAAAAAGTTTTCAGCCTGCCAGGCCAATATACTTCTTTTACACACAAACTCAGTAAAAATTCTGAGAACATTTTCAACAGCTACTACGGATTACACTGCCTATTTTACTGAAATGGCCATTACTGCCTGAACAGATGGAGAACAGGCAGAACTAATTCTGCAATGTGCAAGAATTTGCTGCTTGCACAGATTTCTGAGCACATTTAATTACTGGAGTTGAATTTACCCAGGATTCAGTATTCTAAATGATATAAATTACTTTATGATTATTATGTCTAAAGATTTCGGTTCCAACCTCTGCTATATGCAGCTCATCTAAATAGAGCTACAGATATAAACAACCATTTTCCACAGATGACAAACAAAAACAGTATCTACAGTGCTTTACCTCTTCGCCTGAGTAGGATTTGGAAATAAAAAGCTGTGGCCTATAATAGATTTGATATGATGTATCATTGATTATTGTTGTCTTATCTTCTATCTGTAGAATTTGTATACCTTGTCGAACCATGGAAGAAATGCAGAATTCACACAACTGTAAGATAATGAAATTGTGATGAAACGAAAATTGTGATGAAGTCACACAAAAATACAAAAGGTAGTGAAATGTAGCAATAGAAGTGCTACTCTCTTTCTAATCAAAGAAATCCTCTCTATATTCATGCACTTTGTAACTGGAGCCACATCACGTACTTTTGAAGTTGCATCTGTCAATGTTATCCAAACAAGATTGAAAATTCATTAATTCTTTTTCCAGGAGATATTGTATTATCTTTATGGGTTGCACAGTATGTTTTTGGCAATCTAATTCTTTAAATTATATTTCATACATTGTTTATACTCTCTTTATGTTGGACATATATTAACATAATTAGGGAGAAGCTTTCACACTGCATATTGTTTTATCTGCTATATGACTTTGTTTTTACATGATAAAGTTACAAATCATTATAATTTTCTTCTAACCTTTTGATGACCTGGAAAAGCACCAAGTTTAATTTCAGCTTCAACAAAACCTTCTTCATCCAATGTTACTACTTCCTCATTATCAGCATCCTTCCATTTTGGGGAGGTCACATTATGAACCAGTTTAATTGCCACTGATTTGTGCACAGTATTAGTGTTTGCCCAGTATATTCCAACCTGAAAAGCTTCCTGCAAGTGAAAAAAGGACTGATCATCAGTGGTTCACAATTTGATACATTTCTACTACACTTCTAAACGCAGTTTTCAGTAGGCAGTGAATATAATTTCCTGCCTTTCTCCCTCTGATTCTTTCTATGTGGTACAAGGATAGATGAAACCACAAGGTGGATAAGGAACTGATCCTCACAAGCAATCAAGGCCGTAGTCTACACTGAGATGTGTTACTAGGCAGACCTTTTGTTTATTAACAGACATACATGGAGGGGGGGGAAAGATGACAGAATAAACAGGACCTATCAGATTGCTCAAATGGAATTAACAAGCTGCTGTGTCAAATCACCTTAAATACTTCAAAACTAAAGAATATCAGAGTTAAAAAAATGTACATGGCCAAGATATGTGGGAAGACCTGTTACACTGAATTAAGGAAGGCAGGCATTCTAAAAAAAATTTTCCTCTATTGTAATTCATTCTGCGTCATTATCAACGTCTCTTGGTAACATTAAAAGCTATGAAATAACATTACATAAAGTGCTCTCAAACCAAATATACCTTTCAGGCTGTCAATTTTCCTATTGTGGTCAACAATTTCTCAAGTGACATGTTGGCACAAAGCCTAGGCCTTTATAGCAACCTTCATGGGCTGCTACCTTACAGCCATGCTGCAGATTCTTTGGCTGAACTAAGAGAAGGGGAAAGGCTGCTGATGGAACGAAGGCCTTCTTCCTACAGTGTCTTGTGGACAATTTTTAACTATGCATCTTTAGGATGTTGTTTTTCAAACACTGCTACCAAGTATGTTGTGCTACCCACTTGGTAACTCAGTCAGTGTGGTCAATTCCCATTGTTATTGCTAGTCTTTATCAAATGACTAACAGACAAACAGACACAGTAACTGGAAAGTGGGAATCATCTCGAGTAATAACAATTCTTCAGAATCAGTGTGCTTTAGCAGACCTGTGCCTGCTAATGTGAATGGCATAGTTACCTCAAAGTTGGGAGGTATAATTACTTTCCCACTAGGTACTTGAAGAAGAATCTTCTCTCCTTCAAACAGCCAGAGGTCCCACTTGGACTGATTGATAAGCAAAGCCCAGGGCAGGAGTTCAATCAGCAGAGTTCTCACACAGGGTTTCCACACTGACAGCTTTACCCGCATTGGACTATCCCACTGGGAGAGCTGCTCATTGCTGTCATGAACAAATCAAAAACTTAAAGTCAAAGGAATAATGAATTCAAGATTACAAATGCTAAGGTGTCTTCTTCAGAAATTTGCAAGGCTTTTCTGGTTGTGAGATAGAAAAACTTCTTACCTTATCATTCTGGAACACACTGAGGTGCAGTCAGAAAGATCTAGATAGGTGTAAGCTATAAAGGCATATTTTTAACTTCACAAGCTCAGCCTGAATTTAGTAAATTAATAAATGCCTTAACAAAGTTACCACTGTCATTCAGAGCTAAACCTGTGACTTTTGTAGCCATCAAATCACATTTCCTTTTTGTTTCCCCAACAACTACTTGTACAGCAACTCCCTGTTTCTCTACTGAAACAAACAGCAGCTGAATAAACAACTCTAGAGCTGCAGTAAAGAAAGTGCATTCACAAAAAAATGGTTCCATTTTTAAAAAATCCATACTGATGCAATCTTCTCAGTGTAAACAAGGGCAGCCCTGAGGCTGACCTAATTTTTTTCCCCACCTGCCACAAATTCTGCAGTTTACATGCAGGAATTATGTAACTGCTGAAAATATACTCAATGTTCATCACATATAGTCTTCCAGAATGTGGTTTCAGTTTATTTGGAAAGGCAATGCAAAGTCATGAAGAAGGTTTAGCAAGGAATTACCTGTCTGAATCCTTCCTATTATAAGGCCATGCAGGCTGGGGAGGAGTAGCAATGCCATAGAACTCAGAGAGCACTTGGCTGACGCTGCCACCCGGATTGGATTTACTTGCTATCTGTTTAATCAGAGTGGTTGAGATAGGGACTGCACACTCAGATGGATCATCTTCTTCCCTGTCATTGAAAACAGATTCAGTCACTTGCACAAGATCAAGCATTAGCATTAACATTTTCTCTAATGAGGCTTCCCAAGTGTACTCTGCCGCAAGAACACTCTCATGGTAATCATGGATGAATCAAGATACGATGTCCAACAAGTTCTTGAGAATTTACTGACATGCATGGATTTGTTATCACACTGTAATGACCCTAAAAACACTTCAGTATTCTCAAAAGACCATTTCAACATAATTCAGGAATTTATTCTTTAAAACACAAGGATATGGACTGCTTAATTAAACAAATGCCAGTGTGCTTAGGATAGTTACACCAAATTTAATATTTCCTCCAATATCATTTCAGCTACATATGCTTGTTCTGTCATATCCCCTCTGGGCATGGCACACTTTAGGAAAAAAAACGGAGAAGAAGTTCAAGTGTAAATTATTCTTTCTTTTCCATATAAATGAACCAATTTCAAGGAAAATTAGTATTTTACCTGGCTTGAAAAGTCAAGTGATGTGTAAGATCAGGTTCTATATTTTGCAGTGCTTTCTCTTGTCCTTTCCCTGGAATCACTTGTGTTTCATTCAGTCCCAGGCTTCTTTTCTCTATATGTAAGATAATAGGGTCTGGAAGATGGCTCCTTACAATGAAAAGAGGGCTGAAAACAATCTACAAAAAGAAAAAAATACACCAATTTAAAGCCTACTTTATTTCAGTATTACAGCCGTTGAAACAACTATTGATAAATGTTTACAGTGCATCATTCTGACCTTAATTTATTATATGACACATAAGGCATGAATACTTAGATTTCAGAAACATTCAATGTACTTACTAATCGCTGTTGTACATGTGAATTGGGCTCTAAAGTCAAAACTGTGCACCACACATATGTAATTGAACTCTTTGAAGATGGTACCTGTTTGTAGAAAGATCAGCATTACACTACCATTAGTCAGGATAACATTCACTATTTCATTATATCAAATAGAAGTCTAAATGTGCAGTGGTCAGTTCTCTCAGCCATTTTTAATGCTCTATTCCATATACCCATTTCTCATCATACCTGAATGACAGTGCTGTGTTCTGTGTGTTTAGAACTTAGACAAACATCTTGGGACCAGTCTTCATCTCCTGTAGATTTCACACTCAACTCAGTGAGCTCATTGTTTTCTAGGATATATGAAGGCAATTTCTGCTTGGCTGCAAGGCAGTTGATGTGTTCTTTAACAACAGCCTGTCCATCTTGACTAATGTAATGCTGAACCACTTTCAGTTCAATACTTTCAGAAAGGTAACTACAGACTGTCTGTCTTCCACAGATTAGGATCTAAAACACACAAGAAAGACAGCTCTTATGTAAACAATTGTGAAAAAAAAACAGTCAAAATTGAATTAGAGAGTGAAAACCTGTAGAAGAATAATCTTCCTGCTTTAGGTTTCCTCAAGCACTGCTGAAGGCAGTGACTGGTAAAACATTATTTTTATTGGCCAAATGTATGTCCAATTTCATAGAAATCTAGGCATTAAAATGCTTGAAATATTGCAAAGGCAGTATCCACGATTGAAAGAAACACATATCCACTTTCCTTCCCACTGAACTCAGCAGTACTGTCCAGGGCTGACAGTTCTGGTTTGGATTTTAAGAGTTCTGTGATGGTCTCTGAATGTTGAGACATTTCTGAGCAGTCTCAGGGATGTACTTCAGAAAGGTTTCTATGGATACCTCACATTCCCATCACAAGCCAATGATCCAGAGCTTTCACAGTATGTCTGCCATTTTAAAGCTTATAATTTCATTAAATGACTGTAACTGTTCCTGTACTTAAGTGCACACACCTAGAAAATGACCAGATTAGACTCAGCGTTGTTGCTGTCCATCATGCAGGAATTGTTTACGGTAGAGATGTATCTGACTTTTTCCAAGCTATACCAGGGAACACCATTCCATGTGTATCCCCCCTGTACAACCATCATCATTTCTTTTTTCATGAATGGGGGTACACAACACAGCTACAGCCCACCACGTGAAATCTCAGCAGGGCTTTCAGTGACAGCAGGCACTGCTCCTGTCTGGTCAGCTGTACTGCTGTTGTGCAGTACAGCTCTGCCACATCCATGAGCTGAGCATTTTCTGTCCACCACATGCTCTGGCTTCTGCCAATGTAGACAGAATGTCTGCAGTGTTATTACACATCTCTTTACAAAGATAGTAAAGGGAAAGTTATTGCACAGCAGCTGATTTTCAAATGTTAATTAGGTAATTCTTTTACTTTAAAAAATATGTAAGCCTGAATTACTACCCAGAATATATTATGAACAATTTCTAAAAAAAAAATTAAGAGAAAAATCTGCTTCTCAAGAGCTTAAAACATGTAAGAGATTATGACACTTAGCACTGTCAGAACTTATGAACCACGCAAAGGGATGTTTACTGGAGCATATAAAATACATGTTGGTAACTGAGCTTTTAAATGCTAAGATTGACACCAAAGTGAAGAAAAAGGTTGTAAAAACTCCCCTAAATAGCCCCAAAAGACTGCTATACTTGTTTTTTGCAGATCCCAGTAGGAAAGAATAAATAACAAAGTGACTAATTCATGAACAGGCAACAGTTTAAATTACTCATGTTATTTTTTCCTAAGTGGATCAAG
>NW_005054353.1:1208311-1243216 GCF_000277835.1 Geospiza fortis | reverse complement strand
GTACTGGATGGTGCGAATAAAGGTCCCTGTATTGTCCACACTGAATGGCTCAGACCACCGCCAGTTTCCCCAGCCTTCAATACAGATGTGCAACAGCTGGAAAGAAAGAAATTACTACTTCAATACATAACTGGGGAAAAAAAGTGCCTTGCAGTAGGATATAAATTCCCATGACAGAGAAATATTCTTGGTTTGAAATCTCAGCAATGCTAAGCACACCAGTTGTCTGAATGATCCATTCAGTCTGTAATTCTGTGATTTCAGACACAATCAGAAGAAGCAACAATACCATAAAATGGCTCTGAATCATGCATTTCTATAAATTACCTGCTTTAACAGTATGTTTAACATCTAGGCACAAAACTGTTCAAAACAAAAAGGGCAAGTAGCCTAGAGAGCATAATACAGGAAACAAGAGATTTTCTTCACTGCCTTTGAAATTGTTCTAGAAGCCCATTCTATTACCAGCAAGGTGATATGAACGCAGGTCCATGCCAGATTTTTTGCCTTCAGAATAAAACAGAAAATTACAAACACCCTTCCCTTCGAAAATAAAGGACTTGTATAGCTTGCATATATGTGTCTGTTGAATGCAGAATGTGGTATATTGCTGAGAGATGGGAAACATTTCATTTCTTACACAAATGTGGTGGTAAGTTCAAGCTTGACTGCATGGGAAGAAATTTAACTGCATAATTATACTCCCTATGTGATTCATTCTGGAAAAGGAGTGGCTTTTTTCCAGTTTAACTTAAATCACTTCCAGAGCAATACAGTCTTTCATCATTTGAAGAGCCTTTCATCCATTTACCCACCATACGCACTTACCTCTGTCCCATGGAGATTCTTTAAGCCAGAGTAGTGAAAATTGGTACTGTTCCATGTAGGTCAATGAAGTTACATAAATTTACACCAGCTGAAGATCTGACTATTTAGCTCTGTATAGATCTTTTGTGGCTGTGCAAACTTAAGGATGTGAGTTATATATAAGGGATCAAAGCAATAAGCATTCTGGGTAAAATTTATTCTTTGCAGAGGGCCAGCACAGAGCCTAAGCATCACTTAAGTTCTTTAAAACAGTCATATGAAGGCCTTGTGGGAGTTCTCTCTTGAGGGTTGAATTTCACTCTGATTTTGGACATCTGTCATTAATTAATTTAAGTAATTGAGAACAGGATCAGGCCCAAAGATTGATTATTTACACTAGCAAAAACTGAAACTTGTAAATACTGTGTTCTTCCATGATTTGTTTCCAGAAAGGGATGGCATTCACCATGGGTCTGGTCAGTTGGACTTAGTGAAGGGCTGGATGTTGGGGTTTCCTTCATTGTTTTAAGAAACAACCACAGCAATAACTTTCAAAGATATTACAACTCAGTAGCCTGTTTGCAATTTGTGGTATCCTCAGCACAAGCTACACACAGAACAATAACATCCATTCAGTGGGTGGCTTTTGAGTTTGCAAGAGTGATGACTGCTGCATTCAGATTCAAATGAGTTTTATGCTGGAAGCACAAAGGCTGATACGTGCCCGTGTGTGCAAGGACAGGCATCTGGATGTGCACACGTGTGGGCACAGCTTTATTTCCAAGGTTATGTTGAGGGAGGCTGTACACTAGGACAGCCAAACTCATAAACAAACATGTCACTTAGATTCTGAAGCATTAGTAAAAGAAAAGGAAAAAGAAAACAACGACAGAAAAATCCAGTTGCAGTGGCTGGAATCTGTTCAGTTTCTCACAGAGGCAGCTGGGAATAAATCTCATCACATATGAAAATTAAGAGAAACATGAAAACTGTTTACTTTGGAGAGAATGGTAGCTGGAAATGACAGCCAAATAATGAGAAAAGGTACTTAAGTGGTCAGCCTCAGCTACAGGCCGACAAAATACTGTGTGCTCCAAAGATAGATGTCATGTAAATGCCATAATTGACAATTAGTAATTACATGTAGCTACAACACTAGGATGTCTCCCACCCTGTATAAACAGCTTTGCTCATGAGTCGAATGTTCCCAAGGAACATGCTGTCAGCTTTCCCTGAGCAGTCATTAGCTCCCAAATGCTGCCTTACTAATCTTCTGAGTAGTGATTAGTCTGCATTTAACTTCAAGATTCAGAAAGAAAAATAAAAAGCTATTATAATCTATTGGCATTTTCTTATTTAACAAACATACAATTTGCATCCTGGCAAACATGAAGGATACGGCCTCCATAATTTACTTTAAAGATATCTAATACATTTCTATTAATGACCTAACAGTATAAGAATTGGGTGCTGTGTAAGTTTACTTTTGAGCCAAGAAACTGCATTCCATGATAACAAAAAAAGGATCTCTGAATGATTATTTAAGTGTGAGATTTCTGGAAAAGATGTCTAGAAATAATGGCAGTGATTTTAGAGAACTAAGTAATCAGACATTAGCATCCTTTTAGCAGAAAACAGATTTCCAGATTCACAAAATTTTCTAAATTGGAAGGGACTCGCAAGCGAATGGCCCATACAGGGACTGAACCCAGAACCTTGGTTTTATTTGCACCTCACTGTGACCAAACAGGTATCAAAGTGACCTGATACTAAAGATTTGCAATAATTGTCATTAACTCTTTCATTGATCAAGCTTTATGCTAATTCTAAGAATTTGTTAGACACTCTGTTCAAAAAAGTTCAATGAATATAGCTAGGTATGGGACATACATTAGGACAAAAGAGAATTCGTTGCATTAATGTACAAAAAAAAGAGACTTCAAAGCATTCTAAGAAATACAATCCATTGATAAGCGAAAATTTGTAGATTAGAGAGAATTTAAACAGACTATCTATTGTATACGTGAAGATAGGCACTAATTCGTGTAAATATTTGATTTCTGTATTTTCTGTCAGGGAAATATACCAGCAGATAACCCAGAGAGTTTTGTTTTGACTAGACTTGGCTGGGGCTTGGATTTGTAATTCTTAGCCATTATGGATTTCTGTTTTGAGAGGAATAGAAATTACTTCAAGGAAGGCAGATTAAGATGAAACTGCTCTTACTGGAGCAAATAGCTAGAAAAGCATTATCTTTAAAAGAATGTCTTTATCATGCCTCTTCACAGAATGTTTTTATGTGCTCCTCAAAATTTACTTAGGTTTTCAGCTAGATGTGTGAGTGAAGGATATGATCTGAGTAAATAAAGCTGTGTGTCATATGACAAAGCATGAGGACTAAAATGGGGGATTAAAAGTGAGACTAAGAACTCAGCCTGTCCAGAAAAGGCATCAATTTCCAGCTGCATAAGTAATTTAAAGCTTGAGCCTTCAAAATGCTTAGTGATGCAAATTTGATTTCTACTTTGCTTGTAGATTCACCAGATTTAACTTGGTTTCACCAAGGTTCTTTAGACGGTATTTGTCTTCTAAGTGAAGCTAGGAAAAGTTTTTTTGGGGGGGAACAAGGTTCCCCCCAAATCGCTATTAATTCTGAGAGTTTGGGAACCATCAGGTGAGGACCTGGTAAATGGTGTGGGTGCAGTTGTTATTTTAAAAGATAGAAGATAGTAAAATAAAAGCTGTGATAATGCAGCAGCACAGAGGAAATATAGCTCTGGAGATGGGAGCTGAATTCTAAGACTTGAAGCTAAAAAAATTTTTAATGGAAAAATTAAAGGAGAAGCTTGATTTGTATTTTTTACTGTGTTTTCACAATACAAGGTGGTTCTTGATTAGGATTAATATTCACAACAATAAAACCAACTAGTATTTGGAAAAACAGTGAACGAAATATTTATTCTGCATACTATCAGCTGCAGTGGCCAAAAAACCAGCTTGAACTTCACTTTGGCTTCATTTTCTCAAGTGACCTGGGAGATCCAGCCAGTTCTATGCCATTGGCCTTTGTAGGACAGAAAGCCAGTGCAGAGCATGGAAAAAGGCAATTTCCATCACCCTCACTCTGGCTAGTAGAAAAAAGGTCACACTTGGTAGATAAACTCTGACTCTGGGGGCTCCTGGAGATGTTGTGAACCTCAACATTACCTGCAAAACAGACCTGAACCTCACAGATACAAACTCACCCTACACACTGCAGAAAAGTCTTTTGGTTAAGGAACAGTAACCAAATTATAAATGTTCATGGATAATATTAATCCTTATCTGCCCCAGATATTACCTAGAAATACAATTACATGTAATACAGTATGAGCATTGATTCAGAATGCAGGAACCCCAAAAAAAGCAGTACTACTCTTCTCACTGTGTGAACAGTATAAAATAACATACAGCTTTTTTTGCCTGATGTTGTTCTCTAATGACCTGGGGAGGATTATGTAAAGTACAAGAGATTGTTCAGAGAACTTGTAACCTTCCTAAACAGTAAAAAGGGAAAATATCCCAATAACAACTGATATATAAGTTACAGTTTCTAAGGTTTGAACCCAGAGTACTGCACATAATTTTTCACATTATATAACCCAATATCTGAAAGAACAGCAACTTGGAAATAAATAACAATGAATTGTGATCCTGCTGCAACATGAATCAAAATTTGGTTTCAGTCTTTTTTTTTGGTAGAAGGAGGAGGAAGTTCTCATATAGCAAATTTGCTATTTGTAAAACTACAGTAGCCTTTAAAAAGTATATTTATAAAATTTAGAATTTGTGTTCACAGACACACTATTTAAAATAAGAAAAATTTTAAATGTGTTCCAATGAAGGTACTAATAATGTACTAACCAGTACTAATATCTACTCAAGAGTTTGTAAGCGTATGATCAAAAAAGTGATAGATATTTTTTCCCTCAAATTTTATAAAGTAGCAATAAAATGTCACAGTTTCAGGCATATGTACTTTGATAAGAGATAAATATATTTTATTAATACCCACATTCTCATCGAAGTCATTGCCCAATTCAACATAGCAACTGATTTTTTATCCATTATATCTGCTGCTTCAAGTTAAAGATGATGAAAAGTGAAAATGTGTAACGGTTACTGTAACCCTGGAGGGAGACCACAGAAAGGTTTGAGAACTGCTACTTTCTAAAAACTTTTACGATGCAACATTATGTTTTGCATAGAAAGCACACCAATGAACTTAAATCCATCACTCTGTGGTTCCTCAGAGGACTCTGCTGAAATTTGAGCGTAGGGAAAACAACTAGTAATAACTAGCACATTATAGACAATTTCTCCTGTCTGCTCATAAGCAAACAATCTCTGCAGAATGCATTCAGGGGACTCTTACATGGATATCTGGTTTTTACATTTGCTCTGATCCCTAGTGGGACCCTCCAATTGCCTACTGTCTTGCAAGACAGAATTCCTTAACTCTGAGTAAATTACTAGGAAGATCTGATCTCTTCTAACTTCAGAGTTTCACCCTATGTATCATATGCTCCAGTTCATCTAAAAAACACAGCTGTCTTGGAGACAAACATGACTTTTGATGTAACTGGGGCCCATCCCACAAAACAATGTGAAGATCAAGATAAGGAGTGCAGACTTGATCCAATAATAATGTAGGAGCCAGTGTTGTCTGTAGAGCACAGGAATGATGTATCTTCTCTTCCCTTTTAATGATATCTAACAGACCTCTAACTTTCATTAAAATCTGCAGAAGGAACTCACAAAATCTGGCAGCTTTAGGTAGAATTGCTTAAAGCCTCAAATACCATCAGTTTTGGACCTACCCCAACTCTGAAAGGGACTATACAATTGGGGGTGTCTTATCCCTAAGGGGGGCCAAAACCTCGTGAAATCTGAGGAAAATGTGGGGGGGGTGGAGTGGCGTAGAAGAACGAGCATCGGACCTCGGACTTACTACTGAAATCTTAGCCAAAGTAGCGAGACTTGCAGGAATCAGAGTGAAAGTTAAAAGGGAAAGGTTAGGTTCCCTGAAATGTAAAGGATCCAGGCAGGGAAAAAATGAAGGAAGCAAGGAGCTTTAAGTTAAGCCAAACAGTTGGAGGGACACCATCAAGAGTTGATAAATCCAAATCCTTGGTGTGCTATAACTGTTTTTGTAACATTAAAAAGTTGAAATTTTTAAAATTTTAGCCTACAGTTTCATTAATAATAAAATTAATTCTAAATGCAAATAAATCGTTATAAAACTATCTGCTAAAATATATATTTTAGGTGTATATATATTTAATTGTGTTAAAGAATTTCAATGGGCAATTACCGCATCTCTATTCTTAATTAGCAAAAGAAAAATGGAGAATTTTATTGATGTGAATGTAGAAGAAATACAATCCTTTTAAAACTATTTATTTTCATTTAACTGAACTGCCTTGCCATACTAAAAAAACATTTTGCAGAGGTTAAATAAAGTATTTCATGGCAACCGCTGCTTCTTAGTGCCTGTGTAACAAGAAACATGAGCCAGCCAAAGTTGTGCAAGTTGGTTTTCTTTCCCAGTAAGAGAATGTGGTATCTACGACCTTGTCCTAACTCATTTTATCCCCAAGAGTAAGTCAAGTAAGTCAAGTATGAACTAATGCCTGGAGGGAAGTCCCTGACTCCAGAAGTATGGATTATTTCACATTTATCTTACAATCTGCTCTCTGAGTTCTTAAAATTCACTAACTTGGCAAGTCAAGAATTATCATGAGAAATGAAATAATTTCATAACTATGAAGTCATCTAGCATTCCATGAATATGACACTCAGAGGGTTTGTCCTTGCTCGGGCATTATTCTGACCTTTGGATAACAAGCTGCTAGATAGTTTTGCATGGAAACAATTAGAAAAGTGCCACAGTATAAGAGGGACAACCTGATGTCTTGATTGAGTTGTTGTTTTCATTTCAAGGATTTGTATTAATCATTAAAAAAATGTACATGACAACATTTGTAATAATATTTAAACAAACTTTTTTTGTATGATTTAAAATGACATGGGATTGTACTGGTTAGATGAACTGCCATTCTGAATGCTGCATTTACAATGGACTTGTATTGGCAAATGAAAAGGCTTATGGGGGAATGCCAAGGTTCTCTCTTTACAAGACCTTTGTAAAGAAAGTTTGGTTCTATCTCAACTGTGTGCAGAAAGCCTCTGCTCCCATATAGTTTCAGTTAAATTACCTCAGTGCTGTTTTTTAATCTCTAGATTTCCCAGCAAGACACGGCTGTTCAAAAATGTTAAGGGAGCAGAAATCATGTTGAAATTATTCCAAAGGTTGGGACAAGGGCAGCAGAACCTCCCTACTAGAGGAGCCTGCTGGCCAGCAGTGTGGCTGAGTCAGGAGTCAGCTGTTGGCTTTGCCATCTCCTGGGACACAGGAATCCATCATGACACTCCTGACTTTTTATCAGCCCAGTTCTTCAGTGAATCTAAATCTGATCAGAGCAAAACAGAATGGGGAAACCCTTTGACATCACCAACTGTTAGCTGAAGAATAAATGTCTGATAAATGAATCTGAAGCTCCTTCTGTCACCTCACCCACTCCCTTATGTGTGATTTGGGCTTCTGATGGACTTTTCCACCTTTCATCCTGCACTTTTGTTTTTCATTTAATAAGAAACTTAAATAGCAGCCATGAAAATGGAATGTTTTGCACTGCTCAAGTCTGTGACTGAAAGCACAGTTTAAGTTTTCCAGGCGTTAGATGTCTAATGCCATTTATTCTGATGGTGGTTTTTAGCAGTTCAGTTGCAACTAAGAGAAAGTATCAGTAATGAGCTGTCCTTTTAATTCTTCAACTTTTCACTTGCTTGAGATAATCTTCATTTTGAAGACTCCTTCCAGTTTGAACCATTACTGAATATACATCATACTGAGAACTACACCTTTAGTAGACCTACCTAAAATGAGGATTCTCACAACTGACTAATTTTATTTAAGTAAGCAGAAAATGAATGTAAGAATTTTTTAAGAGGAAAGCCTTACTTAGTTCCGAGTTTATTTGCATTACTTTAAATACTTCCTTCGTCTTCTTCCATGTATTTATGAAAATGTTTAAATCTAATTTTGGGTGGTTGCTACAAATGCAAGTGATACTTGGTTATGAGTTATAGGTTACACTTAGTTAGCTTTCTTTCTCCCTCACACAACCAAGGGGAATTACAACAACTGTAATCCTATGTCACCTGATGAGTGGGGATCTTGTCCCACACTCTGACACGTGCCCAGCTGCACCGAGCACAGTCACCACCTGGTCTGGCCACCTGTGGGATGGGGCATCACAGGCGCTTTGCGTGTATGAGAAATCGTGTCTTTTTTTTAAAACGTGGAAAGGGACAGACACTACTCCAGAGTCTCAAAGTCTCCAAAGGCCTCTCTCTGTCACTGTGACACCAGCACACACTTTTTATAACAGCTCCTCTGATGCTGGGCTAAGATGGTCCTTTATGAGCTTGGCTTCCTCTTGACTTACGCCCTGACTTCAGTGTCAACTGCAATTGTTTACTTTGGCAGATTTTGCTCTGCACAGATTACCACATTCATGTAAAATTCAGTAGTTTTGCATATCCATCAGCTGACATGTGAATGAAAACCACAGTAAATTTGCCATCTCTGCCTCCCAGTGCAACTTGAAACTTGTCAGTGGTGAAAGTGGGCACAAGTCCTGTTTAGAATTACAATTCAAAATTGCCTTTTTTCTCACATGCTAAGACTGGTATTTCTTAGGGCTCTAGGGGAGTTAGGAACTCCCATTCACCACATTCCTCCTAGGATCTGTTAAAATTTTAGTAATTTTTCAGGGCAGGACTACTGCTCAGCAAATGGGGTGGCACTGCTCTGTAGTTTCATACTCAGCAGGAGCTGGGTATGTACTAAGAAAAGAGAAGAAATGGATTTGTTGTTTCACAAACACTTTTAAAATTAGATTTAAGTTCTTGTTCTGTCATGAACAAAGATGAGAAGTCTATTTTTTACTACCTCCCAAGTGTTGGTCTCCTCTCCCAAGTACCAAGTAACAGAACAAGAGGAAATGGGCCTCAGGTTATGCCAGGAAGGTTTAGAATGGATATTAGGAAAAGTTGCTTCATGGTAAGGGTTCTCAAGCATTGGAACATGCTGCCCAGGGAATGGCTGAGTCACCATCCCTGAAAGTCTTTAAAAGATGTGGCACTTAGGGACATGGTTTAGCGGTAGACTTGGCAGTATTGGGTCGGACTCAATGATTTTAAAGGTCTTTCCAACTTAAATGATTCTATAGTTGCATTGTAATACTTCCTGTTGATAGTTTAAAAGTATTTTATTTCAGTTTCAGTGTTTATCCTTAAAACAAAAAATCCCATAACCCAGAAATTGTATTATTTAAACTATATAAGTGGTGTGTTTCTGACAATTTCAAATCTTTTCTAAGGGAAGACTGAGTTGAGAGCTTTGTCCAGTTTGACCCTCTTCTGCAAACAATTTCAGTGAACAGATGCTTCTGGTAAAAACAACTGGTTAAAAAAATTCCCCAAATCTCTAATGTACATCTCAGGAAACATGGATCACTTAGTTATAGAAACCTGGCAAGTTGTCTTTCCTTTTTTCAGAAGCTTCACACAACTGCTTTGTTTTACAAAAAGTGCACATCCAGTTCTACCCTTGAGCAACTTTAAAAGACTTCTGGCTTTCCTCACACTTTGTTTACCTTTTCTCTGTGTTGCAGCCCCAGTGTGTGACTCCTGAAGGAACTGGAGCTTTAGAGATGGTTGAGACCACGGAGAAAACCAAAGAATCAGTGCATGAAGACACCATTGGCTTTAGCAAAGGCTGCCCTGGAAGGGCTGTTTCTGACATACCTGTGGGGACTTGTGCGAGCGCCAGCTGTACTGGTGACTGTGGAGAGTAGCCAGCAAAATATTCTCATCAGTGTCCACCTGGCCAAACCTCAGCGTCTCTTGGGTGTCATTACAGATCACAAAATGGCTGAAGACAAACTCCTCTGCCTCAGGGCATTGGTTCTGAAAGAAAAGGGATAGAAAAGCCAGGAAGAATCAATGTCAGTTGCAGGACATTTGGCAGCTGCCTGCCCAGTGGCGACTGTTACAACACAGAAATGCAAAATCTCTTCCCTCAGCTTTGGCCTCATAGTAATCTCTGCAAAATCTAGTTTCTGGGTTGGCAAAATATATCCTAAGACTTCAGTTTCACTTTATATTTCTGCAATGCAAATCTTGAAGATTTAAAATGACAATAAAACAAAATTTTCTGATTTCAGTAAACAACTTCAACAACATTAAATTCAGTGGGAAATGATGTTACATAGGGCAGAAAGGGTACAACAGGCTGAGCAGGGTGGAATGAAGAGGTTTCTCAGCGCTTGACAGCTGAGCTCTCAGGCCAACAGGTTTACAGTTCCTCTTCCCCAGCTTCTGCTTCTACTTTGAAATATTGCTGTGGATCAGCAGAAGATTCCCTCTTTCCTGATACCACTTGAAAAGACAACTAAAGAAAAAAAAGAAGACATGAGTATTTTCCCAGCTCTATGAGGCTGGTTTGAACATGTATCATGCCATTTAATATGAAAAAAGAAAGTATTTTAGATTTTATAATACTTTTTTCTCCAGCCTCTTTCCATCCCTCTCTTGCTGCTTTTCATCTGGCTGCTTGTCACTCTGTTGGCACAATGAGACTATATGATAGTCATAAAAATTGCCACAGCTACAGGTCTTCTACCCCTGAAGGCATGAGCTATAATCCCCTGTATGGGAGAGGTCAAAGTGTGACTGACAATTTGATTTGGAGATCATCTCTCGTATATTTCTGCCCCAGTCACAACTGGGCAGGCACCTTCCACTTACAAGCAACTATCTAGCAACTGCAACAATTACTCAAAGAAACCAACATTTGGATAGTCTTTATGCAATTTAATGGTTCTAACACAAAATACTCATCTTCTTGTGTTTTTGTTACCTCTTATTGACCCATCTTTCCTAGCACACTGTTGTGACAAAATTTTTCTGTTGCTTGGTTTTCCTCTTCACAACACAGCTAAGCAACTCGTTTCTCATCCTTCCATCCCATGACGTTTTCTCTAATTTATGGAACCTCCACGGATTTTGAGAGCCGATTCTGCTTCCCCTCCTTGCACTCTCAGTGGACCTTTTAAATGGATGTTACCACCTTCCCTGCCTCTAATCATATGGAACCCTTAGCTCTTTGATAACAATGTGCCTGGAAGCCTGCAGAAATTCAGAGATCAAACAAGAGGGAGAGAAATATTTCCTCATAAATCCCTATGCAGCCTTAGTCATCCTTGAAAACCAGTTTGATGCATTGCTTGCAGCACATTACTGTGTGATGTACATGGAAGTTTTTCTGAGAAGTGAAATGTGCAAGGTATGTCCAGTTTAGCATCCTTGAATGCATGTTCACTGCTGGTTTCTCCAGAAGAACGTAAGGTGAATCTACAGGATGTCTGGGGCTAGAAGGAACCTCTGGAGGCCACCAAGTCCAAAGCCCCTGTTAAAGCAGGTTTACCTGGAGCAAAATGCACAGGATTCCATACAGGCAGCTTTTAAATATCTCCAAAGAAGGAGACCCCACAACTTCTCTGGGCAATCTGTTCCAGTGACTGGTCACCCTCACAGTTAAGATGTTTTTCATGATGCTCAGATGGAACTTCCTGTGTTTCAGTTTGTGTCTGTTGCCTCTTTGTCCTTAATCAAGGCAGGTTGTAATTCCTTTTGTAACTGAATGTCAGAATGATTGCCTGGGAGTGTTTGTGCAAGTACTATTCACCCTAGAATATTTTAGCATGAGAATATTCAGATTAAAACTTCTTCCCAAATCTCTTTACTTCTTCTGCACAAGATCAGGTATCTTTTGTGAAACAGGAGCCAGGTGAGCATAACCAAAACTGCACTTCTTCCAAGCAGCAAAACTCTTTACCAAGCAGTATGCCTGTATCACATTCAGTAGCAGATCTGAGTGTGCTAAAGGCTGACATTTACAGTGAGTGCAGAGTTTATTTTGGCATTTTCTAGTGGAGGATCTATGACTTTTTACTGTCAAGCTGCCATACCCACATACCCATAAGTCTACCACAAATATATGTATTTTCCTGTTACAGCTTTGCAAAATGTTCTTTTTAAAAGGGAAGACTTACTATTCACAGAGCTCAGCATGTTGTTAGAGTCAAACCTATACACAGCCCCAGGGGAATTTAAGAAAAGCTTTTTCTTTTCACTCCAATATATTTTCTTGTTGATACACAGATATTGAAAGAACAATACCATAAGATGATGAACTTCCTTGTTTTTCCCTTAGTAGCTAACCTAGTGTCAAGTAAGTAAACACAGACTGTAGGTTTTGGCATTTCGCAGAGGGAAAAGAGAATCCAGCAAGTTTTTGGCATGCATAGAACCTCTAACTTCTACTTGGGGAATGTTATCCTATCAGGAATTGTTAATACGCTAGCACACGTTTTGGTGCTGATGAATGACTGCCATTAATCATTAGTCTTGAAAGCTAGAATTGCTACTAGAATTCAATGCTTTTAACAACAACAGTTAAGTGAAGGAGGTATTTTAGGTTCCATTTTATAATAGTTCCAAAGTTTTAACCAAGGAAACACCAAGATTTGCATAATAGGGCATTGCTCTGTACTGCCAGGCTTGAGAGAAAGCTACCGATGCCTCCAGTCTCGATAACAACAGATGACTAAAGGAACATCAAGGAAGCTTGAGGATGCTTTAGCTCAGTGTGGCAGCTATGAACTGGACACCCATACTTCTTTATCCTTGGGGATCTGCAGCAGCACCCTGTACCCATCACAGGGACCTGGATCCCACATTGCTGCTCAAGTCTGACAGTAGAAGCTTCCAGAGCAAGCAGAAAAGGAGGCAAAAAAAGTCAGCAAAAGGATAGAGTGAAGACATCTTGATTGAGAAAAGAATGTCTAGAGAAACCAGGCACAATTCAACCAAATAGAATCAGGCCATTTGTGTGGCAATGATGCTGAAGGCTGAATGATGACTCCAGGAGGTGAAAACACCTAAGTGTGGATTAGGAAAAAAAACCCTCTCTGAATTAAAACATCATATCAAAAGAATCAGCAAAAGATTAACAGCCTGAATCAGATACAGATTAGGGTCAGTTTCTGGGGGACAATTTCCTGCCCCTCTTTAGATCATTTTTCAGCTGTTATTTTCTCTCAGAGAGGCCTGGAAAGTGTCTCTCCTTTATTGGTCTTTCAAATATTTTGTGAATTCTATTCAGAGAGGGGAAAAACATCCCACATAATACTAGTCACCAGGCTTTTCCAGTCTCAGGACTTTTTGCTTGTGTCTTAACTCACAGCTATTTCAAAGTATTTCTGGATCTGAAAAAAACCCACACCATAAAAGCCTAGGCCTCTTCATATGCACAAAGTAATTTTCTTTGTGCTTCACAAGCTACTGAAGGCTTGGGCAAGCTTTTTCTCTCCCTCTCATGCACACACACACAGACACACACACACTATCACCTAGTAATGTTTTTTTTCACAGAAAGTCTTTTGCAATTTGTCTCCCTTGAAGGCTCTCAAAGAGAAAAGAACATTTTCCTCAGGATTCTTTAAAGTTCACTCTCATAGCAATGTCCTGGCATTATCAGGTAGAAGCCTTCTGTATCCTTTTCCCTTTGTTATTTGTGCTTATTGTAGAAAGATGGGGAAACCACTACGATCACAGATAGCATTTCGACTGATCCCAGCTCATTAAGAAAACTTATGCAACTGCCAACAGAAATGTTAAGCACCATGCAGACCTTGAGGAAAAGAAGTTCTAGTGGTCTAAAACAGGTTTAAACCAGGAGCTTTTCTAACTTCTGAGGAGTTTAGGAAAAGAGTTGCAATGCTGGTTCATGTGAGATCACAAAGGAAAAGCTTTTTACCAGAAATAACACTTTGTATCATACCTGGGGAGCTGTTTTCTCAGCTGACCTCTGTCTCTAGATATCTCAAAACAGTAAGGCTGTAAAACAATTCATGAAGGCTTAAATGCCCAAATTAAGGGGAAAAAAACCCCACATGCTCCACCAATGCATTTTCTGTCTCACTTGATAGTCTATGTTATTATTAAATAATAAAACTAAATTAATAACAATATTGAAGTTCCTTGCCCAGGTCTTTAATTATTAAACCCATTACTCTAGCTTTGTATTTAGATGTGCATTAGCCAGTCACTGCTTGTAGTGGCTTGTAGTTAAACAGGGACTTCAGATTAGACAGTAAAATATGTCAGAAGGGGAAACTGCTTTTAAAAAGTGCTAATCCCCTCAGATTTTCAGCATGTGACTTAGAAGTATAAAGCCTGGTATTTTTTAGGCTTAATGTGCTTTCAAAATGCTCACCATTACTTAATTTAAAAAAACCCCACCAATAAAAAACCCACTAAAAAAAACCACCAACAACAAAAATCAGTCCATATCTAGGAAACAAAGACACTGACAGAGGCTTCTGTTAATTCTGAACTCCTGACCTAAGGTGCATGGCCAAATTGTTTCATGCTTCATCTGTCTGTCTACTGACTCCAACATCACTTGTTGCAGATTTTAATCCAGTAAAAAATATGTGGAGAATTCAAATAACCCTTCCCGGTTATTAAATTCATGCTTCTAGCTGTAGCATTTATACTGCATTTTGTGTGAACAGCAGACATCAAACAATGCTTATTATTGGGAAATGTATTCCCTCCCCTTTCAGGGCATGCCAACCCCCTCAAACTGGAGGTAAAGTCACACAAAAAACATCTTGGCAACAATTAATTTAATAAGCTATTTTGAACCCACTTGTGTGTTAACTGTTCCCTAATTTCAAAGCGAGGCAAGTTTTTAATCTCAAATACTCTGGGCTAGATACCCACCACATCAGAACATGGTGGCAAGTACCCCTGACATGAGAGGAAACGAGAAAATTACAGCAACAATTACAGAATTATATCCTCCTGTGGCTCATGTTAACATTGCCAAATCCATGTATAAATCAGTACCAACTATTCATAGAATGTACCTGTCAGCAATATACCATGCGACATATGGCTCTACTTAATCAAATATACAATTCCAGTTTTTTCAACTCAAAATATTCCTTCAAGGCACAGAGTAGTCAGTCAGTCATTCACACTGTGATGTGGTTTAAAACATTTAAATATTTATGCACCATATTTTATTTATATGTATAGCTATGTCTGAGAGATCTTTTTTCCCCCCATCCTAAAAGGAAACTGACCTTTCTGAAGGCCATTTTGCAGTAGTTGCCACACATGTCTTAGATGAGGGACTAGTACTAAGTCAGAAATATTTTGGGTTTAAGCAGCCTACAAGGACTCTCTTATACTTTCTGTTTGTTTTTTATTAAAAGCATTGTTCAAAATATGACAAAAACCAGAAATTGGAGCTACAAAGATTTTTGTTCACATTGATATTTGAGCCAGCTGTGAAGATTTAAATCACACTAGATCTTGTTTTATGAATGTCCTTTTGCAACAAGAAAACCATGGAATGCCCTTAAAAAAGAATTTTTTGATATAAACCAGATGTTTTATCCTTTTTTGGGGGCTTTGTTATTGTAGTGCCATGATAGGTAATTAATTCCCAGGCTCCACATAGGTCTTCAGGCAGATGAAGAGAATGATATGATTTCAAGGCTATAGTGGAGTAAGGGAATTACAGGCCTTTGAGGGGTCATTGCAGAAGCAAGTTTCTTATACTGGGGCTGGCTTCAGCCATTAATGCTGCTTGTACAGAATGTAACATGAAACTAGTGTTGAACTTCAATAAGGATGGAAGCAGTAGCTGGAAACAATATGTGCTGTTGCTCAGACTGAGCTGAGCTGATGTATCATGAAAAGGCACTCACCTTTTCATAAATTAATGGAATAGTTTGCATTTCAAGACCTAGGTTTTGATTATTCTGATATGAATCCACGTAGCTTCACTGAAATTCTGGCTGTTCTGGCTACATTTACCTTTACATATTTTTTTCCTAATTTTCATTGCTATTGCAGAATTAATGTTTATTAGGAAAAAACAATTTCAGTATAAGGTAGGGTTTTTCCATCCTGAAATATTTTAATGAAGGCAGTTGATATTCTAATTTGCTATTAAAGTAATCACAGTAGCTATATTTTTTTCTCATTATTGTGTTTGCATACCTGTTGCCAAGCTTGAATTGCTGTATTTAGAGAATGAAGCGCATATTGGCCAAAGCTGATGAAAATAGGGTCAACCATTATCGTGCAGTCGAACAGCCTTCCTGCTGTGCTGCTGGAAACAGCAATCTGCCCCCAGATTTTGAAAGGTTTCACAACACTTTGCATGGTCACATTTCGACACTCCAGAAGTTTACAGTCAGCTTGAGTTGAAAACTGGATCTCCTGGAACACTGACTCATCGTTCCATTGACGAAGATATACACGAGGCTCATCAAAGGAAACTATCATGTATTCTAGTTCAGATGGCATGTTCTTATCAGATAAAAATGGCTGAAGAAACTTTGGTGGTGCTGAAAAGTAAAAGAACAAACAAGACTAAAATCATTGCTGCATTCTTTATGTTTTTGTAAATTGTGTTTTTACTGCTTGTACATAAGATGAAAACAAGTAAATCTATCAAAGAGTTGACATTTCTGAAATCCGAAATAAATCCTGTTCACACTGTTTGCTAGATGTAAAACAGTATCATAATTAATAGCAGCTGCAAACAAAAAGTATCTGCAGAGCAAAATCTTTTCATGGTAAACAAACCAGCCAGTGAAACTGCTTTATCTGCACACTGCTGAATGCCCCAGATTGCCATCTATTTGGAACAGGGACCATATTTCTGCGAGAACTTTTGCTACAGTAGGTGTATATTATATTCCACACATAGCACATTACAATAAAAACTGGCAATACAGTATTTGCTGACACGTGACTGTACAGGCCAACAGGCTCCACACTGGAAGTTGTCTTTGCTGCAATTATGGACAAGTTGAAGACCACAAACCCACTGAAATGTGACACACTACCCCATAATACTAAAAATGAAACAAAACAGTATCCTGAGACTAAAGCATGAGAAATGTATCACAAAAAGATCTTATCATGTTTGTTGAAGTTTCAGTCGTGCAAAGTGCTGAGCGCTGAGGCAGCAGACACTGCAAGGCACGTACACCCCTTGTGTAACATTAAGCATGTGAATATTTCCATTGATGCTATTATTTATGTTGCTGGAACTACTCACATGCTTAAAATTAGCGTATGCTCTAGTGCTCCACACATTTGGAACCAAAACACTCATCCCTATCCAGGACCAAGCCCTGTTATTCTACAAACTGTAATGGATACAACAACTTTTGTGCTCCCTTTGTGTATAACATAGCACAAAGGAGCCCCAAAACTTAAGGCCTTTAGATGCTGTAACAACAGTAACAACAGCATAAGCTCAGTCAATGTTGAGAAATAAAACAGCTGTGTTTGATTTTAATCTGATTTTTGCCTCTTCCAGTATATGTCATTCTAAAGACTGAGCATCTGAAATTGTACTGTAATAGTGAGGAAGATTACATACTGATAGAGGTAGCTGACAGAGAACCTATTTGCTAGTCATTGAATGTTAGTCTTGGTATGATTTGAAAATGAATATATTATAATACTTGCAGAAACACAAAACCTACACACAAAGAAAGCTGTCCCTGTCAAAATGATCCAAGAAGTTTGCCTATCTTCCATAGAAAGCATTCCTGGCATTTGAAAATCAGACAATAATCTAAAGATCTCTTGGAATGTATTTGCCATTAATGCAATGACAGAGAGCACTGAACAAAACCAGATGTAGCTCCAAAAGTGATCATAACTGAAATAACTTAAATCTGCAGTTCTCAGAGCTCTTCCAAGGAATTTTTACTAAGCGGGTTGCAAAATCTTCAAGTATTTTAACAGTACTGTTAATACACTGGAAAATGTAAAAGATCAAATTCATTCACTAAGATGGCTCAAAAGTGAAGTGGCACCTGCTGTCCCTAATCAGACTATGGAAAACAGACGGCTTCTACAGTTACCCATTCCGGGGGCAGGGAGGGGCTGCTCTTCCAGCCTCACTGCCAGCCCTGTGGACAGGCTCAGTGCACACAAGTCATTGCTTTCACCCTGAAGCCTGTGCCACTGCTGGCTGTTTGTGATGGCTTGTTTCAAGAATGCCTGTTTGAATGAGGAGATGGGGACTACACAGAGCAGGAGAGTGCTTAAGCAGCATCTGTGAACTATGTTTTTATTATTCTCCATAAAGCAGTACATACCTGTGCCGAGTTGATCAAGATGATGGCATAGGTGGACTTCCAAACAGGTAAATTGCATCAACACACTCAGTGATGGCACGAACCAAGGAGTAAAACAGGAGTCAACCCTGGTGCAAGCTGCTAACGCCGTGGGGGTCACAAGCTGATCGCACATGCTTTGGGAGCCAGATTCACTTTCTGAGCTGCAGAAGGAAGGTAACAAAGTAGAACTTCAGCACTTCCAGAATTTTGTAGCTTCAGGACGTTCCACACTCATTTTCTGACACAGACAACATCGTGGTTTTATTTTAACTGCTAATGCCAGTGTCTGTACTTTTTCCAAAGCAGACTGTAACAGTCAAGATTGTAATCCATCCATACTTTTATCAAACTACACTTTCAATTTACAAACATTTGAAGCACAAACCCAAAGCCTTTTAGCAGAAAAAAACCCCCAAAATATGCCAGGTATTTTTAATTGTTGAAATGGCTAAACAAGAGTAATTATTGTTATTAATGCTATAAGAATGAGAGGAAAGGTCAAGAGAATTTGGTTTTTTTCCACTTGATTTCAAGGAAATCAATTTGCAACCATCAAACTACTTCTATATATGAACCCCTAGTCTTTGTAAGCTTAATTTCCTTTGCCCTTCTCACTCTAAAATCATCATTCAAAAATTATTTCCAAGTACTATAAGCTCAGCCTGGAGCCCTTTACAAGCATATTAACTATACATTTAAAGTGCCACCCTCCTGATTTTTTGTCATAGCTGTGCTCCTAACACCATGGATTTCCAAGCGTTATCTTTCAGTCTCTTGAGAGGAACTAACATGACGTCACAATTCTATAACCTGCTAAGACACCACTGAAGTACAAATAAATTTTCTAATTTAGCAAAAGCTATCCTTAATGCTCCTCATTCGCACTCCATTTGAAGTTTGGCTCTCAAGAGTTTTAGTTTAAAAGTTTAGACTTGATTCAAGAGAATTACAACCACATCCTCAGTCAAAGAATATCTTTATTTTTAAAATAAGATTAAATGAAAGATGGACTAAAGTCAACTCAACATTTTTGTCAGAAAGTCATTAGTCTTTTAAAGCACCATAAATCCACTTCCATTAACATTTCAAAGATATTTTAAATTCAAACGTAAATTTAGATCTGAACAATGACTTTCCAAGCAACATACCTTAAGCTTTTAGGACCAGATTTTTCATCTTGCAATGTGTTTCACTTCAAAATTTTGCACAAATATAGTAGGTACTCAAAATGTTCAGCCGCAAATGCATGGCATTCCATGGATAGGTAAATTGATCAGTATCATTTGGTGTTGCAGTAACTATCTAGTATAGTATTTATTTACAGGGCTTAAATCCAACTTAAGGCTTGTGGACATAAAATACTTATGCAGCACTAAAACCCAACTAAGATTAGCTAATTATTAAAGAATCATGCCAGGATACTAGAATGGATTAGGTCAGGAAAGTATGAAAGATAAATGACCTAATCAGAATTTTAGCTGCTTTCCTGTGCTTCTTTACCTGTTTAAATTTCTTGTTTACATTCCAAAACTAGTGCTGTACACCTTTTGAGAACTGGCACCTTTGGAAATAAAATTATTCTTTGTGTTCATATGATAAAATATCTATGGGACTGGATAACAGAGAAATAGGATGCTTTACTTTGCTCTGCCATGGATATTAGATTGCTGGAACAAAGGAAGGAACCAAATCCAAAAGGACAAAAATTCATATGCTGATTTAAACAACTAAGTACTTTTCAATCTGTAAAACTGGTTAGTTCTTTCAAAGGAACTATTAATATTTTAAGATTTTTTGCTTGTTGCATTTTGATTACAAACAGAAATTCAGGAGCATATGAAATGAAAACAGTTTTCTGTTGGGGTAGAGGAGGGCAAACAAATGTTAACCAAACTATGAAGATATTTAAAAAAAAACTAATTGCACCTTGATATTCTGAATTACTACTTAATTTCATGAACAGCTGTAACACTGTTTGCAGTAAAGAAGAAGGACATTTATTTCTCATATTTGAGGTTTATTCCAAAAATATATATTTATTGACTCACCTATCAGTGACTAAGCATTTTTATTTCTTTTGATGTATTTTGGAGATGCATATTTTCATAGAATAAAAGCCAAACAAAACCTAATTTCTTATTTAGTAAAATTTTATATATCTTCTTTCTATTTATTGAGCATTTTACTGTGGTGGAACTTTTGTAATTTCTCGCTCATAAACACCATGATGACAGAGCAACAGGACATGCTTGATACAGAAGGAAATGTGGCAGGAGCTTCACACCAGGGAAATAATGTAAAGCTTTTAGCCAAAGTTTTCTTCACTTTTTCTGCTCCACAAGCAACAGACCACAGAGAGGTAATACTCAGCAATTTAAAATGTTGGGAACAAAAAGATTCAAAGCTGCTTTTTGTTTCCTGATGGAGTCACCTTAGAAACAAAAAAGGCCCAACACTGAAACCCTGCAAAATTCAGAGTTCAACCAGATGCTTAAAAACTTAACAAGAGAGAAATAGCAAATGAGGGTGGGACAGTGTTGCCCCATGGGACAGAACTGGCCTTGCATCCTTTCCCCTGCCATGGAGGGACAAGAGCTGGCAGTGGAGGGCTGAGAGGAGCAGGACAGTGCATCTTAAACCATGATGGTAAAGAAGGTAAAGTCTCTACAGAGAGGAAATAGCCTTCTAGGAACCATCTGAAAAGAAATGCAACAAGGATCTTTCACCACTGTTGTCCCATCTGCCCAGACTTTTTCTGAAGTGTAATTGTTTTATCTGTGAGGGGCTCCATTTGATTTTTACTCAACCTGAAACCATGTGCAGAATTATAGTCCCCATGTCATTATGAAAATAAGAATACAGCAACAGTATAAACCAGCTACAGTACAAAATATACTAAAAGCAGCCATCAAATTATTATAGTATTTTCTTTAAAAAAACCCATCTGTAATAAAAAGTCATAATATAAATAAAGTTTTTACAGAGGAACTGTAGTTGCTACCATGACCCTGATTTTAAATTGAATCCTATTTAAATTTTTTGCCTAGGTGGACTTCCCTCAGACCTGCAGCACTGCCACTTTCTCCTTGGACTTTGCAGAGAGCACAAAAATGAAAAACCACAGCCCTTTATCACATGCTGTGCACAAACAGCAAATAAAGTTGTGCCAACTGAAAATACAGGAAAATTTCTATTAAGTCTTGGTGAATGACAGTAGGAACATTAATATCAGGAGAAAATGTGATTGGGCAATCAAAATTTATTCATCAAGTGAATACAATACAAAACCACCCCCACATTTCTTGGCTTCCTTGGAGCTACAAAATGAAGTGTGGACTGTCCACAATTTTTCAACTCTGAAAGAAGAGGAAGAACCAGATTCTACTGCTTTGTGTTTGGCACATCATGCTTAAGGAGGAATGTGGCAAAATCAGAGGAAATTAAAAATAAAAGTGATCTGACTTTATTACCAGATTTTTTTCTTTTTCTTTTTTCTTTATTTTTTTTAAGTGCTGGGAAATATCAGAATACTTAAAATGAAAAATATCTACATTTGAAGTCATATAAATTATGATATTTCGCATCATGCAAAGCAGCTCAAGTTAAACATATGGCAACTGAGAACAATGACTTAGCAGTGACCTGCATTATTCTTGTTATTTTAAGAGAGAAATATTTAAACCAAAACTGCCATTTGTGATGAAACTACAACATGGGAAAATATCCACTGGGAAGAAGAAAGAGACCAGTTAACTCATTTAATTTATGACTCAAATTCTGGTCTGAACCCAAATTGTTAGAGGTCAAAATCCAGTACATCATCTACTTTGAATAAAAGCTGAAACAATTAGCAAGAAACATGATCATGATTCCTCACTTGAATTTCTAAAAAGTAGCAATTTAAGGCTTATTTAGAAGTTTTTGTACTTGTTTCATGGTTTGTATCTTAAGGCATTTTCAATTACTATTTTACATTAATATGTCAGTAATTATAAAAATACTCTTTAAATTACATAGAAGATGCACAAATATATAAACCATCTTGTCATGTAACTCATTTAAACAAAACAATTATAAATCATTCCCAACCAAACCAGGAAGGGGCTTTAGTGTCTCACCAACCAAACAGAGCTTTAAAAAGTAATTTCAATTATTATTTGTTAGTCCCTCAACAGGCAAATGCAACCCATAAAAATAATTTATTCTGTGATAATTTTTTGTAATCCCCTGTTTTAAGGTCTTCCATAAACAGTCATTTATGCCATATATGATTTCTTTCATAAACACTGTACTACATCCCCAAAGAAACGCTAAATTATTTCACTTGGTACTTCAAATTTGCCCACTCACTGAATAAACTTCCAAAAATATTTGTGCAAACTTTATACATACATAGAAATAATGAATGGGATACAAAATTCTCAAAAATAAACAATTATGCCCTTCACCAGACAGCTTCTGATTTTTACACTTCCAGTTAGCTCCTGATCAATCTCAGAAGAACTTGCATACCACAGGATTTGAATCATGACATCTTTGCATATTCCCATATTCATTACTGGTTGCTCTATTTCGCCCTGCCAGCTACTGCTCATTGTATCAGCTGAATCTACATCTTCTCACAAACTTTGTTGCTTTCCTGTCACATGAG
Organism: Geospiza fortis; assembly: GCF_000277835.1. Lineage (NCBI taxonomy): Eukaryota > Metazoa > Chordata > Aves > Passeriformes > Thraupidae > Geospiza > Geospiza fortis. The sequence goes on along the minus strand of NW_005054353.1, from coordinate 1,220,365 downwards.
ACACCTAAATTTCATACCTTATAACCAATGTTAGGAATCAGTAATAAAGTACTAAACCACAATGGATCAGCTCTCTGCTAATAATAATTAGCATATCACAGAGGTTACAAAAAACAAAACAAAACAAAACAAAAAAAACCAAAAAAACAAAAAAAAAACCACCAAAAAATGCTGCAGAATTTTAAGAAAAAATATTATCATTGAGCAGCAGCTGCATGCATATGGCAGTGGTTAGAGTCTGACCCAAAATATAACATCAAACTAAGAAGATAAACTTGAACAAGACTAAGCATTTTTACACTTTACAATTAATAGTGTATTACAATTGTTAACCAATCATACAGTTGCAGCCTGTAATTAACATCAAATTATTGTGAGTGTAAAGGAAAATTGAGGTTCAACTTTTATACAGCCTTTGTTTCTTACTCTCACAGATCCCTCAGCATTAGAATTCCCTAGTTTAACACTCAGCACTGGCATTAAGCCTTGAGGCTCTTCCCACAAGTCTGCAAAATCCCATGTTAAATGCTGGCTTTAGGAACAAGACTTTGACATTTACCACAAGATGGGCACTGTCTCTCTCTCAAAACCAAGAAAGTCTGGCATTTTTTGGTTAAGTCGAATCTAGAACATATTTCAGAGTGTTTGGTGAGAAGAAATTATCCATACCAGCAGCAGTGTGTTTGATGAAGCCACATTTTCAGCAAAGTTACTTCCAACATGGACTTCCTATGAGCCACTAGAAATCTAGAAAGATTTGTCTTCTCTGCAGGTCCACAGTTGCTGTCACCACCTCTTACATGAGGCTTCCCTTTAACAGAATGTGATCCCTCAGGCCTTAACCATGACCTTCAATTTGTTCTGTAGCTGTAACCACACACATTCAGCTCTTGGGCCCTGTCTCAAAACCTCCAGGTCAGTGATATATCACTGGCATGTTTGTTCTGTTTCCAAGAAAAAGCCACTGTGCCTCAAACACCGTAGGTCAAAGCCTCATATCTGCAGAACAGCTGCTCTTGTTTTGACCTATGAAGGTTTTGTGAGAAGGATCACTCCTGACTGCTCAGAACTACTTCCACACCAGTCCTTCCTGCAGCCATCCTTAAGAAAGCTTGCAGTGCAGCTTTGTTTGAAGTTATGAGATCAGTTTGAATTTTTATCATAGAACCACAGACAGGGTTGGATTCGAAGGAACCATAAAGATCATAGTTCCAATACCCCTGTCAAGGGCAGTTACAACTTATGCTAGACCAGGATGGTCAAAGTCCCACCCAGCCTGGCCTTGAACACTTCCAGGGATGGAGCATCTACAGCTTGTCTGGACAACCTATTCCAGTGCCTCACCACCCTCACAGTAAAGAATTTCTTCCTAATATATAATCTAAACCTGCCCTCTCTCAGCTTAAATCCATGCCCCCTTATCACTATCTGTCCTTTTAAAAATCTCTCTCCAGCTTTCTTTCAGTTCTGAAATGCTGCTCTAAGGTCTCCTCAGACCCACCTTTTCCTCAGACTGAAACATTCCAAGTCTCTCAGTCTGTCTTCACAGGAGAGATGCTCCAGTCCTGTGATCCTCTTTGTGGCTCTTCTCTGGAATCACTCCAGCAGGTCCACATCCTTCTTAAGTTTGGGGCTCCAAAAACTGGACACAGTACTCCAGGTATGGTGTCATGAGAGCAAACCCATGCCTCCAAATTAAAAACACTGCCGAGGCAGGGAATATAACTTTTTCTCTCCTCTGATTGAAATCAGATGGTTTCTTCATATATCCCACAGGTTTCTGGCTTCTGGAGCTCGCCCTGACCTATACAAATCTTTAAATTTCCAGTCTACTGCTAGTCCATATAGGTATAAGCTACACTTCTTAAAGCTATTATGAATTCCCCAGACTAACAAAAGTGTCAGGACTAGTGACTCTGCAGCCTCTGGACAGGTAGGTGTCAGTTCAAGGAACTTTCCTTCGACCTCCCTCTTTCTCTTCTGTTTATTTACCTTCAAATGCTTCAGTAGTGAGGTAAATGTTTTTTGCTGCCTTCATTCATCTCCTGCTATCCTTGTGCAGTGAACTGCAAATGCTTCGGTTTAATTCCTGTTGTTTCTCAACAATTACAGCTCATTAGCTTATCAGAGCTCCCTGAATGAAACACTGCATCTAGTGACAAACCCTATTCCAGCAGAAAACAATAAACATGACTACAGTGCTAAATGCCTTGATGAAAAAAAAATCTACTACATTTCACTACATCATTTCCAGTTCCCACCGAGTTCACATTTCTGTGGTGTTAAGCTGACCAGGAAGGCAATTCTGCCAGGGTCCCACATTCAGAGGAATTAACCTTGTCTAAAACACTTAACTTCTCAATGATGAAAATGCATTCTTTCACAATTAACATCAAGAAATCATTTCCAACCTGATACTATTAATGGAAACCAGATGTTTAATTTTCTTCATTGATTCTGTTAGCCATGCTCATATTCTCTGATTTCTCTGAATTCTGTAGCTTCATTTAACACATACATGGATGCTACATACTCATTGAAGCTTGGGTTCATAAACAAAGAAGCAAGAATCAGCAAATACCAATGGGCCAAGAGAGTAATTTTGGGTTTTCTGGTCTAAATATAAAATGTTAAGCAGGTCTTTGAAAGCAATTCCACTGCTGTTTCTGGACAGAACTTATTTCTTTTACTCTACATATTAACCAAAATGGAATGAATGCAAACAGAGTGAATAGCTGTCATTGCACAGTGTTTCTGGCTGCAAATATAATGGAAAATGGATCCCCAGTGTTTAAAAAGCACTGATTAGTTTTTTTTCTTTTAGCATAGTAAGTAATCTGTGTGAATAATGCAATACTATTGAAATAATAACATTTTGTTCAGTATCTTTAAAATAGTTGCTGACTTGCACTGAGGAGAGAATTAAGATGATGTGAAAGTATTGCATGGGGGAAGAATGTTTACGACTACATTACAGGATGGATGTAAGGCTTACACCTAAGCCTTCTTTTGTCTGCACTTTTCAGTAAGCCTTGTATTCAAAAAATGGATGGTTATGATGCTGCCAGGCTGCCTATGAACCTAAAGGAAAGCTTTTTTTGTGCACACTCCATGCCCTTGTGTGAAGATGAGCCACAGTCTGAACCTCGCGAAGGACTAACTGCTCTTATCACATATTAAAAAAAGCATCTTAATTTCTAAGTCTCTTGAAACAGATTTCTCAGGAGTGTAGCATCAGATGTCTTTTCCCCTCCTTCTTTAAAATTACCTTTGGTCATCAGCCACGTTCTGGCTGCTGTTGAGGACAATCCTCCACAGGTCAGAGGCTATGAGCTCCTTCTGATCGCTCACAAGGCTGATACTGGGCAGCTGCAGCTCACAGACTTTGCTTTCTGATAGACTGAACTCCCGGAATGCAACAAATGACTTCTGAAGCTCATCCCAGTACTCCAAGCTGCAAGGAACCTGTGATAAAAGGGAGAAGGAATAATTACTTTGTGCTTGATTGCAAATATAATGCAGTTTAATCTATATGCTAAAAGTGTAAAACTAATTAAACTACATAAAAGTAAATGGTCATATAGAAAATCTTAACTATAACCATTATTCAGATCTTGTGCTGTCTTGAGTTAAAAGAAAATGTTTTTAGAACATCACTGCAGACTAACACTTCCAACATTCTCTTCCTCTGTACAAAAATAGCTGCTTGTTCCACAGGAAACCATGGAAACCATGAATAACAAAGACAATTAATCTAAACATTATTTGTATTATGCAGCCAAAAAATCCATCAGATGTCTACACATCATGGTATCAAAGACACTCTAGTCATCATTAATTTTTTTTAACTAATTGTTTTAGTTTTATTACATTAAAAATATAAGTTTGTTAAAGTAATCAGTGACGCGGAGAAAAAATTATAATGGACAACACAACACTTTGTGGTGGGCCAACACATTGCTAAAAACCCTGGGTGAAATAATGAAGCACTTGTAAGCACATGATCTTTTCTTTCAAGGACTATTTAGACAAATAAAGGCAAATGAAACCAAATAAATACATAGTGGCTTCTGCTTAATTACATCCCTAAATTTAATTCTGTAAATAATCCACTTGGATTATTTCACGATGCATCACTGAATTGGAGAGAAAGTTATTATAGACATTTCTATAGGCAATAGAAAACCAATTTTAATTAAAGTACAGATCTTAAAGGGTTGTACTCTAGGTGTCTTTTTATCCTTTTTCTTTTTTTGGTAATAGCAAGAAAGTGAATCAGAATATGAATTTAAAACAAATGCAAATTCAGTCAGCTATGAAGACTTCAGAATTAGGATGAGAAATCCACAGGTATGGCAGCTGTACATGCTCCAGATTACTAAAAGTCAAGCTGACATAAAGCAAATAGTAAGAAAAAAATGCATATGTACGTGTTATTACCTGTTTTATCCCTGTGTATAGACATACATACATAAATGACCAGGAAAAAAGTAAGATGGCAGAGAAGGCAGAGATGCAAGTAAATTTAGAAAAAGTTTTGTAAGCATTCTTCCTTGTTATTCAGTAAAGATTATAATGCAGATGGAGATGACAGTAAGCTGATTAATTAACAGGAATGAAGGTTAAGAAGGAAAATTCAGGGAGCTCAATGGTTCAAGCTGGGGAGGGCAAAGGAACATAAATAATCACCAAAGAATTCTGGAGGAATTAACATGTGGAACCACAGAGCCTGAAAGGTGGATTTTAACTACATCTGTCAAACCACAATGATATGTGAAGACTGAAAAAAGCAACTACAGTCTCTAAAATTTTTTTAGTTCAAGATGTAGGACAAAAAAAAAATCTGATAACTGTCAGTAAACCTCTGATGCCAGTAATGTATATAACACAGAGTACCACTGCAGTATCAGTCAGGAGAGCTGATTTAATTTTGAAGACTAGAGTGTGAGAAAAAGGGATTGATTTAGTATCAAAACCCACATGTGATATGTGTAAAGATAACAACACATTTGTTTATAAGCTGCATATTCAATTGGAAAAGGTGAAGATCTGTAAATGTCAGCTGGGAAAGTGTGAGACAGTATGATGAAGCCTGGAAAAAGCAAATATCATCTTGTGAAACATCAAGTGAGATATTTCCAAAAGTGAGGGGTAAATATTAATTGATTTGTATAGGACATCAGTGGGGACTCATCTGAAGTATGTCACGTTTCCAATTCTTCATCTTAAAACTGTATTAACTCTTGCTGTGGAGAGTTGAAGACTAAATGAAATTAAACAACAGGAACATAATTGTGCCATCCAGACACCTCAGGAGAGAAACATTTAATAGAAGAAAGCTTTATAGAAATTTTGTGCCAAAACTGAGTTGCCCTATGAATAAAGTGTAAGGCTACAAACTGTACAGAAAAAAGACGGAGATGCGCAAGGAGAGCCTTGGTGCTCATGAGAGCTACTTTGAAAAGCTTGATTTGTTAATTAGATAGAGAAAATAACAAGCATTGCCCCAGTGGCAGAAGGTTGGGCTTGATGAGCCAGAAAACATCTTTCTTGGTTCTCTGTTCCGAGCTGTAAAATAGTGCTGTGCACAACAGCAGCAATAAGAAATACTACATGAGTTTATGACCATATTTCAAAGTCACACTATAGTGATTATTTTTCCTCTCAGTGCCACTAGACTTTTAGTTCTTTTTTCAGAACTTCTCAGTGTAAATTATTTGACTGTTTAATGCCTGTGGACAAACACTTAAGGCTGCTACATTACTGTAGCAATGTTCCTACCCTCCAATTATGGATACATCCAAAGAACTCCCCTATGTTAACTAGGAACACACAAAGAGCCTCTTCCATCATCTGCTGTCTTTTATACTACATTGTGGAGCCATTCACACTCACATACTTCTCTTTTTAAACCTTCACAATCTCCACTGGTGATAAAACATTTCAGTTTAGTTAAATTTTGTAATACTTGGCATACTTCCTATAGCATGAAGTCTTGGAATTACATAATTATAAAAGGATGTGTTTCATTTTTGACAAAAGGCTGCAGCCTTTCATGGTTGCATAGATACTTTACATACAGCCATATTTATTTCTGCATACTTTTAAATTTCAGTCCTTAAAATATCTTGGCATTCTTTTAGGAACCTGATTAAATATATTTGAATACTTGGTTTGGTCTTGTGCTTCCTAATGTCTATCAAAATCTGAATTACCTTTTCTTATCAATGTTAGTGAGTAATATGTGTGCAATGAAAGTCTCACAAAGCTATCATATGTAGGATATTTATTTCTCTTAGATTACATCCCAAAACAAAACTCTTTCCTTAATGAGAATCTCACAAAATTGCATTAGAATAGAAAGTAATGGGTGTTTTAAAAGAGGCTAAGCAGGGTGATGAATTCTATTCCCACTAGATTAATGAGCTGGAAGAACAAGTTCAAGAGTACAGTAAGATATTTTTTTAAGTGGCACTGCAATACAAAAACCATAAAACTATCAATAAGGAGAGATAAGAATAATATAGAGAATTAAAAATAAAGATTCAAAACAAAGGCAGAGCAAAATTTGAAAAAACCTAAACTGTATTTCACACATCCTGGCTATATTAAAGAAAAAGGTACTTCAGTATTTCCACCCACTCATTAGGTAGTAGATGTATTGAAACTCCTCTTGAGGAAAAGATGGCAAAGTATAATGATGAAAACAATTATGCCACAAATAAGTAATAACTTTGTAACTCGTGTTCAGGCTGTGGTCTGTGGTATAGACTAACACAGTGGAAGTTTCATCTGAGTATGAGGAAGAACTTTATTGTGTGGGTGACTCAGAGAGATTGTAGAGCCTCCCTGGAGATATTCAAGAACCACCTGGAAGCAATCCTGTGCCATGTGCTCTGGGATAGGGAATAGGGAGGTCTGACCAGAGGATCCACTGCAGACCCTTCCACTGTACCCATCCTGTGATCCTGTGTAGTGCAGGACAACTTCTAAAGTGAATTATGAGAAATCTGGAAAGGCACAGGAATGATTGCTGAACTCAGCAGTATGAGTAGCCAGGAAAAACATCACTGAACAGTTAATGCAGACTGGTCAGCAAGTAGAAACTATTATTCCTCATTATTTTGTTTACAATTTTTTCTAACTATGTCGTAATATGTCAAGAAATCTACCAGAGCAAGAGACAGTTTGTTTCAAAGTGTCATCTGCACATTGGAGATAAGAAATCAAGGATACACATTATGTGATTTCCTATACAAAATACAGCTCATGCTTTGGAACTACACAAACTGTAAGCTTTCTAGTTTGAAGCTTGCAAAAGACTTAATCGACTTAGAATCTTTGATTTCTACATATCTAGCTTTATTTTTTCTAGGGGCTTTATTACTAATGCCTGATCTGGATAAGTTTAGGAAAAGATGGTAGCTCTGGGCAGCAGCAGCTGCCAAAAATAATAGTTGTGAAAGCCTGGAAAGGGGTTATAATGCCAGAACTGAGTCATTAGCAGTGGGAATAAGTGAACTAGCTGCAACAAAAAAATTTACTGCGTGTCGAATTAAGTATGGTTTTACCTCAAAATATTTGAACAAAACCTAAGCCATAATTCATATAATTGTTACCTCTTAGAAAATGTGACCACTAGGGCTGCCTCTACAAAAGCAAACACAAACAAAGCAAATTTAATTTTTTGCTAAACAAGAAGCTTGGTTCTCCAGCAGACACTTCCCTGCAGCTTTTTGTCCTCTTCCATAGCTCTCAAAGACAGTTTTAATTGCAATGATTGTACTCACCTGTCACTTAAATGTACATAAAAGTATTATTTAACCATGAGCTCAGATTTAAGCAAGAATCTCCAAGTTCTGTTTTGATAGAAAACCACACACTGTGGCAAAGACACTTATTTAGAAGGATGATTATGGCAATAGGGAGGAAAACCACAGTCAAATGCTTTATTTTTCAGCAGCATCTCTGTTTAACAACAGAGGTTAGAAGCAGAAATGAAAAGCTGTATGAAACAGTCCAAACTCTAAGCAGAGAAATTGAAGGCTGCTCCTTTTTCTCTTTACTGTTGTGAACTATAGACACTGGAGATCTGAAAACGGCATGGCAGTGTTTGGAAGAAGAAGGAAAATTGTGTATTGGCAAGGTACATGACACAAACAACTGTTCAGAAATAGCTGCCTTGGAGAAAAAATCTTTTTACTCAGAAGAGAGCAGATTCCTGTTTTCTCTGAATCTCGTTTCACTCTATTTTAAGACAAAAATTTTCATGTATATTACACTAACACATATGAAAAACATCTGATTTGAGCAGAGCTGAAGCCTCCAACACACACACATCACTCCCCCCCAAAAAAGGCCAAACAATGAGAAACCTGAAAATCCTCTTAAAACCCTGCATACTTCAGGTAATTTCTTTCACACTTGTTAACCTATCAGCAAGACAGTATCATGTTAGTAACCAACATGAAGTAGTCCCACTAAAGCACTACAATGTCATTGTGTTTTTGCTTATTCATCATATATTGTGTCACACACTACCAGTACCAGAATAATTTAATTTCCTACTTGGAAACTAGGGGGTCAAGAAATGCTACACAGTCTGTTACTGCTGTGTTGTTAATTGTGTTTTACAGATATTTCTTTTTCCCACTAGTGGTTTTGTGTAATATTAAGACTATTAAGACTTGATAGAGAAATAACTGTTGACCCCTAAGTGCTTTTCAAAGAATTTCAAGATGACGACATGCTTCTATATTTTCCTGTGAGCTGATGTTATCCTCCCAGCTTTGGGGTTCTTGGCTAATTTGGACTTGAAAAGTGCTGGGTGCACATCACTTATCTGTCTACAGGTACATTTCTACAGCTGAGCAGAGAGCCAGCATCAGTGGACTTCCCCAACCTGCCACGTCACCATAAATGATCATACCTATTATTCAATATACATTTTGTCAGAATGCCAACAGGTCTCAGACATGGACATAATTTCCAGCTAGGAGAGAAATAATTAAAACATCTCCATTTCTTAACTAATCCCATCTTTTTCATAAACATCTTTTTGTCTGTAGGCAAAAGCTACAGTCATCAGCCTACATCTTTGAGGTTGTGGAATGAAGTATATAAAAGTATTATGCCTTCAGTATTAACTACTGAAGCATATGATTTTAAAACTCAGTATAAAAATGTGAACTTTAAAACTAAATACATGCTAAATATCTTAGGCTGGAAAATACATCTTGTCCAGTTGAGAAAGAAAGAAAGATATTAACAGCTGAGTGCCTAATGTTTCTTTCAGTGATGCTTCCTTTTGATTGATGTATTTGCTAGAAAAGAAGCTTTTACAGAAGATACATTCATTTCTTGAATCTCAGTCCCTCAGATCGTGGGCGCTTCCTCTTGGAAATTCAGCTGTTCTTGGTCCAGAAACAACTACTGCACAAAAAAATGCACCCAGAAGACAGGAAGTGTGTGTGTGTTTTATCTTCTTCAAGCAGGGCCACCTCAGTGAATGAGGCAGAACACAACACAAACTAGAACTCTGAGTCAGACACCAACCCAGACTGCAATTTTTACTTCAGCTTCCTGAGCATGAATAAACTGATTGCTCTGTAATAAAGCTATTCTTTTATTAAGATATTTTACTGGTTTAGGGCCAACTGTCTTAAAAATATAATTCTCTCATTAGGTGAACAGAAGTTGCAGTAGCAGGAAATAAAAAGTTTTGTGCAGATTTTTATAAGGAAAAAAGTCTTGGCAATAACTACCAGGAACATTACTTTTAAATTTGATTTTGAAGTATTATTTATATAAAACTAGCAAAAGAACTCTGCAGAAAAATAATACAATATGTAGAAAATATGCTCAAAAGAAAAATAATATTAAATAGAATAGAATGCTGCAATATGCCTGGTTCACACAACATACACAATTCAATCTGACCAGTGGAACACTTACATTTTGGGCAAATGAAGGATACTTCAACATCCACACTCCTGTGTATCTTGTGTGATTGACAGTGTGAAATCATGCTACAAACCACTTGCCTGTTAGATAATATTTTTTAACCTTCCTCAGAGCTAAGATTGTATCGTATCTGTGTAGAAAACAGACTTTCCTGGCACAGCTACAGACCACCAATATCCCCATTTCATGAAGGAAAAAACCAAACAACCAAATCACCAAAAAAAGAGAGATGACTTACAGTGAGGTAAAAATATAGCCTCGTATAAGTAGTTTCAGGATTAGCAGTAGTACTAGGATTAAAATTATTTAGTTGTACAAAGTATTTGCTGTCCCACCCACCTCGGCCTCCTTTGTATTTTCATTACAGCTTTCTGTACTTTGACAGCAGTTTGAATGTTACATACCTATATATTTCAGGCAGTAAAATATATTCCACTATGGTACACTCTCAATTTTCAACACTCTGGAATAATCAGATACCCCAACTGGAGATGTTTTTCAAAATTATATAATATAATTTCTACACAGAATTGTTTTGCTTCTCTTTGAATTTTTTAAAAAATAAATTTGGTCCTAAAGCTAGGATATTTAAATTACAAATACTCACTCTAAAATTTAATATGCAATATCTGCTTAATTTAACTTTTCCTTTATCTATATTGAGGTCTTTGGCTGACTAATGAAAATAACTACTATTTGGCTATCTGAGTAATAACAGATTCTATGGCTCTTTCAACTCCATTAAACATATATACTGATAGTCCTATTAGTATATTTATTTAAGTTTATTTAAATTGACATCTGTCCTGCAGTTTATAAAATAAATATCAAATAGAGTTGTAATGAAAAGATGTGAAAGAAAACTCCTGTCTTCTGAGAAAAGTCGTTCTTTAAAAATACATAACTTCCTTTTAGCTGACTTTGGAAAAAAGCTTCTATACATCTTCAACTAATAGAAGCTATAAAAAAACCTTTTGTAATATTGGAACCAGTTGAGAAACCACAAGTATTCAAATGCAGGAAATCATGATTTTATAACGTTTTAATGTGATCTACTCTTGGGAAACAAAGTTAACCAAGCCCTATTTCTGTACAGGAAATATTCCACTGTACAGTTGTAATACATTGTGGTGAGGGGTACAGCTGCAATTTTTTCACCTGTGATGCCCCACTGGTATTGTGGCTTACTGAATTGCATCAAGATTGCCTTCCTGTCCGGAAAGCCCTCTAAGTACAAACACGACTCTAAGCCCAGGTTTTATTTTCCCCTGGTATCAGAATATGGTAATTTAAGAGCCCTGAGAAATGCTTTTTAACCTTTTAGAAGAAATATGTAGCATTCTTTTATTAGGAACTACATTCTTTGCCTTTTTAAAACAACATATGACCAACTTATCATTTTATCAGGCTAGCAGGTTCAGAGCAAATGCAGGTGTGTGGAGTAATGTAATCTGTCACAGATACTGGCTTTTTTCATTATGGAAAAATTACTCTGAACACACTAACAGCTTTTTTTTTAAGAAAGCACAGAATAGCATTGGGCTAACTGAGATTTCTGCAGAACTTTAAACAGAAAAATCATGTACTGCTAAGTGTCAAACTTCTATAGTAATTGTCATTCACCTTGAGACTGAGTTTATGTGACGATCACTTGCCTTTTGAACAGCAAAAGTAACAATATTTCTTTAATTTATTAGCTCTTAATGTATTGTTTCAGGCATTGAGAAACAAAAGTATACAGATTGCAGATCTTACATTAGGGACTCACCTACTTCTTTCAACACCCTTTATTGTCTCTTTCTGATACAGGAACTATCTTCCACACTTCATTTAAGGTTTTTAATTTTCTAGGCTTCAGTATTTATTAATAATACAAGCATTATGATGTTGAAATGTAGTCACCTCTGACCATTGAGGTTAGCAGTCTATTAACAGAAAATGTACCTTATAATTTTCAGTATATGAACTATTTTGACCACACATTCTCACCACAGCAAAGCCTGACTCCTATGAGAAGCACCACAAAGTCACTGTACAGCCGGAAGGACTTGGGTTTGCAGAGTTTCATAAATCAGAGTCACAAAATCGGAA
>NW_005054353.1:1179097-1208285 GCF_000277835.1 Geospiza fortis | reverse complement strand
GAAGAGTACAGAAAACAGGCAGAGTGTAAATCTGTCATTAAGATAATCTGATGGTTTCGTCAGTCCTCTGGCACCCGGTAGAGTTTTCATTGGCTCAGTAACCCCTAAGGGTAAATTTCACTGTGATGCACAGGCAAATTATGCACAACTTCCATTAACATTCCCAACAAGTTACGCTTAACTCCCTGCAGACTGCACAGGGAAACTCTAGGACAAACGATACAGTCTCATCTTGATGCAGGGAACACTAAGATCACACAGCAAAATAATTAAGATTATACACACACAAACCAGTAACAAAATAGTAAAGTCTGAGATAATCCTATTCTCAGGCAAGGAAGTTCATAAATAATATTTAAAGCTGGAATTCCCTAAGAGAACAGGCTCTGTTTCAACATCTGCTCAAGACTCCAACTTCTTTAGTCCCTATTTCCTTCCTTACAAGAAAATGAAGACAATACTTATAATTAATAGACAGAGTCTGAACTTTGGAAAATGTGCAAAACTCAGATCAGAAAATTTGCTCGCCTGCAGATCATCTGAAGTGTAAGTGGCTCAAGCTACAACAAACCTACCAGCCTCTTACACAGACCAGCTGTTTATGTGATGACCTGCCTCCATTTTTGTACAAACAGAAACACCGCATCTACTGCTGAGAAAGAGGTTCCCTGAATTACAATAAATGGCATTTGTTACACTTCTAGTTTATGATCAGGTATGTTTAATAATAATTTCTTCTTTTCAAGTTTCTTGCAACTTCACAAAGTAGAGAAATAATAAAAACACAGTATAGAATCTTTATATAGTAGTAGCATGACTAATACAGTAATTTTGAATAACATCCAAAGTTGAATTAACAAGAAATGTAAGCTTTAAAAAGCAGACCAAACACCAAATTTGCCTTCTGAGCAATTCACAACAGCCAGACAAATGATTTCTTCATCCATCTAAAAAGTGCCATTATTTGAAGACAGTACTGAAATGTGTCGCAGTAGATTCAGTAACTTGCAAGCCAACAGGTTTATCAAGAAGCATGGTTGAACTTTACAGCTTACTATCTTGTAACACTGTGAATTTAAATCACTAACCTGTCACACACAAATCATCTGGATTTCCAAAATACTTGTTGCTTTGGGAATATAAGAAATAAATCAAAAATTTGTGGTTTCCCAGAAAGCACTTTTCCCAGACTCTCAAATGCCCAGCTGAATATTTTAGCCCCAACAGGGAATGAAAAGTAACAGGGAAGCAGAGTCAGCCAAAAATGAGGTATTCTCTGTTAAAAGGAAAAATTAATGCCTTTGACATTGATCATAATTCTTTTCCTGTTGACTGTCATGTCAAATCCTTCCTGGAATAATGACTTACAGTAGGTCTAATGTCAGTCATTCTTAAGCTCATGCTTCCTTAAGCCACTGTTTAAACAGCCACAAGGTGTTAGAATATGACTATTTATTGGATGACAGTGTTGAAAAAATCAGATTCCAGACTAGCAAGTTTGCAAATGCTTTATTTAAATAGCACATGCATGTAAGGCAATGTAACAGACAATTTTTTGAATCCTTGCCCTTTGAAGTTGGAAATAGTTTATGTTCTCCTAAAAAAGATTTCACCACCTTTGGAAATGCTCTGTGTGAATTTTACCACAGTGGTTTTATTTATGTAGTCTTTCCTTATTAAATCCTAGTTTAGCCCTTACAACCTCAGAACTATACTCACTGCCCTAAAATATTCTTCAGTAGACTTTGAGATTTGGTTAACTTAATCACCACTTTTCTAACCTGTGCTCTGTATCTTAGGACACTACATAAAGAAGAAAGGCCAAAAAAGGAGACCTCAGCACGCATTCATGGTTTCATCAGCTGTTATAATGCTGACTACACGTGCGTGCAATAGGAGTCCTGGCAGGTACACAAAGGAAACATCCTCAAATACAAGAACCTGTCAGGGCTATAGTTCAGCAGATATTTTATTTTAACTTCATATGGAGAAATGAGCAAATGCTGTAGTTTATCTTTCTTTTGTTTAACAGCTTGCATCTCCCACTGGATGACAATCCAGGAGAAAGAATTTTAAGTCTGTGTTAGTGATGCATCTTAACTAAATCAGATAACTCAGAATTTGGAACACTACACAGTGTATGATTACTTTGATTAGATAAATCTGGTTTTCTCCTGCTTTTAAATTCATGCCACTTGGGTAAATGCTCTTGTGACAATACATAGCTTTTATTTGAGATATGGGGCAGTGCCAGCAACGTCCCTCAATGGAAAGATAACTCTGGACAATAACAATGGAATGACAATAAATGAGAATCTCTGTAAAGGGTTCACTAGATAAAAACAGGCCTCCATATGTACAGGAGATAATTTGTGTGTCCTGTTCACCTGCCTGTACAGAAAAGCAGAGTATTTCCCCGATGGCGTATGAACTGTTTTCCTATCTTGTTGAGCTCCACCCAATCTTTAGTCTTGCCCCTGCCAACCTAAACCTGTCAACCTTGTTCTTGGTAAAGATAAATGATATAAAAATAAAAGCCAGATTACATCAGAAAAGTATAACAACATCACAGGCAAAGATAAACATAAATCTGAGATTCTTAAGACTGCAGGAAGACAAAAGAAGACTTTGGAGAAACTAGACATACAGTGCAATTACACTTTTAAGCCCCGCAGCACAAATATTCAACACAACTTTCTTTGAGGTTAAATATCTAAATGTAGCTAGCTTCATATTGTATCTGCACAATGTGAAAGTCACTACTGAATCAGTAACAGATTTTTCTCTCCTTTTTTTTCCTGCTTTCCATCTTTTGAATTTTAAAAATATCACAGAAATGAAGATGACTTGTCCTTTCTTAGATATGGACCTGACAGATCCAAGGAACTGTAAAAGCACAGTTAAATTTAGCATCACACAACAGCTCTGAAATACAGGTCTTTGTTATGATGTAGAATATATTCTTCAATTACTCTTTACATTCTGGGACGGTGGAATTATCTGCATAATAATAAACTATTGTCTGAAATCAGAAATTACTCTTACTCCTTTTATCCCAATGCCGTACTTCCAAGGCAACCAGAACAATCAGAATGGAGGAAATTGTCAAAAATTCTCTTCCAACTGTCTTAGTAGCCATATCAAGCCAATGCTCTCATCATTTAGGAGATGAAGAGAGACACTATGAAACCCTTACTCTGAAATTGAGACTGTCCAGCCCATTCTTGTTCCTAAAGACGCTCATGTATCTTCTACAATTCTGATATCTCTGCAGGAGACATTTCAACATACATTCTAAACCAAAATCTGCTTGAAGGCTATTACCATGCTTCAGAGTTCTGGGTGAAACACATTTCATGGTCAGGTTTCATACGAATGAGAATCATCACTGCCCACAGATTCCAACTTCAAGTGGTGCCACACCACAAGACGATCGCAGAGCAATTAGAAGACCTTTGCCCTGTAATGATGAGCTGGTTGCCTTGCAGAATATAGTTTAATGTTAAACTGGGAAACTGTGGCATGCCTTAAGTCTTCTTCACATGTGAATACTCACTGAGACAAATTTATAAACACCTGCACAATTTTTGTTACAGAAATTATCTGTGACCTAAATGTAACAGTAACTGAATTTTTGGAGCAAGATCAGTAGGTTATTTCTCTCTGGTTCATGAACAAAAGACATACATACATGTCTTTCTTTAAGCACAGAATAAGATAGGCTTTTGAAGCTGCTCATCTTTAACCACAAGACTTCCTCTTACCAGCAGTCTACTTGAATTATTTAAGTTTCATCTGTTATAACAGAAAAAGCCTCAGAGAGCATCCCCTTTTTTAACTTATCTATATATCAATCACCAATATTTTAAAAATAATGGAATTGCTACTTTATCTTGCTTTTTACCTTTTGAAAAAATTTTGTGAAAATTTTCCAAGTTTGGACTTCCCTATAGTCCTGAGGTGGGCATATGATTCTCACATCAATACCATTATTTACCTTTGAAAGGTGTTTCCTCACAAACTAGTTATCTGAAAGAATGGTAAATCACACAGAGCCAAAGGACATTTACACATGTGAAAATGGGACAAAAAGGGCTTAAAGATATATAGAGTTTGCCATGTCTGTTAATCAGGGAAAACAACAAATTGAGACACTTTCCACCTCCTCAAAGAAATATAATCCTGCTGCAATTTCTTGCAATCAGATCTAGGATTCTCACTTCCTTCAAACTATTAGATCCAAGCTCTATTTCAAACTGCCAAAGAAATGCCATGTGGTATGCCATGGCAGAGGCATCAGTTCTTCCTGTTCCCCCCCTCTTCCCCCGCCAAATAAAAGCAACAATGTTTGGACTGTAAAAACAAAGTATTACAAACTTGACCACTGAAACTGCTTCCCTTTGCAAAAACACAAGGTAAAGCACAAGAAAACAGCTCTTGGGGCAATTCAGAAATAGGAGCAAGGCAAGGTTCAACAGAAACAATATAGTTCATATCAAGTCTTATGATCTGAAGCTGTTCTGTACCCTTTGGCTGTACCAGATAACACGCACCTTCAATATTTAGAAAAATTCTCTTTATGGTGAAGCTTTTGCAAGTTCCAGAAATTTGAATAATAGCTATAAAAACACAGAGTTCTAAAACCTGCCATGATTAAAACATTATGCTAGAAGTTTAACAAAGACAGAAAGCTAGATGAAATGTCATAGCAACTTACTCAGAAAGAAAGAACATGCAACTGGAAAACTTCAAGAAAGAAAACCCGCAAAAATTCAAGACAAACTACAGAAGGGCACCTTTGACTGTATCTTTGTGAAGTAGAGGATTAAGGGAGACTGGTAACACAGCTGGGGACATTATGGGTCCTCCTTGCATTTGAACATATCCACAATCCTGGGAAAGTTTTTAAAGTATATTTTAATATAGCTTAGTATCATTATTGTTTTTAAATTTAGATCCTTTTTTCCAAAAAAGCTAAAGTCTTTGGCTTGCAGATGTTTCTCTAATGTTTCATTTCAAGAATGGAATAAAATAAATACTGTTTTATCTTTTTTCTCTTTGTATTTAATGAATTTTCCATATGCACTAAATCCCCAGTATATTAATTAACATGTATCCACACAGGGAAAAAGTGGAGCTGATAAAAGGTCTCATGATTAACTTAAATTAGAATCTGAAGTTTGATATGAGTATTTAGTAAGTGCAATTTACCTAAAGAAATTAAAATTTTTCTCTGCATTACTTATTCCACTCACATAACTCTGTTAAGATTAATAAAAAAAATGCACACTGCCCATGTTTAAAATGGCTGTTCATCAGCTGTATGGCCATTTCTGGAAAATGTAATAAATCACCACCTTCAGCCAGGCAACAATTACTACCACAATTAATGGCCTACAACCAAAGCGTGGATCTTCTTGTAGGCATTTCTGCACATCATGTGCCCAAAGCAGAATTTTTTACTAGATGTCCTCTAATTTGGCTGATATATTTATATTTTCTCTGGTGGTAGAAATCTGAAGAATTTCATGAACATCAGACAGAACCTGACCCCTGGTAGCTGGGTGCTTCTCGCTCTCTGAGGCAACAATAGCGATCTGGATCTTCTCTTCTCTTCTCTTTTCTTCTCTTCTCTTCTCTTCTCTTCTCTTCTCTTCTCTTCACCATTGTATGGAAGCACAAAGCAGAACCTGCATGCTACTGAAAGTCCAGCTGTGTATGCCCACTTGAAGAAGAGCTGGAATTCCCCTTGGACAGGGTCATATCGTTCCACAAGCACATACATAATGGTTTTCATGATGTCTGCTATCTATAATGGGAGTGTAATGTAATTAAAATGAAAACCTTGGTGTGCCGTGCTCCAAAAATACCAGCCTGAAAGGAGGCGAAATCCTGGCTTTCATAGCAACCTAATAGGTCATCAAGACAGCCTACAATAACACAATTTTGATCTTTGATTCAAACCTCATGCCAAGTGGAGCTGATTTTTTCCATTTAATTTTAATTTTCATGTAACTGAAAGGAGCTGACATTTGGCTGTCTTGAGAGCAAAGAAATTGGCAGGACACTTACATGATCTCACCAACAGTATGTGCACGGTAATAACATTATACCATTTATCTGAGGAAGATTATCCTACTTATTCATAACTCAAAGCATATTGGTGAATAATTCAATTTTAAAAGCAATTTTTAACATCACAGCAATAATGAAATATAACTCAACAGTTTTGGACAAATAGGAAGAACTGGGAAATATTTATTTCCCTTGACTCACAACACTATTCTGATTAACAACCAGATTGAAATTAAAAAAAAATGACAGGTCTAATTTGTAATACAAAAGGGAAACAGAGATTACCAGAAATAAAATTGACCTAAAATCAAAATATGTATGCAAGGAATAAGTGAATTTAAAAAGAATTACACTAGACAGGAGAAATTGTAATGACCCAGCTGCATACATTAGAAAGCAAAAATTCCAGCACATTAAGGATCAGTGTAATTTTGAGGTATGGTCTGTTTTTGGGGCATGAAGACTGCAGCACTCAGCCTTCCTTCAAAGAGAAGTTCCATGCTCTCACACAGTCAAACCACACCATCCACTTCAACCCTCTCAAGGTAAAATGAGAGAAAACAGACCCTTTCCCCCTACCCTGTGGATCTTACTAGGAGCAGTGCAGCCATCTGCCATCACAGAAATAGGAGAGAACAGCCAGACTGAAGCTTTTACTTCAATGATTCCACTAGAACTTGGAAATTTCAGACCAGGTCATTCCTCATATGTTTCGGTTTCAAACTAAATGAAGTCTTTATGCAAAGAGTGATGGATGAAACCATAAAAAGAAAGAATAAAAACTGTATGCTCACAAACTAAACCTGATAAACTTGGCTATAGCTTATTATGCAACATAAAAACTGCAGAGGTAAGTGGGTAAAATGTTTATACAAGTAGTTTTGAGACTAAAGATATGCTCAACCTGTGCAATGTGCCTCATATTGGTTTTATAGAGCTCCTGACATTTGTTTTGTGCTCCTTTTTAATAAATCTGAGTTTGAAAACTTTCACTTTATAGCAGTAACATTTTCATTTGTTACTGAAAGTAGAAAACTCATTACTCACCTGAAGAACATCTCCAAGGTCAGCAGTGCTAATATCTGGGTCTTCAGTGGTATTAAAAGGAACAGGGTTAATTTTTACAAGAGTGAGCACTCTGGGTTCTGGATATCTCCACAGCATCATTCCTGGACTATCCTCAGTTTCATTGTAAAACACAACTTCATAGGCATTGGGCAGCTTTTGTGCTTCTGTCAAATGAAAGAAAGCTACAATCTGTTATGCAATTTCTAGAAAGAAACATGCTGGTTTATGAAACCAAAGTGATTAAAAAGTAATCCCTTGGGATCAAAAGGAGAGAAAATAAAAAAGCAATTTCCCTGACTTTTAAAATATTACAGCTTAATGGAAAGAAATCAAAAAAGTCTTTTAAAGTATTTTTTAAAATTCTAGCAGATGTCTTTTCAACTACTTTTCCAAAAAATATAAAGTTATTTATTGTAAGAGGCAGGTAATGTCTAATAGGTTATTACCATTTTTACTTTATAATCTACGAAAAAAGGAAGAAAAAATGAGAGCCAAAATTATATCCTTCTTACCTGCATCTTGTATATACTGGAAGAGTCCTGTTCTCAGATCATCTGAGGAATGCTCAGGTTTTGAGGCTGGACTCCTTTCTGCAGAAAAACACGTTGGGTGTGGACGTTCAGGTATCAATGTCTCTACACTGCCCTTTTTAGCGAGGTACTGCCACAGGAGCTCCTGGAGAAGAACTAAACAGTTCAAATGCTCTTGACCCCAGAAAACCTTTAAAAAGAAAAAAAGGAGAGGAAAAGAGAGAGAGAGAAAAGATGAAAAAATTACATACAAATATTCAGCCATTTTTTAAGGGAAAAACACCTCCCCAAAAACAACAGGAACTTTATATGTCTTTGAGTCTGCTCTACTTACACCTTAATTGCTTGCAAGCATTCTTAATTTTAAAATAAAGGACAGAAGCAAGAAAATATCCTTATAAAACTATTTGTCAAATGTGTTCTTTTCATTATGTGAAGGAAAACATTAATTCCTACCATTTAACAATTCACAGTGAGGTTGCCTGGAAGACCACAGATCTTAAATGTTATATTCAAGAACTGTACATAATGCTAGCACTGGTCACAGGTTTCTCAGTTTAAGACATGACAAAAAACCCTTAAAGAAAGATACAAAGTTTAAACTCTTCAAAGAGGTTGCTCCAGAACTGGAATTCTGGAATACATTTAAAACTAAGTGACACAGCTAAGAATGTGACACAGAAGACATATGAAAGATCATCTTAAGCACAAAATTTAAGCATATGAATTGGGTGTTCTGTAAGTCCTCCAAGTGAGGTTTAAAAGTTCAAAGTCTTCTGAAGTTTAAAACAGAAATACAGAAAAATATCTAATAAAATTGGGCACATTTTGTAGTAAAATAAAAGGCAAGAAGGCATTCCTTTCTGCCAGGTTGGACAAGCATTGCTGATTTTTTCAAATCAAGCTCCTGTTTGACAGAATTACATTAATGGGAACAATTACTTTAGACTTCATGCGCAGAAGCAGGCCTTGAAGCACCAGAGAAGACAAAGAAGCAACTAGCAATACAGAAATTAGACATGGAACCAGTGTGGGATGAAATCAAAATGCCCAGACTGTAACTTAAAAGTTATGGTAAGGGTGTGAGTGAAGCAAACAAGTCAAGTATGCACATAAAGAGTAGTGCAAATTTTTCAATGGAGGAATATCAATGTTCAAATATGAAAAAAAATCAAAAGATGCCTATAAAGGGAATGCAGTTGCAAGAAGGCAGATTTTTTCTTGCCCTGCATATAGAAGTAAGCCCACAGAATAAACCAAGATCCTCTTGAAACACAGCCATAGCCAGTCCTGAGCTGAAGATTCCCAGCCTAGGCAGGTAACCCCTGAATTTAGTGCATCTCTGCAGTGGTTTCTGGAGTACCTCTGGTCTCGGGGTCCCACACCTAATCTAGCACCACCTCAAAGGAGCTCTCTGTCACCTTAAGCCAATCCCAGAGGCGCAAGTTCCCCACTGACAGAGGAGGGATGAACATTTTTCTCCATCTCACACTTTTATTCATTTGTAAGCAGCAGGGAACTCCAGGGCATGGAAGTCCTACTACAATATTCAGAGATGAGGCACTGATTTTACATAAGTTCTAAAGATTCTGATGCAATACAAAGTGACAGTGATAGGTGAGGTCGTCTTTAGAGCTGGTAAAATCATTAGCCATAAATAAATTAATTTGAAACAGAACTGCTAATGATTTTCTCAGCATTTTCAAATCTATTCTGCCAGACCAAACACTTAATGATCTTCTGCAAAAGCTAATTGTCCCTAATTATACTCTAATAATAAGTGGCTTTCTGAGATTTATAGATTCTTCTTTGGTACTTGTCGAACCCCAAAATTTTGGAAAAAAAATAAGCTTTTTATTTCCAACACATATAGGTAGTCAGCCAAGTACCTGTGAAAAACAAATAAAAAAAGGAGCAAAGAAACAAACTGACCTTATTTATTCATTAAGATACATTTTTTTCTAAATTTGTATTATCTGATTAACCCTATTTCCAGTGCTGTTGTTCTAAGAACTTCTAATGCCAGTTCTGGGAAAAAACTTACTGACACAATTAAACGTCAAAATTTCCTTTTAGTGTTTTATATACTTGATTTATGTATTTATTTTAAAACATTTGGTGTGTATAGATACTATAATAAAAATAATTAAAACAAGACATATCTTAAAGCCCACTTGTTTAAGCCTCACAGAATCTATTTTTCATTTCAAGAACTCCCAAGCTTCCTGGACTGATTTCAAGTTGTGGGCACTTCCAAAAAGGAGAGGATAGCACGGAAAACTGAGTATTAATTGTTACAAACAACAGTTTGCAATTACTCCCCTGAGAAATTCGTGTAAGTTTAAAAAGAAAGGATATGTACTTCTTAGGGCTTCCTCTAGGCATTACAGACACGTAGATCATGGACAGACAAACACACACCCATCAGAACATGACCCTAGATATTAAGTGTTAGTAATTTGATCCAGTAGTTTTAAGGAACACACACATACAGCTAAAATACAGGGTTTGAGGAGTATTTAAAAAAAAAAAAAAATCCAAAACACAGTACACAATTTTTCAATCAATAGTTTACATGAAAGAGTAGATACTTATTTTATAAGGTGAGACAAAAACTACCCAAATCAAACATGCAAAAATCCCCAACCTAGCAACCGGTTGTAGGATGCGAAGGCTTTAATGAAATTTATTTTTGAAAACTTAATCATTCAAAACCAGTCCAGCTCAACAGCACAACCATAAGCATCTTATACAGACCTGCAGCAGTCCTCCTCTCAAATCAATGTAGATTTTTGGAACAGATTGCTCTGGGCCAGGATCACCACTGTGCTTACACCACTTGGCTTCCACGTTAACAGAGCAGCAAAAAGGGCCAATCAGAGATTTTGCTCTTTCTTTGAGACTTGTTTTAAGTAAGAAATCTTTTATGTCAAGGACTAAAGATGATCCATGGATTCCTAAAAGGAGAAAGAGAAATTTAATCCCACTGGCAGTTATTCTCCCAACATTTTTGTGCTTATTTCCTGAATTCACTTTACCATGAGCCTGGAGATCCCAAGCCATTACTCACACAAGTAGTCCCACTGACTTTCATGGAAATACTTGTGTGGACAATCACTCTGGTCTCCAAGGAAGGACTTCAGAGCTGGGCAACGAGATATGGAATTTTTTTAAAATTTCCTGTTTTTTTTCACTTAGCTTTCTCTTCCCACACTGTCAACCATGCTTTATACCATGTTGCTGTAACAGAGCAGGTATGTCTCATCCACATTCCTTACAAAGAACCATTTGCCAAAACATGACTTTTTGCCTTCTGAGTGTTTTAAGGTTTATGAGAAGAGACATTTTTCATTAAACTATGAAATTTTTTTTCAAAAAAGTCTATTAAGAACAATTACAGCTGCTTCACTTGATCATATTTCAAACTGATAGGAAATAGAGATTTTGAACAGTTCTTTCTGCTTTTGTCCAGGTTAATTACTATAACATAGCACCTTGCTAGACTTAGGAGTACTTAGCAGAAGAGGGGTACTGTTTGAATTCAAATAATTCAAAACAAATGCTTATCTCAAACTACATAATGCACATTTCCTGAGAAAAAGAGTTTAAAGTTTTCATATCATAACCTTTTGAACTTTACATAGCTTCATAGAACCTAAAAATGATAATGGCAGATTACATTTATGACAGAACTTACATATTGACATTAAAGACAAACATTTTAAGGATAGAAATATCATCTAGAAATATCCCAGCTCTTGTGAATTTAACTTACTGCAAATCACTGCTTAATAAAATAAACCATGCCTAATATCTCTATTTCTTTTGTATATTTACATGGAAAGTACTACATCTGAGGTTGGCTTAACTTTTATCTCCTTTGGTGCTAATACTTGGACTCAACATCCTGAATGTTGGATGCCACCCTACTTTATAATACACACAGCTTATTTTTCTAATGAAACTAGACATTTACAAAAGGCAAAAGATTAAAAAAAACACCTGAGGCTTACACACAGGTGTTTCAAGGTACAGTTTCATTTTATATTTTTATAACTTTGCTGGTAGAAAAATCCCCCCAAAACAAAACTCACTGTTTTGAATCCATGCAATAAAACTTCTCCTATGAATCTCTCCTAGCATCCAAGGAAGAAGTCTGTCTGCATCCTGGGGCTTACAGTTTCATAATTCTGAGCACTATTTTTTTAATGGAAGGAAATACATTGCATGTTTTTTTAAAACCAGCAAACACTAGGAAGGCGGTCCAACAATGCCCACAGTAACATTGGCATTGAATTGTGTCCAACCTGAGTAGGAACCACAAACCTAAACCACCTCTCCCTTGAGCAGCTGGAGTTTAGTAAGAATGATCAAGGGCTCAAACCAAACATTCTTCCATGCCAATCAACAGGACTGTTGTCATCAACTGCAAAAGGAGTTCCAGCTTTGGGTTTTTTTATTTAGGCTGGCTCCTGAAATCCTGCATCTGCTTTCATGGGTTACAGGCTTATGGGACAGATCTGTTCAAGGTGGTTTTTGACACTGAATTTCAGTGATAATCAAGAAAAGTAGCATCAACACACCCTGACACCCTGATATGGTTAGTTATTTTAAGAGGCACTACAATACTTGGAATTTTTTTTTCCTTTCATATTCTATATGGAATTTTGATTTTAAAGAGAAGAAATTCTTGGTAACTATTGCACAATTCTTCAATACAGAGAAATTTCTTCCTATAGTTTTATTGGAATATGTGCCAAGTTGCAGAAACAACAGAAGGGGAAAAGGAATGCCACAATACAAGTGGTTTTATTTATGTTTTCTTTCACTGGGATTACACTTGGAAGGATTAAGCTTTGCAGTCTCTTTGTGTTGTCATCTCAGCTCCACAAAGTACAAAGAAAACACAATATCCCACAGCTTAGAAGCAGAACTGAGCATTCAGCACATAATACTGCTGGTTCAAAATCAGCAGTGCCTTTCTCAAATGCTAAGCAAACAATGAGAAATGAAGAAACAATTAAGAATAAGGAAGTGTTGGTTAGTTTTCAATACATGAAATATTACAAGACACATCCATGGATTGTGTCCTAGAAATACCAGGAAAAGCTCAGGAACTCAGGAAGAGATGTTTATTTTTCTTGCTGCGACCCAGAGTGCTCTTGTATAGACAAGAATCACACCCTTGTCCCTTCTAGCAGTTGTACCTACTTGTCCTTTCAGGGATGAGCTGATTCAATATAAAAAACCACTGTTCACTGTTAGAAAAACTGCAATGCAGAGACCATTTAGATAAACTTGCATGTAGTGATGTTTTGAGGAAGCTTAAAGAAAAGAAATGAAGAACAAGTATGCATAAACCTCAAAAAGCAGTAATAAGTAAAGAGATCTCTGTGTCTGGGAGAAGTTCCAGTAGGGCAGTATTTCTATGGAAATCCCAAAAGTATACGTTCAGTCTGTGAAGTGCTTTCCCATGACTAAAGCAATCACCTCAGAAAAGTAAAGACGCAGAATAATTTCCCCTTGTTTTTGCCATCCCACACACTATTTTCAGTCAGTCCTTCAATGCATCTCTCACAAACTCCTATTGTGGAAGTCTGCCTTCAGTTTCAATAGATTAAATCAAAGTCTCCATTTGAAGTGAACTTGAGATGGCAGCACAAAGAAGCAATATATCTTCATAAATGATTGCTGTGACATGTAGAAGTTAACTTGTGCTGTTTGGATTATGGCTCATGAACACCAATGCACTTTTCAGTACGTGCAATAATTTACTTTTAGGAACAAATAGTTTCATGACTTTTAAAATACTCCTCCAAGAGACTAATAAATATGAAGCACTTGCTTTGGACAGCATTTAAAAAATGCTGCCAGCCCTCCCCTGTCAGACTCCAGCCAGAAACACAATAGCACTACAAAACACATCCACGCTAATGGAGCAAAAGAGAACTTAGACCAGGCTTCTGTGTGCTATTGCAAGGACTACCTTTATGATGACATATGCTCAAAAGGAATATCCAGGTATTTCATATGGTTGGAAACAATGTAGGAGGGTTTAAAAATAGCTAGCTTGTCACATTCCAAAAATTACTTTTCCCCAAAATTAAAGGTGGAGATCATTGCAATGGAACAGTGAAAAAATTTTACCTAAAGACATTTACTTTGATATTCTAACATCTTTTTT
This sequence comes from Geospiza fortis, assembly GCF_000277835.1. Lineage (NCBI taxonomy): Eukaryota > Metazoa > Chordata > Aves > Passeriformes > Thraupidae > Geospiza > Geospiza fortis. The sequence goes on along the minus strand of NW_005054353.1, from coordinate 1,194,428 downwards.
AGTCAGTACATACTTGATTTATGCTAAGATTTAGAAAGACATCTCACAGAATCTGAGTACCCTAATACAGTTTTACACATACTTAGATTAGGGTTTATATATAATTAGTAGAGTTGCATTAGCATTTGTCAATAATAGGAGGCTTCATCCTTGTTAAACTGCTGTGTGTGCATAAATCCTGTTGTGTGAATAGAAAAAGAAAGAGCTGGTCCATTTTAATAGATGCAGCAGATATATAAAAACAATCCCTGCCTTACAGTAACAATCACTTAGGGTTTAAGCAATACCGGTATCAAAAAAAGCTCTGTTTGCTCTTCCTGGTTAACAAAGGGAAAGACAATCTTTTGACATAAACCATGGACTTTCTGTTTTCAAAAACATTTCAGTGTTGACATTTGAATCAACTCCAAATGAAACGAGTAGAAATATAGAAGGAGCTTTTTTCCTTCTATTATTCCCTGTGCATTTGCTCTTCCTTAGCTGCAAATGCTGTTTGGTTCATTGCACTGTCACCTAATGCAACACAGAGCATGATTTTAATTGCCAAACTTCAACAGGGGACAAGAGAATTAAGAAAATGAAAACACATGTATTTTAACAAAGGTAGCAAATGGCATTGAACTGGCACTTGCCTCTCTTTTGAAAAGCCAGTAGCTTTGCTACAAACAATAGCACTGTGAGGAAAATTGCTTTTCTGAGTTTGGGGCAGCTCAGCAGCAAGAGTGTGTCCCAGAGCACAGAGCCAGCCACGCTGGTTCAGAGGCATGTGAGTGATGTGGTCTCACTGCCGGCAGCAGCCTGTGGAATGTACTCCCACCCAAGGGATCCTGGTGCCCTCTGAAGGGAGAACTCCAGGCTCCGTGCCTGGGTGGCAGAGATACAATCTTGCTGCTAAAGATCAATTAGCAAGTGTTTTTCCTTACTACCTTCTACTAAAGTGACAGTCTGTGGTATTTGGTTCTGAACATTCACTCTTCACATTTGTAATTTCAGTAGCTACTTTCAGATTGTCATTGACATTAAGACAGCTATTAAAATGTAAGTATGCTGTTATATCTAATATATTGGTACAACTATCTACACAATTCTTTCCTCTTAAAAAAACTGTAGATTCATCACATACTGAGTAGTTACACTACAGTTACAACGCTCTGTTGACAAATATCCTTGACAAACCATCTTCTGAGAAGAAAGGGTAACAAAGCTGTGAAAATAATTACAGGGGAAACACTGCAGTTAATTTAAGAGCCAGCCAATTTACTCAAGTCTAGAAACAGCAGTAGCAAACAAATGGTGAAGCATAGTAAAGAACAATTTTAAGAACTACTTTCCAGGAGAGATTTAGTTAACAATGCACTGACCGCACTGGATTTCTCATTAGTATCGAGCTGAATCTTATGATGGTTCATTCTCCCCATGAGAACAATACTTACATGTTACCAATTAGCTATTCTTTAGTGAAAGAGAGTTTTTCAGCATTACATTGGGACACATATGGGCTCTGTAAAAACATGAGATGTGTAACACACGGTAAACAGAAAGTAATGATCTTAACCAGGCCAAACCCTTGAATTCATCACTAATAAATGTCCCCATGCATTCAGTGGTACTGGCTGCTGGAAGCCTGTTTTCTTCAAGTACTTCAAACACTAAAATCCAGGAACATTTATTATTTTAATCCATTACAGGCAGGGGTTGATTTAACTTTATTGGTTGTGGTGGTGGTAGTAGTTATAGTAGGGGTAAAGCTATGTTCTTTTACACATCATTTCAAAAGGGCTTAATTATATTTTATAGCTCAGGCCAGGAATCCTGCTTGTTTTGTGTCTAACAAGGTTCAAATGGAGTTCAGGTCAGTGATGAATCAGAAGAGAAGTCAAAGATGGTTATCTATCTGAAATGAGCTCATCTCCCTTAAAGAATAACTGGGCAGGTACATCATGTTCATTACACTACTGCATACTAAATAACTGAAAAATCTCAATTCACTTGGTGATTTGGTAATTTTGGATTTTGTGATGCCTAATCACAGAGGGCATATTAAAGGCTAGATCCAAAGGGATTTTAATTATTGGTCAAGGCTGTCTTGGGAGTACAATAATTTAGAATATACTTGTAAAGATCCATATTGCCTTATGTTATTCCAATTAGGTGGAGAAAAATGCATATTAAAAACCAACAAAAATAGTGTTCATATTGCATCTGTGAGTCCAGCTTTCAAAAGTGAGTGCTATATTGACATGAGTAGTACTTGGTTCTTTTATCATAAACATTTTTAGATACCACCAGGTTTCAGAAGAGCAGCTAAACATTCTTACTCCAGCTCTACAGATGGACATGGGGATGTTCTTCAATTAAGAAAAAGATCTATGTATTTTCACATCTTAATTTTAGGTGGCTGGTTGAAAACTTTGGCTTATAATCAGGAGATGGCTGGTACCTACAAATGTCACTGATCTTTAAAGTTGTAGATATTTAGCACAACTGAAAAATCAGACACTGAAAAATCAGAATGGTTGCCCAGCAAATGAAGCATTACAAAATAGCAGACGCCACTCAAAATGTATCCAATATAATCACCACAAAGTTGATTTAGAGTTACAGCTTTGATGTCTTGCTCCTCTGGCTCTACACTGGATTCAGTTTTAACTGCTTAATAAACTAAATCATCCATGAACTAGAGGGTAGCTTTTCTTTATAAATAAACCATCCTGAAGATAGTGCCTGGCAGCAGCTGAGCTCTATTTGGGCCTCTTTAACCCAGTCAATTATGCTTGTGGAAGTTCAAGGCTTGACAGATACACCAGGCCACACAAAGCAGATTTCCCTGCACTCTTGGAATGTGGCTCCTGAGAATCAAGGACAGTCCAGGTCCAGGCTTATTCCAGTCTTCTCCCTTCAATCCTTCCTCATTTGTATACTTCTCTGTATTCTCATTTGTGCCAGCATGGTCATTAGGTGTACCTCTCCAGTGAGCCAGCTGAAGGAGTCAATCTTGTTGCAAATTCTTCTTTAGTATTGGGTTAGTCTTCACAAAAAAGAGTGCCCTGACACAACCCATTGATCAGCTACCTAAGTAACTGAGCTAGCACAAGGCAGCGTGTGGAAATGTGTGGCTACAATAACCTGAATTTCCTATGAAATTGCACCTTTTGTCTGGGCAGCAAGGTAGTGATTCCATCCCATAAAAATATTCTTGACATGGAAAAAGAAGAAACATGCCAGTATATCATCAATTTAAACAGCGCACGTAACTGGTCCCTACAATTGGAAATAATGTCTAACTTCTGTGTCCTATACCTCACACTGAAAAATGAACACTGAACCAGAAGAACATCACAGAAAGCATAAAATGTATAAAGAATATATCTAGACTTCACTGTTATATCTATTGTCTCATGAATTTAAATGTCTATTAAATTGACTTCCATGTAAATACTGTATCACCTACTATCACCACATAAACATTGGGATCCCACTATCAAAAGAAATTCCAGTCGCAAAAAATATGTAATTAATTTCACAATAAAAACTGAAGAGATTAAAAACCCAAACATATTTGTTATGAATCAAATTTAATCTGAAATACTTTTAAAGCTGAGTTACTCAGATAGCAAATGCAGATCTACAAAATTAGTGCACACTGTCTTGAACAAACAACCTTCAAGGAACTTTTAATTCTTTTTTTTACTCTCTAAAGTCAACGCGCTAGTTCATCAGTAGCAATTCTGAACCCTATTACAAAGTATCAGTAGGGAATCTGACCAGGATTAATACTGGTACTCAGTCCTGGGATTAGATGGTGTCTTGTTTCATGGATTTCAGGCCATCTGTTCTTCCCTCCTACATTATACTCCTGCAGAACTATAAACGCACCTCCACCTCAGGGACTATAGAAAGGAATTAGAATTCTTCTGCTTTTCATTATCACAAGATTCAGTAACTCATTTCATTGTCAGGATAATCCCCTTTTACTCTTTCTTTTGCGCTTGCAGGATATGCCAAAATGACAAATAAAATCCCAGATGTTAGAGACCTGATGAGGTCTCCACCTTTCCTTGAGTGTTGGATTTAAGCTACTTGGGACACGGTGTCAAATCTGACAGGACCCTGATGCCCACACCCAATATTCATTAAGGTTTGTTAGTGATTTGTATAGCTGTCTACAAGCTGCACTTCCACCTCAGTCCTCAGTGGCCATTTAAATATTTAGTTTGTCCTCTGGCTTTTACTGACAGAGAATTAATTTCCTATTGTTCAAGTGTTGGAAAGAGTTTATATTTCTTTCTAAAAGTAACAAACGCCTTCTGGGTGTTGTAAATGGCTTGTTACTGCTGCATATTATTTTAGGTAGTCATATCTAATTTAAAGTTTTATTTCCCCGTGGGCTAACTTGCGTATCTGCAGCATCCAAAGGCTATGACAACGCCTTAGCAAAGTCCTCTCGAGGGAGTTAGTTAACTCCAAATTGAAGTTTGGTCTTTGTGCTATACCAATTCATATCTGCATTTAATTTCTAAAAGTACTGTAAAGTATCTCAAGTATGTAATTATTTTCAGGTTTAGCAAAAATACTTGCAATTATCATAGGCTCAACTAGTGTTTATTTTTTTCCCCCTTATTTATATGCTAAAGTAATCATCTCTACATATGGGACAAAGGGCTGGGGAATTCTGTGTATGATCTTTGGAATATTCTATGTCTGTAACTCTCTCAGTTCAGACACTGAGCAGCACGACTTCCCTCCCGTGTCCAGCCAGAGTAAAATAAGGCTCCACTGAGAGGCTACAGGCTTCTTGCTGTCTTTCACTTTGGGGAAAGAATGGTCCTCAACTTCTCTTAATTTATCTGCTCTTTTGGCAGGTAGGTAGTGCTAATTTCAACTACAAACCTGAACTAACTGAAAGCCATATGTTTAGAATTGCATTCTATTTTCTAGTATTTCTTGCTAAAACTTACTTCAATTCTAATGCCCTGTGTCAGTTAAGGAGTGAGTCACACACCTCAAGCACGGTACCAAGCGATCTCAGATCTGACTGGGTACATGGGACTGGAGCTCTAAGCATTTGTGGAAGATGCCATGTACTTCAGAGGAGAAAAATCACTGAATAAGGTCTAACAGCAGCTCTTGGAGTTGGGGTTTTCATCAACAGCACAAATACGCTGCCAAGCTAAGTGTTTGGTTTTCAAAAAAATGAGTACAAGTTTTAACTTGTAACTCTAAGCCACAAAATATAAAATGACTAGAGATAATTGTTTTATTGAACATCAGTATGACGAAGTCCTGCCCTTAAGAGTATCAGGAAAACTATAAGGGTAACCTCTTTTAAAGTAAATTTTTTATTTTTTTTGAAAAGGGATTTTGTTTTGGTTTATTATTTTTTTCTCTTCATGCCAGTACACTGCAATACAGTCTATAAGGGTATTATTTTACCAAAACCAAAATAGTGACTATTTAAACATGTGTACAGAGGGGAACATAAGTATTCTAACAGAAATAGTAACCATGTTGTTATAAGTAACTGTTGTACTAAAACCTGAAAAATGTCCAAAAGATGAAGTCCCTTGACACACTATAGGTTTGGGGTTGTACAACAGTGCAGCAGCATATATAGAAATAGAGGTGGTTTCGTTTTATCCAATTGCAATGTGTGTTCAACACTTACAATTAATTTTGTTAGAAGTGAAATCATTCAACTAATTAGCCCCAATGCTTTTTAAAATCTAAAACTTCTTAGTTTCATAAGAATTTAAGAAGAAAAATGAAACTAGAATGCCTTTAGTTTCCATGATTAAACCAGTAAAGTCTAGAGGAAAAATTGATAATTAAAAAAAAAAAAGTTGGATAGCAAGCTTTCTTCATAATTTCAGCTGAAAAGAAATGAAAGCAATACACAAGGTCATGCACTTTTATTTTCCCCCTATAAGGGAGGGAAAATGCCGGCAATATATATTCTTGTGAGATTTTTTTTTGCTCAATAATTCCTAGCAAATAGGACTCCTTACAAAACAACTTCATCTCCTGCATTGAAACTCATCTGGAAAAGGGGTCATTTACACTGTTTATAAAACACTGCCACATAAAACGTGTAAAAAACCATATTTCACTAAAAATAGCTTGCGTAAGTAAGGGATTAGAGTAGTTTCTACCGCTATAATTGTTCCTTTGTAGTTTTTTCCATGATGTTTTTGAATAGTGTTTTTAACTATGTTTATTAAAGTCAGCACATCAAAAAGGATCAAAGAGTAAGCTAGTGAGAACCAAAGAAACCCCAAGCGTATTGTGTTGTCTCACTGGGGAGTTATGCAGATTCAAGTAAACAAGTGCAAATTGTTGAGGTTTTAATGAAAATTTTCTACAATTATTGTATCTGAAGTCATTCTATATAATAACATCTGTACAGCAGATGGTCATACTGTACAAAAGGCAAGCAATGCTCCTTTTTCTTCCTCTGTTTTAACAGTACATCTGAGATGACTACTTTTGTCATTACGCTTAGCTTGGTTCAGCAAATAATTCGTAAAATGCAGCTGCTGCAGATGGTCACAATAGTTATTCGACTGTAAAATCAAAGACACAGGGAAGCATTCACGTATTAGTTTCATTCTATTAAAAAAACCCGACATTAACCCTGTTCAGCTCAAAAGGTGTATCTATAAAACCTTTTCTAAAAAGAACAGTAGTGAAGAACTGAGATATTTAAATGCTCCTTCCCCTCAAGACACAGCTAAAAACTTTTAAAAATTGGGTTAGCTTGCATAATTTCTTTGTAATAATAAAGCAAATCTAGTTAGCAACTGTGGTATTCTTCTAAAGGATTTTTAACATCAGATTATAACACCATTTCCCCCACACTGAGTATTTTATCTTCTCTCCTGAAGTCATAATTTCCACCTTGGTTTTACCAGCACTTTAAATTCAGATTCACAACCGTAAAAAAAAATCCAAGCAATTTCTTAAAAGATTTTTTGACAATTTCAATCAGTTCTGTGGAAGTGTGTCTTTTGCTCTAATTAGAACTTAATTTATTGCACCATCACAACAGTATGCAAAACCTCATGCAGATATACTTTTCTTTTTATAAAGCAGAGATAAAGCATTTTTAACTGGAAAAAAATGTGAAAAGTGTCTGTTGATGTCTACTAATTTTCTGGTTATGGAAGTTCTTTATATAGAATAACTAATGTCCATTTTCATTAGATTTGACATCAGTATCGCTCCACTTCACAACGCCTGCCAGACTATGACCATACTGAAGATTCATGTATGGCTTATACCGCGTAAAATAAAGATTGATTTCCTCAGACTGCCAGAAGAATTAAGAAACAGAACTTCATAGCTGAAAATGTTTCTGAGACTTAACATGCAGGGCAAGGTACGTCCTCCTTCTGGGAGGATGAAAACCTCCAGGGTATGTGAAATACAGTGTGAGTTTGCCAAATTGCTTTATAGAACAGTGAGGGAGCAGCCTGGCTTTGATGTATTGAAGCATGATGTGGACACCATAACGTATCATGGGACAGATAATGCACAAATGATAGAGGGGAACCCATGGAAGGGAAGAGGATTATGACACAGAAACAAAACTAAAACTATTTAAAGCACATTATAAAGGCTTTTCTCAGTTGCAGTGCCTTCTATGCTGGAGTTGTGATCCGAGTGGAAAAGCGTGGGAACACAGGCACTGCTCCTGCCTGCACTGCTGTTTATTAATGGATAAATCAAAAGTTTCTGGCCCCGGCACTTTCATGGGTTTTCATGTCCTATGAACCTTAAATTTTTCATTTTTAACTTTTAAAACAATAAAGAAGAACTGGAACTCGCTGGCCTGAGGAAAAATATTTCTGATGAAAAAGAAATAAATCACCACCTCAGCTGGCCAACAACTTGTTCCTCTCAGCTAGAGACTGTTCTGCCTCTCAAACTACTCTTCCAACTACCTACATCTGGCTCGTCTCCACACCACGGAAATATACCATCTTATTAATTTTACTGAAATGCTAATAAAACAATTTACAGTGATACTCAAAATATCTCTATTTTAAATGAGTCTCTGGTATCTGGTTAATTGTATCCAAGGCATAAAGTTTCCTTGCAGTGCTTCAGTAATGAGGCCAGAGTGCCTATTTTCCCTGTGTGACTCTCAGGTGTGCAGAGGAAACATGTAAAAATTGAAAACTTCATAAATCTGGAGAAAAATAACAGCATGACCCAATATTTACATAGCAGCACCTGTCGGGACTCTGAACAATTATTTTTACATTTTTTTAAGACAGAAACAAAGGTCCTAACAAGAAAATCTAGTTAAAGAGTGAAAACTGTCAAAATTTTGCCCTTTGAATTATGTGCTAAATTATTGGAATACCAGAGGAGTGGTTCTCATAACCCCTATTTCAGCCAGAATTCCATCAATAAATTAGTAATTACAAGCTAGGGGATATTAACTACAGAATTAATCATTCTTGGGTGCTCCCTCACAGAAAGGAAAACTTGGGTAATAGAGTCTATCAGGGATTTGCTATTTTCTGTTGTGGATTTATGATGTTGGCTGGAACAGTTCCCTGCAATGCCCCACACTTTGAAAGGTCACTAGACCACTACTCACACAAACCAGTAGCACTTCCAACTTTAAAAAAACCTCTTACCTGCAGTTTTATGTCCACTTTTAATGTTCAGGCTTCCACTGAGGTTAGAGAAAGAGACTAACAAACAAGGTTTGCTGGGGTGTGGGATGGTTTCCATCAAAACAACTATTTGAACGGTGTGAATGGAAATTTTCTGGAAGCAGGAAAGGGCTTCCCACAAGTTTTCTTGCATTGAAGCCTTTTGTACAGTGCTGGTGTGGGCTGCAGGTAGAAAATCCTTTGTACTGGAGTGTCTGGACATCAAAGTGATGTCCTCATCTGGAATAATGCCAGCTGATGACGCAGCCTCCTTCCTGGGCACATCTTCATTTGTGGTTACGATTTTCTTCAAGAACTGGTTTATTTGGTCAAGTCTGGCAAAACTGAGATTTGCTTTCAAAGGTTTTGATATGTCCACATTTATGTCAGCTGTAGGGGAGAATTAGAGAAAGAAATGTGATAAGCTATAGCGCAATTATTCAAGCTGTGTGCAAATATAAGCATTGAGTGAAAATAGCTTTTCCATCATATTTCCACCATGTTTCATTACAAGGACTGAATCAATGTTAAAACATAACAAAACAGTATTTTTAGCAATAAATCTGAATGAAAATATAATGAAAAATACTATAAGCAAACATCACTATGTACAGTTTTAAAGGAAGAAACATGGTGCAAAGTGGATTTTTTCTCGTTTCTTCCCAGGGATCACCACAGCTATCTGAAAGACACACACTTTATTGAGTGCATAGGAGGGGAGATACATCAGTTCTTTTGTGTCAGAATAAAAATATACTTCACATTCTCTTGAGTTTTATATCCAGAAGAACTATTTGACTAAACTCCAAAGCCAACAGCGAACATTTTCAACTCATTTAAATGAGTGAATAACATGTGTATTGTGTTGTTTCCTAGATAGTTCATATGCAGCAGTCTTCAATGCATTTTCAAGATGAAATGTGAAATAAAAAGCAAATATAAAAACTGAGGTACGTTTAGATTTCTTCATTTTACAGAGAGAGTGGAATGATGTATTGATTTAATTTTTTTTTTAAGTCATTATTATTTTTAAAATGTTTTTCATCTCCTCACCAAAAAGGATTTTGGTGTTTCTCAAACTATTAAAAGACTCATAGAATTTTTAGGAACCACAATTAATGTGAACAACATTGTTAATAGTCATATCTTGGTAGCTGAGATGTAGGAATTGGTAAAATTATTTCACGGATAGGAAGCAGGATTTTATGAAGGCCAAAACTTATTTCTGTGCTGCAGCACCATTATGTAACAATTCCTTACAGAAATCCAGCTTTTAACTTAGTTTTTAGGATTTTTCATTTAAAATTCAGTTTTTGACCAGTAATGAGACAGCTATTCTGGTTAGGGGGAAAAGGGCTTTTCCCTCTGCTTTTTGACTGCCACTGCCACTGCCCCAACCCCACGAACCAAAAGTGATTAAAATTCCGTGCATATATCTAAACTAGATGAAATGTTCAAACAGCACTACTTAGTTTCGAGTTTCATTATAAATATATACAGGAAACACTGTCTGCTGAAGGTTTTACACAGATTAATGAATATTTCATAGAAACTAGTTTCAAGTTGTCCAGGACCACATCTTACTTCTAACACTGATGCAAACTAATGAGCTCAGTTTTCCCATTCTTTAGGTAAATTTTTACACCAACACGAAAGGGCTGTAGGGGCAGAGTTTCAGAGCTGCTTTTAAGAACAGGTTTATACTGATTTCAGAGATTCACAGGCATGTGGCAAAGTACTTTTCTGATCCCCTCCCCCCAAAAATATCTGGCACATTTTCTACAAAGATAAGAGTAATTTATTAATGGCTGTGTAAGATCCATCATAGCTGAACTAAAAAAACCCAAAACAATATTAGAAAAATGTCTGCACTATTCCACAAGCTACAGCTAACTGAAATTTAAGACTGGAAAGCTATTTTTAACTAAGAACTTTAATTACTGGTTTTCTGAAAATGCTTCCTCTTGCACTGAAAGCCTTCCACACTAAACTAGGAACTGGCAAAACACTAGCTAATATGTGGGACTAGCAGGAAGGCAAGTACCAGAGTTAGAAAGCTGGGCATTAGAAGAAAACAGGATTGGAGAGGGTTGTTAAACATTGAAATTGGCTGACCAGGAAGGTGATGGAGTCACCATCCCTGGAAGTGTTCAAGAAGCAACTGGACATGGCACTTAGTCAGGGTCTAGTTGACATGGTGTTGATCAAAGGTTGGACTCAATGATCTCAGAGGTCTTTTTCAATCTCAGTGATTCTGTGAAGATTTTCAGGCATCCAAAACCACACAAGATCAACTTAGAAGATTTTCCAAAATCCTTATGTATTGACATTTTAATTAAAATCATGGGAAGAAAAATGTCATAATACTTTGGAAAAACTCCCCATCTTCTTGGCACTTGGAATGTCCCAGGATTTGTCTGCCTTCTATGCAGACTTCACTGGACTTCTCCTTCTTTTGAATAGAGAAAGGAGTTAGGAAGAAATTACAGACTCATGTGACTTTATGACATTAATTGATTTACAATAGTCAAATGGACTGTTTTTAAAATGAAATGTTAAAAAACCAGCTAAACAACGGCCTTATAAATTAAAATTTCTCCCTTAGTAGTGCAGTAATAAAGGAGTAAAATAAACAGATGCTATTTATCGCTTTTGCTAAATAATTAAGTAAGTAAAGGAGAACCCTTATTCCTTGGTATGGCAACTTTCACATCTAAGTGCTTTATCTCACACACATCTAATTGCCAGCACTTTCCTATGGTAATATAGCCCAGAAGGGGGAAAAAACCCAAGAAACCTCCCTGACACCCAAAAACTTCTTAGACCTAAGTTGACTCAACAGATGCCAAAGGCTTAGCCCAAAGCTTAACACACCCAAAAACTGAGTGTGAAGGATGGCAAAGATGACCACAAAGGTAGAAGCTCCTTTTGGGGCTTCCTTTGGCCAGGGTAGAGAAGACACAGGGTGCTGGTGCAGCTCAGTGCTGGAACATACTGGGCACTTGGGCCTGTGCTTTTATCACTGCTCTTGGCCACTCATCCAAAAAGGCAATAAAAAAAAGGGCCACCAGGACACCAGAGAAATGCAAATGACTTCCCTCTTTTCTGTTTGGGAACTGTGCATGTTACACAGAAAAAGGCTGTCATGACTGATAACTTGACAAAGTTTTGTATGAAATTATTAATATCCAGTAAATCAGCCCTGACAGAATGTGGTGGCAGCCAGAAGCATAATTGCAGAAAATGTGACTTTGGAACCTTCACTGGAAATATTTTAACTATCTCATAATGATGCCGGTTATTTTTACAACTGGTTAAAGATTATGTAAAGAGATTCTTTGGTATTTTAAGTAAAACATTCAAAAAGAAAAGAAGAAACACAATTGAGCAATCTTTAGTCTTTGACCTCTTTTATACATTATCCTTAGCACTATAAAAGAAACTTTAACATTCCTTCTAAAGAAAATATATTTAAGTGATGGACAGAACAATGAAAACTGATGAAACATGAAGAGCTATTTATAGGAGTTGATTAAGATAGATATTCGGCTGCCTCACCAGACAGTCAAAATGCACTAAAAAGAGCTTTAAAATCAATGAGTCACACAGATTCAACTAGAAAAAAATTTTTGGGGTGCAAAATCCAGGTGTAACAGTTTTTTAGATTATTTTAAACACCTTGGGAGGAACAGCACATAACGCTATGCAGATTCTATACCTGTAGGAAAACACAGGCTTCCTGTAACTCCACTAACTTTTTGAATTGCCCAAAATTACATCAGAATCAACACAGAGCAAAAGGTAGTTCAAAGTCATCTTTAATCTCAATTACATCAGCTTCTCCTTTGCCTGTTAGTGACTGGCTACCAAAATTATAACCCGATGCATTCTTTAGATTTAAGACGTATTAGCAATAACTTATTTTGCCAGGTGCTATCTATTTCCAGAAAAAAAAAGTGAAAAATTTACTGTGCTTGCAAATCAAGTGCATCAAGTGAGTGATTTCTGTTATGCTTAAAGCAAAGGGAACTACTTGGTATCAAAGCAATTTCTGATTACAGTACAGCATTTGAGTGTAGAATTTGAATTGCTCTTTCTCTTCCTCAATTTCTTCACTACTTCTCTTTAGATTACCCAGTAAATCCATGTATTTCAATTATTAGTTTCTAATTAGCCTTCACAACTTTCTGAACAGCAGCTAGGAAACAGATTGATGAAATAACTAGTGAGTTAAAAGGAGATTAGATAAATATAAATAAATTACACTTATTACATGCTCCCACCACACCAGGAGATGACTTAACAGTGGAGGAAAAAGAAACACTTTGGAATAATGAAATCAGAGAGGGAATTCAGGTCCCAGAGGCAATTCTACAGAGTTTTATGTTAATGTACACCTTGTGGGGGACCAAAAATCAACTGGAATAGTTTCCTGAAAACCGTTTCCAGCTATTTTCTCATTTTAAAAGTTCCAACTTCACTTGACCCATTAGTCATCATATTACTTACATTTATTATGTATTTTGAAATCTATTACAAAAAACCCAATGGATTCAATATGGCCTGTTTGAACTAAATCATAACAACTATAAAAAGAAACCTATGAGCACCATTCTGAAATTTCTGTCTGAAGCAATTTCTTTCTTTGTCATTTTATTACTTAGAGCTTCAGATAAAAAAAAATCAGGGTTATAAGTATTTTATTCTTGTTCTCCATAACATTCGAATTTATATTGGGAAGATATAATTTTCATCTGTGAACTTGGGATAATGATGTTACTCAAAAGGACTTTTTATTTGGAGGGCTAAGGATGAACAAGCAACACAAAAATAATGAAAGCTCCTAGCACGGTTGGTCCAGGTAAATTCTAAAATAACCCCTAAGTTAATGTACAAAATGTTACTACTTCTATGACTTAAAAACTACCAAAGTATTTTCTTAATCTTAGATACCAGAAAGGAAATGCCATGAAAATCAGTGATAAGCTGAATAAGGACATGCTGGATCAATGGGCCAAGTCTATGAGGCTCACAAGGTGAAATGAGAGTCCTGCACTTGTGTCACAACAACCCCTTACAGTGCTACAGGCTGGGGGAAAGGTGCCTAGAAAGCTGCTTCTTGGAAAAGGACTCGTGGCTGCTGTTGACAGGAGCTGAACATGAGTCAGCATGCCCAGATGGCCAAGAAGGCCAATGGCATCCTGGTTGTATCAGCAATAGTGTGGCCAGCAGGACCAGGGCAGCAACTGTCCCCAGTACTGGGCACTGCTGAGGCCACATGTCAAGTGCTGTGTCCAGTTCTGGGCCCCTCCCTAGACAAAGGACTTTGAGGGGCTGGAGAGTGTCCAGAGAAGGCCAACGGAGCTGGTGAAGGGTCTGGAGAGTAAATCTTATGAAAAGCAGCTGAGGGAGCTGGGGTTGTTTAACCTGGAGAAAAGGAGGCTCAAGGGGGACCTCATTGGTCTCTACAACTTCCTGAAAGGAGACTGGAGCCAGGTGGGGATTGGCCTCTTCTACCAGGCAACAAGCAACAGGAGGAAATGGCCTCAAACTGTGCCAGTGGAAGTCTAGTTCAGGAAGATTTTTTCACTGAAAGGGTGGTCAGGCATTGGAATGGGCTGCTCAGAGAGGTGGTAGAGTCACCATCCCTTGAAGTATTCAAGAAATGACTGGACATGGCACTTAGTGTTATGATTTAGATGCCATGGCAGTGCTAGGACAAAGGTTGGACCTGATTATCTTGGAAGTCTTTGCCAAACTTAATGATTCTATCATTTATAAGACCCCAGTCTTTTCAAAGACTACGAAATATTGAAATGTGTGAGAGAAAAATATGCCATTTTCTAAGAACTGATTCATTTTCCACAACCTTCATTCAGCAGTGGATCTTTTACTTCCCACAGCTGAAACAGAAAAGGCCAGGTCTTTCTCCTTGAGGTTGGACATAGATTGCTCTCTCCCCTTCCCCAGGAAGGCTGCAAAATATTAAACTTCTTAATACACAGTACTTCTGTAGAAAAAAAACTACTATTTATCCTAAACTCTTAAGATGATTTAATTTCCTAGTCCTAAACAGGAGAGGAGCAGACAATGGCATGAAACAGTTTACCAACAGTGATATTCTTTCTCCCTTAGCCACCCATCCTGATGTAGGGACTTTAAACAGAGGAAATATGAGGAAGGTAAAGGTAATCTTGGGCCCTGATTCTGATTTGGAGTCAGGGTGGCCCTTCAGCAAATGGTAATGGCTGAATTGCAAAAATTAAATTTATAAAAATAGGAAAGAGACATGTAAAGACCAGTTGTACTGTTCTCAATTGTCTGGTCAAGCATCAAAAGAGACACAAATTAAGAGAAATTGAAAAGCAAGAAGAATCCCAACTAATTGTTTTTATCCTCTAATTCATCATTCTCAATTTGGATCAAGGGAAAACGAGGAAGAAACTTGAGACTAGGCTTCAGAGGCCATCTGCAGTCCATCTTGCATTCTGCTTCTGTGAGACAGATGCCAGTTAGTCTAGAAGAGACTGGTAGTCACTGCTCAGTATTCCCACCCACTGATGTCTGTGCTGCAGCCCCACAGAAGCAGCTCTCCAAGGCCAGTATGGCAAACTAGAGCCTTCAGGGAATTAAATCACCCTGAGCTGTGCTGGGTGCTCCCCAGCAGG
>NW_005054353.1:1153845-1179051 GCF_000277835.1 Geospiza fortis | reverse complement strand
CAGGAATAACAACTTCTTCCATGACCTAGTATGTCACTGACATTATGTGAAAGTGACACTTAGGCACTAACAGCTCCAGCTCTGAGACCTCAGACAAGGCTCAGAGTGATGCAATTCTATTAATTTTTTAAAACTGTCACAAGTAAAGCAAGATAAATTGTTGTAGGTCAAGAAGCCCAAAGATGCCATTAATAAACAATGGAGGGTTACTGCCATTCAGTAGATGATGACTGAAATTAAGCAACTGTGCAGCTATCAAATACAGCTCAGTACAATACAGAAGTGTGCCAAGGGCTGAATGCTGAGGCCAAAAATTATAGTGGGGGCATCAGGAAGCACTATCATGAAAGGAAAATCCAGGCTAAGGGAAACATTAACTCTCTTAACAGAGAGTCAGGGAAGATGAAGCACAATATAGTGAGACGAAATAAATTGTTCCAGGTCATGGAACACGTTTGTGGAAAAGAAAAGAACCCATAAATACTAACCCTCTATTTTCTGCTTAGCTGCTGAATAATACATCTATATTAAGAAGCACATGGGAAGAAGAAAAAAAAAAGAATGTTTCAGAAAATTGAGCAAATGTCTGAAACAAGCGTTAAAAGAATGCAAATAGACTGAAAAAGATTATAAGAAAATATTTTTCAACTTATCCATGTGGGTGCAGTGTGCAGTTTTCATTTTCTGTACTCAGACATATAAGAAACGAAATTCAAAATAAGTGTTGTAGACAGTGTTTTTAGAAAGTTACTTTGATGATTTTCCTCATTATTACACAGATATTACAGACAATAGATGTGTCAAGTCCAAAGCAATACCTACAGGCTGGTACACCTGTTTGGAATATTTCTCTTTGCCCTCTTAATCAAATATATATAATTTCATGGCTACAGTGTCAGTGCTTTAAAAACTTGTTTGTAAAAGAGCAAAGGGAAAAAAAAGCCCTACTAGAAAGCTCAAAAGTTTTGCAAATGACCCAGAGTTAATTAGAAAAGTCTGCACCCTGGCTAGTTCCCCTTCTCACGTGTCAGCTCTCATTAAATCAAAAAATTCTCCTTTCAAAGTTAACAAACACCATGGTTAACAAAACTGTTAAACTGGGATCAAGTGGGCACATTCCTAGGTTTATATATGATGTCATGCTAAGCAGCCCACAGCTGAACTTGCAAGTAGTATGAATGATTTTTCAATATATTAAGTATCTGATCTAATGCTAATTTTCTCTCTATAGGCTAACTGTGCTGGGAACAGGTGGCCCTGCTTTCAATTACGGAGGGCTAACATGCCAGTGTGAGGCCTGGATTAGTTCACCTTCTCACAGGGAATTTGCCTCGGCTGGGAATGGATTTATTATGGCTTCACACATGGAA
The DNA here is from genome assembly GCF_000277835.1 of Geospiza fortis. Lineage (NCBI taxonomy): Eukaryota > Metazoa > Chordata > Aves > Passeriformes > Thraupidae > Geospiza > Geospiza fortis. The sequence goes on along the minus strand of NW_005054353.1, from coordinate 1,177,681 downwards.
CGGAGCTCATGTCAGCTGAGGGCAGTGATACATCATATGATTCAAATTAACCTGCTGTGGACTGTTCCGCAGGGCTGATATTGTGTATTAAAATGACGACATTTTTAAAACAGCTTGAAAGAAACCAGGATTGCTGAAGTGCAATGGTTCCAATTTGTTCCAACTAATCTATCACCTGCTGGAGATATTATTCTAGAGGGTTTCTGGTAGCTGCTATTTTCCAGGTTTCTCCAAACCACTGACCTTGGTAATGGATACAATTGTTGCCTCTGCAAACAGTGGGGAAAAAAAGGCTGGAGAGAGCGCCATGGTGCAGTTCTGATTATTGTTTTTATACCTGAGCCGAGATCCCCTGCTGCGACCCTCGTGGTCCCCAGATCATGTGTGGACGGACTGGCATGAAGGACAAACCCACCAGCTCCCCAGTTCTCGCTTTATTTTTCAGTGGGACACAACATTTCTTAGTTTATTTGGATACTGTCTTCTGCAGAAATTATTTATAAAGGTGAATTATCAAGAACCTCCATTACTTCACATCTAACCCAATCCCTTCCCAAGAAACCACTGCAGAAAGAGGACTTCACTATAAAGTTAAATCCACTAATTACAGATTATCATCCATAATTTGCGTGTATAAGTATTTAAAGGCAATTTTTATAAAGCTGTACTTCATAGACATGTTCTTGCATCATTTGCATCCAGAAAGACCACATCAAAGACAGCTTTTATAGGTAAGAAAGGTGATTTTAAAAAAATCCAGGAGGACTAAAAGGTAAAGAGGATAATTTTTAAAAACCTATTAAAACAAGACGGTCATATTTGTTCCTCACAAAATGAATTATATCTAATGCTGAAGCAATAAATAGTTCACTTTAATGCATTAGACAAAAATTGGATCTACAACCCAGTAACAGAATGAATATAAAAGATAGAGGGTCATGTAAAGTGATGTAAATGGAATTTAAAAAATTTTACATAATTAGTTTCTGTAAAAAGAGAACGAATAGTCCTTTAATACATTCTGGGGTTAAAGTTGAGGCATGTTCCCACAGGCCTGATGATGAATGCTTATTTCTCCTAGGATCCTATTACCTTAAATCTGGAAGAAATATAGTTTTTCTTTAGTTGCCAAAAATGTACAAAATAATCAACTCATGTGGCAAGAAGTGCATTAATGTATCCTGTTATTCTCATTTAATTAGTGGTTTCCAAGTTTAGCTACTTGCTGTAGTTTTTTGATCTCTGAGCTAATATAGACTGACAAACTGGTTTCCTGTGTGGTGAAACCATACGAGTTTTCTGTGGAACACCATCTACTTATCTACTTCAGCTGAGACACAATTTGCAAGGAATACTGGTTTTATCCAACACAGCAAACATTGGGAAACACTTGCAAATTTTTTTCTGTTAACTGCTCGATAGTATTTTGCATTATAAAATATAGGATTCTTATACTTGAAATTTAACCTCAGCACACCAACAATGTATCTTGAAAGAAAAATGGTATTACAATTAAACCACTGAACTCTGAACACTTGAAATTGACACAGAAAACCGTATAGTTATCCCAACTACTACATATTTTTATCTGCATAGGCACAGCTTTCAAAAATGTGCTGACTTTTCAGAACAGTTGATCATCTGTAACCAACAGGCAGCACCTCCCAGTATAGTCAATGCATTTCAGCGATTCACTTACTACAGTTATAAACCACAGATACATAAATGACCATGAAACACACACTATGTCATTAGAAAATAGGTCACTTAGCAGCAGCATTCTTTGCCAGATATTCACCAAAAAGAACAGCTTTCAAGGCCTGCAACAAAACTCTACTCCAGCGGTGCCTTTATTTATTCAATTTATTAGCTAAGCTGTCTCCCATCAGTGCCTTTATTTATTTAATTTATTAGCTAAGCTGTCTCCCATTGGTGCCTTTATTTATTTAATTTATTAGCTGAGCCGTCTCCCATCACACATACTGTTTGTTGATCTTGCAAGAGCTCTTGGGAGCTTTGCTGAGGTTCTTCTCCTCAAAGAACGAGCGCCAGCTGAGCTAGGATCTGGTGGCGTAACACTTTCTCCAGGCCTGCTGACGGCCAAGCTACCTCACCCTGGAAGAAGCTGTGGTTAGGGGACTTCTTGTCCCACAGGGCAGTTAGTAACTCATTTTCCAGTAGCCTGCTGAGGAGCTGTCAGGCTCTTGTAACTCTCTGCATGTGCTGTTCTGACGCAATCACATGCAGAATGAGCCTTCCATTACTCATCCAATGAAACTTCCATCCCCCAAGGAAGGCTTCTTGGTAAAGATTAGTTTATTTGAAGAGGATCTCAGTGGTAACAGCTGAGGTTAGAAAAATCTGCAAGGGATGGTGGAGCTGTTTTGTTATACTACCCTGGCAAACACTTCATTAAAGTTCAGAGAAATTACCGTTGAGTCATGTGTAATGATAGTTCCAATTAGCAGCAAAAAGATGATGAAAGAAAGCCTTTTGGCTAAGAATAGATCCTGGAAGAAATCTCTGAAGTTTTAAATGCTTTGTAAGAATAAGTAGATTGAAGATTATGATGCATTAATTTATGGTTTTCCAGTTCCCTATTCAGCAAAACACTATGGAGGGGAGAGATTTAACACTAATGCAAGATACAACTGAACTGGTGAAATTGGGGTGAACACTTACACTATTTGTGAATATATACTTTGCAAGCTGGTGCCAACTTCCATGTTTGCTAGTTTTACTAGGAATCTGTCCTACTGACAGGACAGCATCAGGGAAACACCCTCAGTTGTGTAAGAAATTAAATATAAAGGCTGTGCCGAGAAACTACAGTGAGAACCTTGAGAGAAGTGGAATGCACAAATGAAGGGTCTGGGAATATGGAAATCTAACATATGTGGGGACAGAGGACATATAAGAACTGGTAGCAGAAGGATAAAAGAAAACCATTCTGGCAGCAGTGATCAAGAGGTCCCTGATAGAAGATATCTTAACCCCTCCTGTGCTGTTCCTGATTAGAATGAAAAGCCATCATTACTATCAATTAACCATTTTTCTTTCTCAAATGGCAGCAGAACACACAGTAAGCAGTAAGGCCTGAATATTCAAAGGCCTACTAATGTACCCAAATATGGACCAATATAACAGAAGTGTTCCCTGAAATTATGTCTTTAGATAGCTGGGAAACAAAAAAAAGGGGGTAATGATGAGGTTGTTCACATACTTTATTGTTTCCTTGAAACCTCTGCCTGTGTGCAAAAAACATTTTTTCAAGCTACTTAACCACAGTATTTATAGTTGGGGTCAAATATATGTGTCTCATTCACTGGTTACTCAGTTTGATGGCTTGGGCTTTGATATTCAAAAGTGCTTTCTGCTTTACTCAAAGACAATATGAGCTGTGCTTCCAACATCAAATTCTGTATTTTCAAGTACTTTGGAAAAGTAAAATGGTGTGTTTTAAATTGATAACCTTAATAAAATGAGAAAATATTTAATGTCCCCGTGCCTCAGTTGTCTTCTGTGGATGGCAAGGGCATAGTATTCCATCATCCATGTGAGGGTTGTGCAGGTAAATTAGTATTTCTGTAGTGCTCAGATGTTACAGCTGTAAGGCATGCAAAGGAAATTCTGCTGCAGATCCAAGATTAGATAGTGTGCTGTAAGACTGTATGAAGAGGTAACTGAATGAACAGGAAAATCCTGTACTCAAGAGCTCCTCACTAAATGGCTGATAATGACTGTGCTGTGTGAAGTAAGGATATTCAGGATAAAAAAGTAGGTTAAATAATTCAACAAACTATAACAAATACGCAAATTAAAAAATAGTTATGTATTTTCTAACTTTCACTATAACCTCAATTATTTCACTGTAATGTAGCTATAAATATATCCTCACAAAATAGTGAATGCAATTGGCAAGAATTTCTGATGCTCTACGAGTGGAATTTCAAGTCACATTATGTTATGCAAATGCTAACAAACCTCTACACTACACCACTTACATTAATTAAAGAAACACAATATCACTATTACTTTTTAAATTTACAATGTCAGCACTTAGGTGATTGGAATTCCAGAGCCAGGTATCCAGATTTCAAAGAACCCAAGAGAAGATAGTTCAGAAAAATCTTCAGAAACATTATAAAAGTAATCTTTTCTAAACACAACTGCAATAACATTTCAGTTTTCTAAGACTAGAAGCAGGTAGGCTTCATTCTGCTGGAAATTTGACAAATTCAGCCTTTCTAAACTTACTGTGGGAACAAAATTAATAATTAAACGCTAAACCAGTGAGTGACTGGTCCAGGACTGCCCATTCCCCAGTTTTCACTTTCATTCAGTGTAATTGCCAGAGGAAAATTTCACATTTGTGAGCAAGGAATACAATTTCTGATTACAGAAACATTTCTGATTATCTGATATCACTGAGTCATAGAATAATTAGGGTTGAAAGGGACCTCAATGCTGATCTCCTTCAAACTCCCCTGCCATGGGAAGGGACACCTTCCACTAGATCAGGTTGCTCAGGCACCATCCGGTGTCCATGTGTGCATATCTACAGATTACATTAGAAAAGAAAGATTAAAGTGCAGCACTTACCTGGTCCATTAAGGAAGTCTTTAATTTGCACAGTGATAAGAGGAGGCGGAATACCACTTTTAGCATCTACCTCTCCTGCTACTGTCTGCAACCAAATCTTGCAATAATCCAGAGCTTCTGGTAGAGTCTTCCCAGGATCTACAGATGATAACCATCACAGTCATTGATTATATTCCAGGAATATGATATATTACAAAATGCTACATACAAAATTGACTGGGCAAAATGAAATAATTTTAAATGCAATATGGCAAATATTATACATAATATAACTTGTTTACATAGCACTTGCACTTAGATGCATGTGTAGAATAATGCATACACTCATGGGTAAGAGGACAAAGCCCAAATGACAAAAAATTTAGAAGGCATGCAAAAATCCCAAGTAAAATATGAGTAAAATACATCAATAAAACAAGATGACTGTAAATAGCACATTATTTCAGCTTTAATTAATGATTAAGCAATGACACTTAAGGACTTCTTAGAAGAGAATCTGCACTCAAAACCTGCTACTAGATTGTATTGTCATGGCTCAGTAGAGAAAATAATAATGGAAAAGTAAATTATAAAGGCAAAAAAACCCAGAATGTTGTCAGAGCTCAGGAACAGAGCATGACAACAGTGCTGTTGTACCATTCCCTTTGCAGCTTCCCTCAATAGCTAACCGGTAGCTATTCTTGGGTACCACCTTGAATGGTGCTCCTTTGATCAGTCTGTAATACTACAGAAGCACATTAAAATTAAATCCATCCAAGGGCTATTCTGGTCTTCATTTTCCAAGTATCACACATAGCAAAAAGAGTTGGGTAAAGAGGCTTTTTAATCTTTAGGGATTCATGATCTTCTATGAGCATTCTCAATTCTGGCATTATCTTTAATTATAAATAATCAGTCATTGTTTATTATGAAGTCAGTTATGTTACTCATTGAATATCTGTCTCATCCTCAACTTAAGGAAATTTTCTTGAAGCTATTCTCTCCTTTTCAGTCAATTAAAAACTGCTATAATTGCTTTGAGTTTTACTGAATTAATTCTTTTCAGGAACAGGATTTACATACTACTGTTATAGTCAACATATGGTATTGTGGTATCACAGTCATATGTGGACTGGGTATATAAAGCCAGCTTTGGAATTTGTGTTTCTTGACCTTATCATGTGATTCATATAAAACTTGGCACATATGAGCCCTTATGTGATTTCAAAGAACCTACTGAAACCAATTGATCATGACTTTAGATCTATATGGAAAAGATCAAAAGTTAGCACATTCTTTTGTTTTTATTTGATCAATTTTCAGGCAATGACTTTACAGCAGTATTTGCACTGTATGGCATATACATTACAGCCTTTTCTTCCTTCTATTCCTGCTACACATTTATAAAGTCAGGTCTCAACAGTTATTTAAGAGCTGTCATTGCATACAACAGATCTGTACATTTTCCATGAAAATTTTCACATTTTTATGATTCTTAACCCCTTTCAATTAATTGCAATAACCAGAGTTGTGTGGCACACTCTCTTTTCTATAGTAACTGTTTTAGGGAATATCTTGTTGCGTCTGGCATTTTTCTAGTATACTGACAATACTACTACTACTACTACTGTTACTCATCATCATCATCATCATCATCATCATCATCATCATCATCCTCGTTATCACCAAGGTACACACTTTTTCCAAAACACAGATTTATAGCTGTTCTGAACAAGGATCTCTGAGTTGGATTTATAAAATTATATCTTATTTTGTGCTGGTAGACATCATAAGCAGCTAACATTTTAACGTTTTCCAGAATATATAGCGTAAAGCATTGTAAAAATGACTGAATATTGCTCAATGAAGTGAATTGACTAAATTCATCTCTAAATTACAGTTCCTCTGTAAGTACTAATATATTTAGGTGTATTAATAGGGCACAAAACACTGCAATATGCCATTATTTAGTCTCATTTCTGGAAGATATCATCACATACTGTATATAGCAACCTATATCTTCTACCAGCTTTTCAGAAAATCCACTACATTTAGCTGAACACTTCTTTTGTAAAATACACTTACAGGCAGTTTTATTATCCTAAGATGTGTTTACCTTATTAAATACCTAATAATTATTTCAAAATTGTAGCACTTTCAAGCAGAAAACATCTCTGATGAAAAGAACTTACACAGCAGAAAATCCCTCTGTGGTATATTTCATTAACTACACAAACTCCCCTCAGGCTCCTGGGAACTGCAGCACTTAAGTACAGAACCCAAAAATAAAGCAACCATGGGACTCTCAGGAGATTTTTTTGCTCTGACATATCTCTAAGGAGTGCAACACTCTCATCTCTTCATCACCTGCAGCACTGTAGGACTGGGATATGCGAATGATAAGGACTCCAAAATTCATATATTAGGAACACAACATGAAGAAACCTTAACACAGAAGTCCAACAAAATATATTACTTTTAACCCAGCACTGGTCTTACTGAGTTCAAGCATTTTTTAAGTTCAAGTGAAACTCAGCTAATTTTGGAAGCAGGAGATTGCATTGACAATTTTGCATCAGAGTGAATAATATCAAAGGGCCATGCAAAGAGCCAACTTGAGTGCTTCCAAGCCCATAGCACAGAGTTAATTTGGAATCTGGGTAACAAACTTGGCTATCCAGCCAAATAGTCCAGTTTTAAGTTTTTATGTAATGATGTGAAAGCTAAAATCCAGAGGTTTCAAAATTGACTATGCTTGTGTATATCAAAAACTTGAGGGGAGTTCCAAATAAAATGTGTGAGGGTAAGACAAATACCTATCTCAAGGGTCAAACAACCAAAAGATGACCCTGTTAAAATATCTTCTAAGGTAGAAAACAGCACATGCATCTTCAGAGGATCAAGAATCAGGAAAGGAATAAAGCAATATCAGTCAATCAATCCCTATGCCAAAATCACAGGAAATAGAGAAGCAACTGAACAAAAAAAAAAGAATTTTAGAATGAGAAGTGAGGAATTTGTGATGAGAAGAGCTATTAGAAAAAGCACTCTTGTCTCTCAAGGAAATGATGGAGACATTCAGAATGTTTAAAAATACACTTGACAGAACACTATAAAATATACAATTGGGAACAATTATGCATCAGCAGGGAACTGGTTCTGAATAATGTATTATAATAGGTCATTTCCATTTCCATTTTCTATGATTCTCCCAAAAATCAACACTTAAATTTGCAGTTATTTGTATAAAGAAAATGCTGGAGAAAACCCAGGGGATGCATATATAAGTAAAAGGAGAGGCTAGAATTACTCCACAGCAAGCCAAGATAGAGAAAAGAAAGGACTGAGAAGCGAGGAGCAGTGAAGATGGCCAGAAATTTTATCCTCTACACCATGTGAAAAAATTGTCTGCGGCAGCAAAAGAAAAACAGTGAGACAACTATCACACATCAACAAAACTTTAAATTTCAAGACTGTAATTTAAAATCTGTAAGACTGAGAAGGTGAAACATTCAACAGAACCACATTTACCTTCTTCCTCCCCTCTAAAATAAAAAGTAAAAAAAAAAATAAATCTCTAACTATTTTTGAATTCAACCAAACATTCAAAGCCACTTTTAGCCTTGCTGAGATCCAGACCTCAGCTCCGAACTTCACTTTATCAAATATCTTCCTAAACTTGATTTAAAATTGCAAGCTTTTGATTTCACTGCTATTCCCTTGGTCTTCTGTTAACAGCAGACAGCAAACCCCAAACTTCTGAAGAGAACAGGGACTCAGGGGAAAGGAAACCAGGAAGGCAGGAGAAATTCTGCATCTTGAAGATTTTCATTCTCCAAAATGTGTCTTTGTTCCTCTTCGTAGCTGACAGCCAGGCCAGCTAAGGGAGCAGAGGGGCCATCTGGGAGGCTTTAATGGGGGGAGCTCAGGGAGCAGAGCCCCGTGAGCCCCGGGCAGGGGACAAGGCCACCGAGCGCGAGAGTGGGACAGCGGTGGGGCCTGCTCGACTGGAACGCTCCCCAGCCCAGCCGAGCACGGCAATGTGCTTTTATTTCAATGGATGAATCACATTTTGGTCTGCAGTCAATTTTAAAAGCCAGTATGATGCTGCAATCATCTCTGCATTCGAAACTCTGAAGTGGAACGTTTGGTCTTGCTTTCAAAACGGTTTCCACTGGAATTTAAAGAACACAAGTGGAAAAACATTTCTGCTAGCGTACTTGCAAGTGCTGTGTCAGAAGCTCAAAAATGAGCACTTAAAGTAACCTGAGGAATGCACATTCCCAGGCCAATTTGGCTTTATGGGTGGGGGCTGCACTGCTCTCCCCTCATCCATGACTGCAGATGTACAATAAATATACCCAGAGGGGAACAGGTGACAGTCCAGCAGAACTCCCTCAATGCCACGCTAGGAAACAGCCTTAAATCCTCGCTGTGCCATGTAGGAAGCACAGGCTGACACAGAGGCAGTGAAGCAGGCTGCCCGCCAGAGCCAGCCTCTGCTGCTTTTCATGCAAAAGCCTGGAAAAGGCTTTCCATTAGATCAGAGGTTACATGTGGTCTTAGCTACTGCATCTGCTCTTCATGGACCCCCTGCCATCAAAGGCGTGGGTGTCAAATAAAATAAAATAAAATAAAAATCAAGAATAATTCTGGATGGCCCCACAATGACTGTTTTTTGCAAATGAGCGGTTGGCGGAAGTTGAAGAAATTCCATGCATAACAGATATTTACTGAGAAATTTCTCTCCCTTGAAACAACCAAGCACCACAACCTCCTCTTTGAAAGTAAACAAACAAACAAATAGAAAAAAGATTTTTCAAGAACGCCCAGAGCACAGTGGTCAGGAAATGAGGCAATTTTGTATCTGGATTACATTACCTGAAACAAAGCAAATAAAGATATAAAAAAATATTTATAAAAGCAGTTTATAAGATTACATTAAAAACAATTGCACCCACTTTATTTAAGTAAAAATGGCCAAAACTCTGCTAGCAAAAAACTAACAGTTAGCAGATGCCTTTTTTTTAAATATAGGATGAGCATTTAATAAAAAAGAGTCATTTTACAGTATCTTTCAGTCTTTTTTTACAGAATCTTACAAGTAAACTCAAGGAGCAACTAGTCTTTTTAGTGCCACTTATTAAGGAGTTAAAATTTATTCCATTAATTTATTTACTTTGATTTTAAGTTCCTGTACCTTGCAGTAGTATACCTGCAATCAAGCTGCACAATTACAAAACACAAATGAAGAAGTTTAGCACAACCATAATAAAACTGAGTTAACATTTCAAGAACCTAATAAGTGTCCTCCTACAAATTGACTTTCCAGTGGAAGTGGTTGTAGAGAAGACTGAGGAAGCACAATCATTGGGTCTTTGGCTCCCAGGCAGGCAAATGCTCCCACATGCAGAGACTGGTCTGATGGAAATGTGCTGCTACTGACTGATAATTAATAAACTAAGAATGCTGAACTTTTCAATGGCCTATTTCCTACTATTTAATTCTTAAGTTCTTATTTCTTTTGTGCTTCAGAAATTAAGCTAGAAATAAATAACACAGTTAGTGTTGGAGGAGTCAAGTTCTTTGGATGAAATTTGGTGTTTCAGCCACTGTACAATGCTCTGTCTCACAAAGGGAGTGATAGTTTAATGTGCAAGATTGTGAATTTTATGCTCTATTCAAAACTAATAACAAAACCCTTGTCCCAAATAAAATACATATGGCTTCATAACAGTATAAAATCTTCATTTCTACATAAAGTTCAAAGCAGTAAACCATCATGAAGCAGTAGCCCTTAATTCTGTCACCAGCCCAGGACTAACTATTATTCTCTTTTATACAAAGGTTCATAAAAGAGACTGTCATCAAATTACCTATTAGAAGCATTTCTAAAGTCTAGAAAATCTTTGTTGACCTACAGCTAATATTTCTTAGAAGTACGCTACTGGGAGGTGAGGGATGAAAAGCACAACTCTATCCCGACTATCACCAGATTTTCTTTATCATAAAGTTTATTTGTGGAACTTAGGTCAACCAAAAAATAAGACTTTCCAAATTTCTCAACAGAATTCTGCATTTGCTTCTGCTTTGCAAAGATTTGAGGCTTGTTTCAGAACTGTAAATTTTTTTCTTTTATAAAAACTGTAAGAAATGGCACAATACTTCACAAGACCTAAATCTATGGCTGTTGAACGAACAGTATTCAAGTCTTCAGAATTTCACACCAAAATTGATAGTAACAATTTTTAAAACATTCCTACGCAGTGAATATGCTGTAGAATGCATAGAATACATAGAATGATTTTAAATGGCAGAGATTTTATTTGCATGTTTTGAATGCAATGTAAGTATTTCATATATAGCTTAACTACGTAAGTTTAACCATATTTGTTAAAGTAATGAGAAAACACCCCCATAGGTTTACCAAAAAACTTTATAACAATGTAATTTTACTTTTGCTCAGACAAGTATCAATTTTTAGGCTGTGATCAAAATTTGCAATGTTACAGGCCTGAAGTTTTGAGCTGCTGCTGTGCTGTTGCCTATCTCCATCACAGGATGAGAAGCACACAATATTTTCATTAGGTCTATGATTTGGTTGTTTGTTTTTTTGTTTTGTTTTCAAGGAGAAATATGCTCCCTCAGTTGTTATAATCCAGTTAAAAATATCTTTTAAATTTATCTTATGTTCTCTTCCCCATTTTGTGTTAGATAACAGTTACTTGCATGCGTATGTATACACACAAGAACAGTCTTCTAGAGAGGCTAACTGGAAATACAGTTTAGCAACATTCACTGCAATTTAAACATCATTTATGCCTTTTTCCCACTCTCCAGTCCTTGATACACAGAGAAATAAAGAAATATAGTGCATGTGTATTGTACAGAAGGAGAGAAATTAACTTGGTTCTTTCAAATAAACTTTATATTGTTCTTCATATGGACGATACATCTCTTTCAGACAAAACTGTCAACAAATAATCACAATGCCAAGAGAAGTTGGTGTGATCAATGAAATCAACCACAGCAGCACAAAAAATGCCACAAAGAGCTCCTTATTCTGTATTATATTATATGCAATATATAGCGTGTGTGTAATAGGTACACACACAGACACACACATACATATATATAATACATACAGTTCATGGCTATTTTCCCTCTAATACATATTAGAAATGGAAAATAGAAATTTCCAAAACCAATATGTTACTATAGCGGTATGACAACGTTAATCCTAAATGATGTGATTACCAGCACAGCAGGTCTTCCTAAACAAGAGGCAATAAAAACTTTATACTACCTTCTTTGCTGAGTGAATTAGTGTGTAACTGGAAGTGTGCCTTAATTTTATTAACTTATTAATACATTTAGGATGGTATTTTTAGGTACTAGCACTTTAGCAACCACCTCTCAAACTCTTTTGACAAGAGGGCTACTGCACTGGCAGCAAGCTCAGGATTCTGTGATACACGAGGAAGGCATTTATTTACTGCCCACAAAGGCAGTATGAGACCAGGACTTCTGCCTTTACATAATGTCTGAGTCCTATCTCCACACTTCTTTACATTTGCCTGACATGGAAACTTAAAGCCAAAGAAAGGGGTAAGACCCATGTATGGCTAATCTTTAGTCTCCCAATGAGCAACCTATGGTGACTGAGCAGCTCTCAGGCTGTATGTTCCTACTATCTTTATTATTTAGACTTCTTGCCATGCTTCTGTGTTCTCTAATGCACTTTCAAGTTATAAGAAGATTTTATTACAGCTTGTGTTTTGTAGAATTGCTGCCATATACATGAAGATGGTGTCAGATTTCAGGAGGTAATTGTAGAAGCAGAATGGACAGAACTTTGTCCAGTTCATTGGTGGCGGCAGCTTGTACCAAGGACACGCTTGAATGCCTCACACATGAGACATGAAGAAGTCCTATTGCATCTTTCCAAAGCACTAACTTAATGAAGATGTGTTCTTAGACCTACTCCAAGCTTCTTTCAAGCTTTGCTTTGTGAGTTTGCTTCAAATTAATTGCTGCAATGACATTTTACATAGTACATAAGAAATACACAGAATCTAGAGTCAATCAAATTCATGACACAAATGTGTTTCATTCAAGGCAAGAGAGAAAAGGAACAGCAGAGAAAGACAAAAACAGAAGGATTAATAAAATATAGCAGAGAAAAAATTTCCCTGTTTTAAGTATCTTTTCTTCCACTGCCTAATCTTTTTCACTGTTTAATCCCTCTTAAAAGTTCCAATACAATTCAGACTTCTGAGAACTGATTGCATTTTTAGTCCTTTGCAAAAGCATGTTATTTTAATGCTAATTTTCAAAAGATACAATCTTATTCAGCAAAGATTGGGTAAAGCTGCACAGAAAAGTACTTTTCACAACTACTGTGCTGGGAATACTACCAAGGAAGAACTAGCAGTACCCACAGCTCTCATTCAGAAAACAATTTAAAACCCCATATCCTTCTGGCTGTATGTTAATCTGCATACTCATTTACATTTTTTGGGGTAACACTCCATAATGATATATCTCATGAAATCAGTATACCTTGTACTGACTGCTAGACAAATGAATTGCAATCATTTGATTTCTCTCTTCAGCAGTACAGATAAGGCAGAAAAAGAATATTTCAGAGTATTTTCTACTGAAGAGCTATTTTGACATCTCTCATTATAAACTCTGCATATGGAATTTTAAAAAAAGCGCATTTTTTAAGAGATGGAATTTGCTGCAAAACCCTATTGCTCAATTGAATGAAAACTTAAAATACATGACATCACTTGATGCTGTCTGAAAGATCACTTATTTTTTTTTACAGCTTATGTCCAAAACACCAGGTGATTCTACAGTGTTTAGATTTTATTGGTAGGCTGGTATAGGAAAATATTGTGACATTCAGTCATAAAATAATGCTCTTTATGAAATTACCTTGGCCTACAACGTTTACTTCCTTAAAAAACTTTGAGAAGTTATAGCAATGCAACAATCCCTGCCACAAACCGGTAATGAGAAAGCAGTACTAAGAAACAGGAAGAACTGGTTGCTAAAAGGTTAGATCTTAATTAATTTCAAACATTTTACACACTTAACTTGATTCAGCTGTGAGGCATAATCCTAAAAATATGTATATTTAGTGACTGATATTTAAAGATGTCCTGAAGTTCTGTTTTCCACCACCCTCTGTAACTTCTGAGACGTGCAATCATTTTCATGGTTATAACCAGGAATGGATGTTAAATGCTCTTACCTGTACACTTGTAGTCTGAGGTGACTCCTTTAAGACCAGCGTCGAACACTGATATTTCTACTTTTTGCTTTCTGTGGTGGCAGCTGAGGAGCACAGAGGGCTGTGACACAACCAGGTAGAGAAATGGCTGCAGCTCTATGTCCCCCGCTCCCCGGCGCCCAGGCTGCCGTACAACCGTGATGCCCAGGGCTTGGCGAGCAGATGACCTTGTGGAAGCGTGCAGGCTCTCCAGTGACAGAAGACCTGGTTTTCTGCCAGCAGACAGGGGAGGGTTACTGTTCAGAAGATCATCTGCTGTGACAGAAGAGATGCATGGCTGACTGGGCTTCTTGGTATCATGGCTGCTGCCTGAGACTGTTTCTGGAAGGTTCAAGGAGCTTTTGCTTATCTTCTCACCATCTTTCTGATCTTGCACTGATTTTGATTTAGGTGAGGCAGCGCATGAGTACGTCATCAATGAGATTCGACTTGCTGTGACAAAAATGTCAAAGGGAATGAAGTTGAGGTTCTTCACGATGGAAGACTGGCGGGAAGGCTGGGCAATGCGGTGCTGGCTGGTGCCACTGTGCTGCTCTATCTGAATGATCCTGATCTTAACGCTGTCACTGCCAATTCCACTGTCCTGAGCCCCGCTGTACCGGGAAGAAGTCTCAACTGTTCCTCCATCAGCCACATCCATCTTCTTCTGTTCTTGCTTGGAAACCTGCAAAGGAAAATGTTATATTAACTTTGATATCCATATTCCAGCTATTTCCACTTTAGTCACAGCAAAAAAAATCACTACATAAACATGATGTCAAAAGAGAGAATTATAAAAAAAATCTGCCAAGTTAACTTTAACACAGTAATCACTCATGAAAACACAGCAGGTGTCTGTTCCAATGAAATGATGACTCACAATAGCTGAAGACCCAAAAAAAAGTAAAAGTGAAAAAAACCAACCAAGCAGTAAGGATTTCTAAGCTTGGAAACCATTTAAAAAAATTAAAGTCTTCATTAAAAAACTTTAAAGAATTTATAAGAAATTTATAGTTTAATATAATATTAATTTATAGATTAATATAATATTAATCCATAATATTTCCAGATTAATATAATAAAATATATCTATAAAATAATGTATTGCAAATAAAAGTTTAGTTAGAATTGTTTTCCAATTTTGAGCACTGATGCTCAAAAAGTCATCTTTGTCACTAAAATTTTGTACTGTAATTAGATGAAATGGAACATAATCATAATCCACTACACAATCATAAAGACTAAATGGAAATTATAATTTGAACTGTATTGAAAAATATATTGGAGAAAAATGGATGTTAAGAGTCTTAAGAGTCATGGAAGGCAGTTGCCTTATATAAAACACCAAAGTTAAAGGAAACATCAAAACTATCTAAAGACTATCTCGGTGAGGGGAATGTGTTCTTAGTTTACCAAGACTAGAAAGGGTATTGGCTGTGACAGTCATAGGGTTTCATGTGAGAAATCATTGCATATAAAAATATTTCAAAAAGAAAACATACACCACTGACAAACAAAAAGAGTGCAAGACTGAAGTAAAAAGTTGCAAGGCTGTGTCCAGAGACCTTATTGTCCCAACTCAAGAGACAGAGATATTCCAAGACAAAGAAATACTTCAGTAAAAACCATTTGCAATACTGCTCATGAAGCAAGTAGAAGTCCTATCAAAAGCTTGAGGACAAGGCGGGGAGCATATACTAAAATATGTGGCAAAAAAACAATCTGCAAAAATTCAATAATAATTGATATATGACTAATTACTCAGATTCATATGAAGGTTAAAGTCATACATTCACCCTGTATAACTTCCGCAGCACAACTAACACTTCCATCTGTGCTGCTGCAGTAGAGTTGCTGCTCTGCTCTGTACAGGAGGTCACATAAGAAATGCCCAACTCGGTTGGATTCCTAACCCATCTAGCCAAGTACACTGTTCTCGACAGCACCAGGAGGAAACTCTGTTAAGAAGTACCAGAAACTCTGTCCACTTCCTGCAAACTGCTCCTCTACAGCTGCTGCATGTAGGATGCCAGGGGTACATGTTTGTGTGGTCATTTTAGCAACCATTTCTGGGCTTCTTGTCCATGAATTCATCTACTTCCTTTCTGAACACACTGACAGTGTCTGTTCTTCACAACCTTCAGGGCCAACAAGTTCCAATTTTTTAAAAATTGTTTTAAACTATCTCCTCTGAGTGACATTGCTTTCCCCCAACCTTTTGTAGCATATGAATTGTTGAAGTCCACATTCAGCTTTATTAGTGCTGTTATGACTTTGTAAAGTACGACCACAGCCCGCCTCAGCCTTCTCCTCTTCAGACACTGAAATCCCAGCCTTTTTAGTCCCTCCTCACAAAGGTGCTCCAGCACCTTCAATCTTTTTAGCCTCCCATTTCTACTTCTATAACTTCACTATGGCCTTCTTGAGTAGACTATGAAGCACCCAAGAAGTGGAACCACTACAGTTCTCTACAAAAGTGAAATGCTTCTTCTGTCTTGTTCTCCATCTCCATCCAGATGTCCAGTATTCTGTTAGGTTTTTTTAGCTGACTCTGCACATTGACTCAATGATTTAATTTCTTCATTGCAGGACCTATTTCAATAATTTCTCCTTATCTTGTCCATCCAAATGAATCTTCAAAAAGTGAAATATGAACTAGGGCAAACAGTACTGTAACTTCTGCTTCAAAATAGAATAATTAATTAAAAATAAATAATTAAAAATAAATAATTTATCACCAACTTAATGATAGGAATAAAGGACAGTGAATTTCTCAATTTCCTCAAATTTTTGTGGTCTTTATGCAGCAATGTATTAGATTCTACATGTATTGCAGAAATTGGGTTATGAGGGAGGTAAAGAAAAGCAGGCTTTTAAAATCTTCCTTTATATTGTGCTTTATGGAACAAAGGGAGCAATCCCCTCTCCTTTCCTTTAAAGGAATAAACATACTAGAAAAAGTATTACAGAGGAAATCCTAAACCAGAACCATTAACTAGCTGAGATTTTCTTTGAAAAGGTTTTTGCCAGCTCTGGTTACAATCTTTTCAGATTCACTCATGTACATATTTTTCAAATAACCAATAAAATTCTTTGTGGCTGTTTTCTATGGCAGACTCATATCACTGACTTGTAAATGTGATATCATTTTTAATGTTGCCTCTGTAAAAATAACTAGAGACCATTTTAATGAATCACTACATTGTGAGCCAAGAAATCCTCATTCCTCCTGATATCCTAGCAAAGTTAGGCTATTTACACCTCAGCCTCTCTGCCTGGTAAACTATAAAGTGCTTCACCCATATCCTGCACCTATTGCACTTCCAAAATTGGTACATATGGTACCAATTGGTACAGAAAAGGCAGAAAAAGAATATTTCAGAATATTTTCTACTGAACAGCTATTTTGACATCTCTCATTATAAACTCTGCATATGGAATTTTAAAAATATGCATTTTCATTGCTCATGTATTGAGGGCAAGCAGAAAGAAAAGATGGAGCTGTGAAAAAATCCTGCCATATCATTTCATGGAAATGCTGCCTGTAATTAAGTTGAGGGCATTGCTAAACTCAGAAATTTTAAATTGCTACAGAGACATCAGTAAAGTCTAATGAAAAATGTTTTCAGAAAGCATGATTCAGTGGTGAATGACACTCTTATGGTTACTACATGACATTCTCTTGTTCTCCTCTATGCAGAAGAAATTTCTGCAGCTACCTGACATTTAGATTATGCATGACTTGGCCAGAGGAAATGAAAATACAGTGTCATCCACCAAGTGGCAACCTTCCAGGGAGAAAAGCATCACATGTATATGATAAAGTGGAGGAAGAAATCACAGTACTTCTGGTTTCTGAATGGATCCTCTCTTCTCACACCTAAACAGATTTGAGTTGAAGCCTAGTTCTTTTCCTCTGCCTCTTTTAATCACTAAGTATTTAATAAAATGTTCTGGTCTACACAAAGCACCTTTAGGAAGGTAAGAAAGTAGCTCTGCCTCCATCACCAGCCAGGCTATAGGTTCTCTGTGCAGACTGCTGCAAGGGTGCTAATTGGTCCCAACTGCCGAGTTTCCTGTTATGCGGACATTCAACTACAGAAACTTTACTGAGACCCCAAATCAATTCATGCAGGTCACTGAACAGCACTCAGAAGGCAATTTCTGCTCAGTATTAAGCAGTATGGAATATGAACCAGTGCCCAAAAGGTGAAAGACACCATATCCTATTACGGTTTTCCATGCCACCCAGTTTCACAATGAAACTTTGACTTATGTAGGGTCTTACCACATATATTATAAAGGTTGAAACACATGGATAATGATTTGCAAGACAGCTGTACATAACACAACTGGGTACAAAATAAAAGTGCAGAAGTACCACTGGAACTTCTTGCATCAATTTCACCTCAGTAGAGCATCAAGCCTTCCAACAATATTTCAAAGTTAATCTGAAGATATGCCTAGTAATAAACTCGGGAAGCATTTAGGTATTCCTCTAATGGGATAAGAAGATGAGAAGGAAAAATCTCAGTATAACAACTCTAAAAAGATTCTTTGCTCTGTTATGGAAGAAATGGGTCAATACTTTAAAGATGTCAAGAACAGCAATATCATCTTGCTGCTAGCAAATGTAATGGTAACATTTATCATTGGGCTGTATAATATCAATTCTCTTACTCTTTACATAACCCATTTAAAATGAACAATAAAAGTTTTCTTTAATTAGCTACTGGTGTGCATTAACATGATCATGATTAAACCATAAAAACCAACTGTACATTACTCTGGTCCCCTATCCCATGTGGTTCAAATTATTTTAGTTGAAAATGTACTTTGAGTCCCTTTTAAAAGTTCGACCTTCTGCTTTCAGAGAATTAAATGCATATTACTATAGTGGAGAAGATAATGTTTCAGACCTCCAGGCATATATTAAACACACTGGCAGCACATTAGACAAAATGCTTTACTTATTAGATACTTCCTATTCTAAACAGTGTCATCAAAGGCTAAAAACAAAATCCATATAAAAGCTGCACAATGCTTCCACACAGAACCTGTGCCAAAATCCCTGTACTTTCCAGCTAATGAGGAAAGGATGTGTACTCTTAACATATGAATGTAAGATTTTCCAAGCATTCACTTTAGGAAACAGGACTATTGATTCCACATGGCTTATGTTAAATGAAACTGTATTGGTAAAATAACCTTTAAGATATTTGGCATGATAACTATAATTAAACAGTATTCAAAGGAATAAAACAAAAGGGAATTTGGTTCCACAATAGCTAATTAAAATAAAATGAAAAAACACAGCATGTCATCTATCAAGATAAATTGTTATTGTTTAAGAACTATTTAAATACTGTTAAAATATACTTTTAGATAAAATCTGAAAGGACTGGAAAAATATTTGTGGTTTAAAAATGGATAGTTTGGTGAAGAAAAAAGTATAGGACGCTGAAATTTTAAGCTGAGATAATAGCTTTAAAGCCTTGAGCATAACCAGATGGTACTTCAATCAGAGGTATTCTACAGTTTCACTGTCAGAATAAGTTGCAATATGGAAAGGTTTTCAATAGCTTGAAAAAACATATCAAGATGATAGTTTACTTCTTAGATCACTTCAGTGCATTTTCTTGTCCTTTCACAGTTATATATCCCATCAATACTATACACCATAGAAAAGGTGTTGAAAGCTACACTGGTAGCTGGGGAACTGTGGTTAATTCTCCCTTTTCATGTGTTGAGATGGGTAACTTTACTAGCTTAACCTCTTGAGTTCACTAGGGCATATGGCACATATATCTACCAAGAGAAAGGGCATGGAAATGGCATGTCCTGTAGAACACACAGAGATAAGTACATCATAAAATCAAGGATCAATAAATAGATTTGCTTTTCAACATTGGCAAATAGTCTCATCTAAGGTCACTGCAATTTTAACCAGGTAAGTCTTGTTTATTTTCCATTTCTGATCACAATACTGAGATGGTAGTGATGTCTTCAAAGTTTTTTACTCCATAAAAAGCAGGAATAAAATAAAAAGGTGACATAAAATAGAACAAAATAAAAGCAGAAATAAAATAAAAAGGTAAACACAAAACCTAATACTTTAGACCAATAATTAACACTTTTACCAAATCAAAGAGAAGCATTTTACAACAATTGGTAGAATTGCTACATTATATTTCTTAATCTCTCAAGAATTTTCAACTAAAACAATGTAAGCATGTGCAAATTTCACTATAAACATTTTAATGTTCTTTTTCTGGTATTTCACTGAATAATCCTTTAATTAATAGAATAACTGTAGGCAATATAATATTTGGAAGTGCAGCCGCTCTAGAGGAAAAGCATCTACATCTGCATATTTTTTCCAGCTTCTCATATTAATTATGGTCATATAATGACACTATTGAAGTAAAATTTCCAGTCATTTCTTAACTCTGATCAAAACTCTTCAGCCAATCATGAGCTCATGCTTCACATTACATAAGTTATGGAAAGACTCACAAGTGTGAAACCACAAAATCAAAGTGCCAATCACATCTGCTCCATCACTGTTGTATGTGACCAAGTTTTACTCCTTTTCTAATAAGTATTAATATTTACATGGAAATAAAAGTCTTGCCTAGTGGACAAAGTAAGTTACAGAAAAGGAATATGTTCCATTTTTGTTTTCCATTATGCTTAAACTGGAAATACAAAGGTAACACTGGGTAATTTCTTCCTTGGTACTAAGTACTTCATCTACTGTATTGAGAAGTTTCCAGCAGTTTGGAAATTTAATTAATGTATCATTGTTATCTAATAAACCTTTGTTTGCCACATTGTTCTACTGAACACTCCAACTAAAATAATTTTATTATGTTTTGCATATGAGTTACACGACTGAATTTAATTCTGACCATTATCAAAATTATTTTACAAATTGACATATTAATTTCACATGGAAATATAATGAAAGGCAAACATACAAACATATCTGTCTATTTAATTATGTCCTCCAGTCTAATAAAGTTCCAAATTAAAACTTCAGTCCTCTTATTAAATCTAGACAGATTGCTTCTACTTGTATCAATCCAACTGCAGAAAGAGTCCTTTATAAAATGAACCTAAAGCTGTCCTCCAAAAGGGAACTATTAATCAAGCCAAAATGAGGCAACAAAAATAGCAGAGATGCCTGAAGTAGTTTATTTCATAAAAGTCAAATGGGTTTTTCCCTCTAAGGAGTTTTCTTTTCAAACAGAATCTGTTGCAAAACAAATGATGCCAATTTGAAGTGTAATTGTGTATATGAGCTTCTGGACCTACAGAATTACTTCAGATGGGAACTGCAGTTTTCACAATACTGTAGGAATTACATGCAAGTTGTGATGGCAAGGAGCAATACAAACTCAGCTTCTTTGTGCAATGTTTCCCAGCTCATCAAAAGTAAAGTAAGAGGCTACATTCTGTTAAACACTGATGCAAATATTCATAAATCAAAGCTCTGTTAAATGTTCCAATTGTAACATTTGGATATCCAAGTGCTAAATCCTTCCTAATGCCAACAAAATTATTTTTTTTTCATCTTAATACAAACAATATGTTTATTTTGCTACCCTGTAAAGGCCAGTAAGAAACTTGTGTTCAATTTTTTTCTTTCCAAATAAAGGCTTTCAATTTAAAAAGACCAGGCTGAAATTTGGCAGAGTCTTTCTTCTTCACAGCCTTTTTTTGTTACTATTTTTACGAAAAGCATTAGCTTTTTGGTGTTATTCTTCATATTTAAATTCAAAATTTAAGTTAATATCTTTGCTTTTATACAAAAAATATTTGGTTTAAACACAGTTTTGCATACTTTCTTCTGGTTTTGTTGGGGTTTTTTTGTTTATTTTTGTTTGGTTTGGTTTTTGTTCTTGTTTTGTGGGTTTTTTTTGGGGGGGGAATGTGGGCTCAGAGGGGGCACTGTTTTGGGTTTTTTCTCTGTTTAAAGCCAAGAAACAACATTTTTCCATGAGAGCCTTCTTGCATATTTCTTTTGGATATTTTCAAAAGCAATAGCTGAAACTTGACCCTAGTGTTGCGCACGTACAGGACAACCATGGGATCAGGCCCAGCCAAGCAGAGGTTTAGGAAAGGCAGAGCCTGCCTGACCAAGCTGATCTCCTCCTATGCCTAGAGATGATGATGTTGTCTAACTGGACTTGTGCAAGAAGACACTGGAGTACATCCAGAGAAAGGCAACTGAGCTGGTGAAGGGTCTAGAGGGTAAGTCCTACAGGGAGTGACTGAAGGAGGTAGGTTTGTTTAGTCTTCTACAAATGCCTAAAGGGATGGAACCAAGGTCAGGGTCGGCCTCTTCTCCCAGGCTAATACTGAAAGTGTAAGAAAACAGTCTCAAGCTGTGCCAGAGGAGGTTCACTTAGGACATCAGGAAGAATTTCTTCACTGAAACTGTGCTTAAGCATTGGAATGGGCTGCCTAGGGAATTGGTGGAATCACCATCCCTCAAGGTGTTCAAGAAAGAACTGGATGTGGCACTCAGCACTATGGTTTAGTTGCCATGGTGGTGCTTGGTCAAAAGTTGGACTCAATGACCTTGACCTTGGAGGTCTTCTCCTACCTTATTGATTCTACAATTCTGTGACATTCTCTTACATTTCAGTATCAAGATTTTGGTGTCAGACTAATTTTACCAGTCTCACTTATTGGTCACATTTCCATGCAGTTTAAATAATTTAATTGTATTAAATATGGAAATATTAGAAATATCATTCACTAATATGACTTCCAAACATGAGAAATTTAACAAAGTTACTTACTCCCATTAGAGTAAACTTGGATATTTTCCCATTGACTAATATTTAGCATTCTGTAAAATAAATGAAAACATGCAGAAGGAAAATGCCAAATATCTGTCAATAACTCAAACTGGAATTCAACAAAGCCTCAAAAGAAAAATTTAGGCATAATTTTTTAAAAGAGGATGAATCAATGTATGAACAATAAAAAGTCATTATTGTAATGTGGTAAAGTAACTTGGTACTTGACTGTCATAATACAGACTCTATCTTCAACCTCTTAAATGAGTAACTGTAGAGTTAAATGAACTATTTCCAGAATCAAATGATATAATCTTTTTCTTCATATATATGAGATACTTTACCCATTTTGAGCATTTTAAAGGCAATTAAATAACCAAAATAACTAAATCCACAGCAGATTAAAAGATTTCATGTACAGATGCTGCCTAACTAAACAAACTTCATTCTACATTATTTCCAGTAATATAAGTCAGACTGAGTCAGACTACATGCTACGAACAGAAAAATCCACAGTGCAGGAGTCTCCAGTGAGAAATATTCAACTGCTGGCACACTACTGCTCACTGAAACATGTGCTGGGATCTTGAGTGCCTCAGGTTTTAAAGCTGCTAGATGCCTGGAAAATTATCTATCGGTACCTTACCTTTTTTTTTTCCTAGGTTGCTAAATCTCACCTATATCAACTTGTACCTAAACTGATCTTTGACTAAACCATGTTTCAATTTGTTGAGAATATTTTAAAGACTACCTGGAGAAGTAAAGCACATGAAATGGCATGTGAACTAAAACCTACAAAATTAGTAATTCCAGAATATGTTTTTTGGTAACAAGACTATGACAAAATATCCCCATTTTTAACAAGTTGTTTGTCTCAGCCTTGGTGTACAAGTCCATGCCAGACTGAATTTGTGTCTCCTCATTTGTATATGACAGTAAACCAGCCAGTTCAGGGTCTTGAAGCATCCAAAAAAAATAATCCCAGGAAGAAAAAACAACAACAAACCAACCAAAAAACCTTTTGCTCTTTTTGGCCTGTTCTGCTTCCTTCACTGGTTCATTGTACAATACAAAGCAGTGAAGGAAAAGGACAGACCACAGCAGCTCATCTTGGATTAACTTAAGCCTCAAAACTGCATCCTAAACCATGCCCACTGAATTTGTT
>NW_005054353.1:1093250-1153835 GCF_000277835.1 Geospiza fortis | reverse complement strand
AAAAGAGGACCTCTGCAAGCTGCCTTCAGGGTGGGTGACACACAGAGCTGCATCTCCAGCCTTCTCCGACTGCTCAGGCCTGGAGCTCTCCAGCCCCATCAGTCTCGGTGCTGAGAGGCTGCTCCAAAACACCAAGCACTCTAGTCATGCTGAAAGCGGACTTTATAACTCCCTGGAAAATCAGGGGAGAACTATTGTGAAACACATTCTGCAGCAATCTGACATCTTCAAAGCTTTTATCTGCAGTTCTACGATGCCATCGGCGCCATTCAAATTGTGGGATGGTAACAACATTGAATTCCATCAGCAGGCCCAGATACAAAGAGTTCACAAAGGTTACTTCTTAAAGAAAAACACTTCTGACCTTTACATACTTCTATATGGTATTGCTATGATGTACTATAATAAAGATGCAAAAAGACTGTACATATTACTGAATATTGTTTACATATACTGTTTTTCCATAAAAATGTTTTTCCAATTTTGGGCAATGAAGTTCCTTTTGGTTCACCAACAACTGCTGCTTTTTTGGTTTTGGTTTTTGATTTTTTTTTCTCTTTGTTGTTGAGTCTTATTAAAATACTTCCTAAATATTATTGTAAGTATACTTTTTAACTGGCCATAAATTATTTGCTGTGATGGGCTTGCTCACATACATACCTAAGAAATGACCCAATGAACCACTCAGCCAAGACCAGTCTACTCAGAAATTACCTTGTACAACAAGAATTTAATAGAAATACAATGAGTAAAACTTCCAGGTGTTCAATGTGTAATGAACACTTACCTAGTGTGGAGAAGGCACTACTGCCTTTATCATGAACTTTATCAAGAGAACGTAGAACAGTTTTGTGCCCATCTCCCACTGAAAAAATAATAGTTTGGCAGATAATTTATTTGTGATCCTGAATCTTTCCTCCTCTGTTCCTGTTTTGGAAGGCAAAGAACCAGCCAAAAAGGATGATCTGTAGAGACCAGATAGCCTATCCTAGCAGAAAAGCAAAAAAGACATACAAACTACTACAAGAAAACAGGTGAACTAATGCAAACACAGAAACCTAATTATCCCTGTAGCTCTGTGAAGAAAAAAATGCCCAGCTTTCTAAAAGAATGTCTTTAATCGCTGGTCTTCAGACAAATATCAGTTTTATGAAACTTGTACACAGGACCCCGACTCAGTAAAGCTTAACAGATTTGCAGTTTTAGGGATTCTCTAATTCAAACAGCTTCCCAGCAATCTGAAATACTTGTCACTGCTAATTTCTGTGAATTCTTTACTTTACTAAGTCATTATTCCTCTACTGTTTTGATGGAGAAAGTTAAAATTAGTGGAAACCTTTACTTAGGATGAGTCAAGAATGAAACTTCCAGTCTTGATTCATACAGTGAGTCACAGGTAATCTAGGGGGAAGGTACAGTCTCAGTGAAATGAAGAGCTGGAAACATTGCCTAGGAGCACGTACTGAGGAAAAAAGTGCTAATATGCAAGATTATTAAGCAAACCCATTAAGCACAGCAAAACCACCAAAGCTGCATACTATGTGTAAACAACTGAAAACTTTAAAATGTCTTCTCTCTAAAAAGGTAATGGCAGCC
Source organism: Geospiza fortis (assembly GCF_000277835.1). NCBI lineage: Eukaryota > Metazoa > Chordata > Aves > Passeriformes > Thraupidae > Geospiza > Geospiza fortis. Next base: position 1,152,239 of record NW_005054353.1, on the reverse strand, counting down.
AATTAGCTGCAAATCTAAATTTCATTCAGTACATGTTACTAGCATCATATGCATGACTCATATAAATCTTTAATCACAATGATAATCTATGATTTCACCATTTGATATAGCAACCTGTAATTGAATCAGATGGAAGCTCGCTGTAAAAATGGAAGTATTGTCCAGCTCTTTAATCTCCTCCATACTCCTGAGAAACGCTCCTCAATATAAGTCAGTGTGAGAACTACCTCTTTTATCTAAATGGGAATATCGACAGTACCACATTAATATTACTTTTCAAAGCCACAGACCCTATGCATGTACTTTGTAGCCCTGCCACCAAAGCATGACACTGGACTAAAAATTAGTTCACTGTAATTTTACTAGATTGGCTTTTGTGATAGGCGGCAGAATACATCAAACACATTAGAAAGAAATAAATAGAGCTAGGCTCTTTATTATCCTTCCACTCTAAACACTGTGTGTCCACGAAGGAACACTGCTACTTTCTCTGTCCCACTCAACCAAAATTCAGTGCAATGTTCAAATGTTCAAGAAAAGTGGAAAATTATTATTACTGACACAAGCGAAGAATAAGACAGAACAAACGGAATTTTTAGGATTCAGAGAAACTCAGAACCCCACACAATTGCAGAAATTAATGTTGATGACCAGGGGAAGATTATTAACATTCAGAAATGACTGTCTACCTATGAAATCCTCAACTGAAGTATAAAGTTAAAATTCTACTCTTCCATTCAAAATACTTTGTTTTAGTTCAGCTATCTCAAAATCCTCATAGCATGACTATGGATGCAACTTTTGCAGCATTGCAAGAGGATGAATGAAACTGCAAACCAATTCAAAATGTTAAAACACACCACTTGCTTAGATTTGAAGTGTAAAACTAAATTGTGCATTTCTACAAATTCCAGGCTAACACAGAACTCGGATCTTCTATCATGAGGCGTTTTTGCTGTATGAAAACTCTGTGCATCCACATACATGCTTATGTCCTTTTGAGTAATCGTCACGTTTTGCCTTCATGTCTTGCAAAATGGACCCTTCCTCATAAGGCTCCCTACTATAGTGTGAATTTACTTCATCCCTAAATATTTTTTTTTAATTGAAAAAATTTCTGCTTTGAAGATTCTTAGAAAAACCACATCAATTTTTCCAATATAAGAACAGCATCTAGGTTTCTACTGGAATGAGTAAGTTTGCTCATATGAAGTATCAAGAAGTACTGCACAGTCCTTCAAAAAGATACCTCCCAATTGGTTTTGGCAACAAAATCAAATGATGAGACAGAGCTTCCTAAGAACGGAAACAGGGTATGGCAATGACTCAGGATACTGGCAAGGACTTTATTTTGATAGCGTCCTTGAACTAACCAAAATATCTGTTATTTTCAGGAAAACATCTGACAAGCGGCTATGTGGGAACCCAAGTACTGGTAAAGCTACCAGGAAAATGATGCAAGTATTATTCAGCTATTCCAGCTAGGGGTTTTTATTGGCATTCTCAAAAAGTTACACTTTTGGCACGCTCTCTGCCACTACTGAGCTACAAGATTATGTTTAAAACATATGAACAGCTCAATGATAAATATTATCAGAAGACTTTAATGTCACATACATTTCAAAAAATTTAGCCATTCTACAAATTTTAACCACTCCATAAAGCAATTAAATCTAGTAAGCCCACTTACTATCTAAGTGGATTAGATTAATCTGTGGAACAATCTTTACTAAGAAAAACAAGTTATGTATGGTGCAAATTTTCTCCATCAACTCTATGCATGTGTATCTCTTAAATGTGCTTTTTTTTACATGTCTTCATGTTACTGTATATTTGAAAAAAAACCACATAAATTAATTTGTACAGCTTCCTTTGACATGCCATGGTTTCAGGCCATTAACATTAGCAGAAATAGAAAATATGTGCCATCTTACAATTAAACATTCACCATCCTAAAAAGCTGCTGCTACAGAACATAGATTAAACTGATTCAGATGCTATTCCATCACTAAGGTATAATGAATAAAAAACTTCTGATTATAGATTGGCTTCCTTTTTTTTCTTCAGTTTCAAAATAATAGTTATAAAAATTTAGTTATAAAATTGCTAAACTATAAAATATAGCTAATTCTGCTACGCATACAACTGCTTGTAAATGGTACAAGGATACTGTTGCAGCTCTGACTCATGCAAAATAATTTCACAGGAAAAAGGTACCATGTAATTCTGTCAATAACACAACCTGGACCCCCTGGACAACTTTGATCCATTAGATGTTATATACAGAAAAGGTTATGCTCTTTTATGTTTAAACTCACTACTATTTAAAAGAAAATTTATTTACACAGGTATTTTTGTCACTTTTCAAACAGTATGAAGACCTCACGAATTTCTGACAGAACAGACAAATGAATTTGTGAAAAAATAGCCATATTTGTTTCCTGACAAAATTTCAGGCATGAATAATGGAATGTATCATTCTACTAGACAGTCTCAGATGATACAACATTACCTGAATCTGAAAACAGTATAGATGGCTGGAAAAATTGAAAAATTAGGATGACAGGCAATATAATCACCAGCAGTAATTAAGCCTCCTTGCTTAATAAACAGGATAGTACTAAAGTGGAATTCTGTCCTAAAGAAAATCAATATGAAACTAAGCAGAGTATCTATCCCTAGGTGATCAGCTGGTCCATCACAAGTCACAGAAGTGACTGAACAGTGAATATGGCCTACTACTAAATAATGGCTTTCCCTCAGTGGCAATACCTGCTTTGGTTTCTCACCATACTTATGTTTTTTTACAAAACAATTAAAAAATTTAATTAATATTGAGACTTCTATTCTGCTTTCTAATTTGGATGAGAACAAAAAATATTATGTAATGTTTGAGGAAGACTGACATACAGGGTGACTATATTAGATTTATTTACTTAGAAAAATAGGGTAAAATTAATGAAAAAAATTGTTTCCTGTGAGAGAATTTCAGGGGAAAAAAGTGAGCATTCTTCTCATAAAGAAAACAGAATTTAAAACCTAAATTTCTCACTGCCCACTGACTATACCTTCAATTAATTCCTTACTGGCTTTTGTCCTTTCCCTTTACATTTCTCATCTTTCTCTTTAAGGAGAAAAAAAAATTCTTATTTTACTTTAAAATGAAGGAAATTACAGAATCCATGTGTTTAAAATTCCTGTCAAGGATCAAGTTTTCCACACTACCTAGCAGGTGATGCTCCATGCAGGGAAGAAACCATAACTAGAGCTGTCTAAAGGTAATGTTGCCACAGGATCAAACTCTCCTGTCCAGCAGCATTAGATGACTGAAAGGAGAAGATTAGTAGAGATCAAAGAATGCAGAACCCTCAGTCTCACACCGTGTGACCCAACACTGCAACTTCCCCCTCCTCGTCAGCTGCCTTAGGAAATCACCACTGTGACACCTCCAGTGTCACACTGTGAGAAAGCCCAAGCACGTGCTCTCTCACACTTCTCCTCAGGGTCAGTCTGAGCCACTGTCTTGCCTTCAGTGATTTTGTCCTGCATATATGCCAGCCACCAACTATACTTGCTACTTATGGCAAACCTATAGCAATTCTTACACAGTTCATGGACTTCTATTTTATTTTCCTCAAAAATGAAAACCAATATGTTTTTTTGCATGTGTTCTAATTGAAAGAAAAGTTTGAATTTTGGACCTTTTTAATAGCATTATTTTTATTATCTCCGTAATGAATACTTCAGGTTATTTTGGTCGGTACATTAAATGATCAGAAATGGTGAAGTTTTAAATTAACTTTACATAACATTCAATTATTATTTTAATTGGATAAGAAAGCACAATTTTATTGAAGATAATTATACTAAAAATAACACACAAGTTAACTTCAAAATATTGCTAGACAGGGTATGGAATACAGAGATTGGACAGAATGTTTACATCTTTTAGACAATATTACTAAGAGTAGTATGAGAGAATAAATGCAGTTCATTGAGCAGACACAAGTAGGTCTGGTTCAGATAATCAAGAACTGTAGGCTAAAAAGAAAAAAAAAAAGTGGACTGAAACACCATTTGTACTTAAAACTCATGTAAAAATAACTATATCCCATTATGCTCCATTTTAAAACATCTGGAAAAATAGCAAAAGAGAAGAGAAAAAAAATCCGTTCACCTTTGTCTTTAACTAGTATTGATGGGAACATAGAGGAAAACCAACAGTTCAAGGTTTCTGTTTGCTTTTTTCCTGTCTCACTCTAACTTTTTATTTTGCTGTTATAATTTTTTTTTCCAGAAAATAACAACAACCCCTATGAGATGCTTTTCCATAGATTCATTCCAGCATGGGAATTTTTAAATGCTATTGAAATGAAGCTTCACAGTATTCTAGAGAATATTTGTATTTTTCCTTTCATTAACAATACGAAATAGCATTCTGTGTTGAAGCAAGGACTATTTGGAAGAATGTTATTTATGAACTTCTTTGTAGATTATTGTATTGGGTAAATTCCTCCCCAGCTATATTTTATGTGAAATCTTGATATGCAGGAACATCTTATCACCTTAATTCAAGTGGTCACAGAAAATATTAAGGAAAATGTCATAGAAACTGGTCTTGAATCATGAAGTGCTTAAACAGCTATGAGATACAACTTTCAATTTTTTTTCCCCCCACATAGTCTGTGTGCTTGTGGACATCAAAAATCAGCAGGAGAACCTGGTTTCTTCCGAGCAAAAAGGAAATACACATTGAATCTGTAATTTCAAGTCTGGTTTTACTATACTAAGAATTCTTTACCTTGTCAGTTTAATATCTATCATATTTACCATGTTTATTGATCTTGCTCAACTACATAAGTCCAAATGCTTATTGAAGAGACTCTTCATTGTAAGATAAAAATTTTCCTAATTATGTACGTTAATGAGAGACTATAAACACTTTTTCCCCCTTTATTTTTGTACTTGTAGGATGAAGATCTCTTCAAAGAGCCATTTTCATGGCAACAATCAATTTGAACATCCTTTTTTCTCCCTGTAATTCTAGGAGAGAAACTAAAGGTCACATCTTTAAAGCAAAACAGATTTTCTTTTGTCTCCTACTTAAGTTTTCCTCTTCTCATTCTAAGGACATTACACAGATTGACATGAAATGCAATTCTTCTTTATCAAAACTTCGTGAGCTTTTAGGTAATAGAAGTTGCTGTCTTTTACAAATCCACCTGGGATGTACAAGGCACAGTCTCAATTTGAAGCACACAGAAGTGGTCTCACTGTGCAGGAATGAAAGCACAAGACATTTCCTAACTCCAGTGACACAAATTAGAGCTACTTTGGGGATCTAGCTGTGGTATGTGCTTAGAAACTCCAGCTTTCTGCAATCCTTCTCAACTGTGAAAACACTTCTCTGGATATATTCCATTGTTTCCAAATCCATGAAACCAACACAGTGAGAATAACCAAGCCTAATTTTAAGCTAACCCTTGTCAAGTTGCTTGAGAATCTAAGTATTTCAAATCTAAATAATCCAAATTGTGTTACTTTCTCTTTACTTTGTTACTTCATTTCTGGTATCTGAAACTTTACATTTTGTAACCTAGTTAGAAGCATTGTAATAGCTTACTTTTTGAAATGTACAATCATTAAAATAAGGAAGCTATAGTTACTAACAAATTCATGCAAAAAGGCAGTCTACAAATCCCAGGTCATGAGATTGTTGCTAATAATTTTATCAATAAACTGAACATATTAATTCCAGCTGCAATAAATTTGTGATTCTTCAATTAAAGTGGTGAAGATCCATGAGAAAGCATCTCATAGCCTACGACATCAAAGTTATGGTACTACATGCTGCATGACCTGCTATTCCCTGGAATGAAATTTCAAAGTTCTAATGGCTCAGTTCTGCCCATGTTTTAGTTCCTGATCAGGTACACAAGACCTGATCAGGAATTGTGCAAGCTATAAAAAAACCCCAAAATCTCTGAGAAATATTTTATTGGTTCATATTTCTATACCTACTGTTTCTGGGGCATTACTAATACCATAGACTAAGTTAGTTCTCTTTTCACTCACTGCAACAAATACCAAAGTCATAATGAAAAAAGTTTTGAAACCCTCAGGAAGTTATTTTTACACAGTATTAGCTTTTTTAATGTGCCAACACATTTCAGGATATCAAGACATACCTAAATTCAACTGATTTGTATAAAATATAAAAACCAAGAATGTTTTGGCTCTTGAACACTGATTACCTTAGATTTCAGTAATTAAAAGACAAAAGATAAACAGCTTCTTCAAAAGAAACTGGCAAATGGAAATGCCAACTTCTCAAAGTTTCAACATACTAAAAATACTTCCAATTACACAAGCTTTCCATAAGAATACTATCCAGTCAATACAACATCTGTGCAACATGTGGATCTGCCATTTCACACTTTGACTGTCTGGCTTCCTAAGTAGTATTATCTGGAACTTGTTTTACTGGTTTTTTCACTGCTATTTTTTTTTCTAAGCAAAATAGAAATAGAAAACAAATTTATGCTTGTTTTCAACAATTTTTTTAAATTTTTCATACAAGTAATTAATAGCCTTAACTAAAGTGCAATTAAATTGTTCATCACTCAAAGGTTTGCTCTGCTAAAGTATCATCAGCAAGAAAATATGCTATAAACTCTATTAGCTATCATTCCTTCAAATTTTATGTGTGATGCAATTGTAACACCACTTTTGTACATATATCCTGCTGACCATGTTCTTTATCTTACAGTGAAGTTACAGCAACAACAGTTTGATGAGATCGCCATAAACAGAAATAAAGAATGTAACAGTCCTACTGAGTCAGAACAAAGATCTTTTTAGACTCCTGATCTCTGAAAGTAGATATAATTGGATGCTTTGAGAAAAAAAACAACAACGATAATTAAAGAAAGCACAGAGAAATACTTCTTCAGCATACCCTTCCAGACTTCCTGAGCCAACATATTACAGGGCTTTAAAACTTATCAGAAAAGCTTTTTTAAGCCTCATCTGCAGCAATAGAGAATGACTTACACCTTCTACAAATATTATTGCAGTATGTCTAATGTGACAAATCAGCATACAATCAGATTTAGCCCAGCTAGGAAGGAATCAGCTGCCATAGATGAGTTTTCTATGCCTTCTCCCTTTTGGATGCTTCTCAGCTACTAATTAGTTCACTTTAATGGTGTATTGTTTATTACTCACTCAAGCCTTTGCTTATTCTTGCTCTTGTCTGGGCAGATAGGAGTTGTACTTCCCCCAGCCTTGCCCATTATTGGGATGAATACAAGTAACATGCTGCTCACTTTGAAACAGCCAATATTTATAGCAGTTATACTCCAAATATAATTATAATTTTTGTGGTAAAAGAACAAAATACCGAAGTTGAAACAACTTTTGCTCCCCCCTAGTATTAATATAATTTATTCAGGAAGCTGGTGAGCTGTTGCTGCAATTTATCAGAACACAGAGGTTTGCCCTATGGAACATGTCACACCTGCTGCTGGACTTTACTCAGTGATTGGCCATGAGCCAGGTCTAGAAGCAGAATATCATCTGCCAAGGTGACAAACACTGCTGCAGCTAGTACTTATGAAGCCTAGGAAGAGCACTCAAAGGTCAAATACCTAAAAGCAGGCCTTAACAAAGCAGAAAACATTAGCCAGCAGGTCATGCCTGGAATTTCTGAAAGAAAACAAAGATGTGCTCACACCAGATTTCCCCCGTTTGGTTCAACACTTCCCTCAGGTAATGACAGCTTGTGCCCATTGCCTGTTGGCTCTGACTCCAAATTATGCTTGACATATGTATCAGCTAGAAAGAAAAATTCCAATCAGACACTTCAAGTCCCAGATCATTCTTTGTGAGACCGTTTTGCCAGCACCTCTGAGTCCATACTTCATCAGCTCAGTTGCTCCTCTAGTTCAACAAGAAGATTTTTTTTCATGTATTTTGTGGGGGAAAGAAACTTAAACATCGAATTTGTGCAAGACCTACTGTATTCTAATGGCTAGCAACACATGAGTATAATACCAAGCACATTGGAGAACTTTGGAAGGTTTGTCCACTGCTTAAGCAAAAATAAAAATGCCAGCCAGGGGCAAGGGAGGTCTGAGAGGGATCCAAAACAGGGACAACTTTTTAATTTCTAGTTAAACTGTGAGAAAATATTTCCATATTTTCAAAAACTGATTGTTGAGTGCTGCATTCCTCACTACATATAAAAACTTGTGACTAAGTATGATAGAAGGAAAAGATGATGAGTTTGTCTATTCTTTCAAGCTGTTTTTATTAGTATATCAGATACCTGTCTGAATTTCAGACTGTATAGGATAGCTAGGGACTTCTAGCCTAAAGAAACACGCACTTGGGCTAGCAGAAAATAAACAAGACTATATAACCTGAGAAATAGGGATGAGGCAAAGTGAGCACTGGCTGAAATGGCAGGTCTCGGAGAGTTGTGATCAATGGCACAGGGTCTAGTTGGAGGCCTTTTACTAGTGGTGTCTCCCAAAGGTTGGTACTAGATCCAGTTTTGTTTAACTTCTCATCTCTGATTTGCATGAAAGGGCAGATGCCTCCTCAGCAAGTTCACTGATGGCACAAAGCTGGGAGGAGCAGCTGATACATCAGAGGGCTGTGCAGCCCTTCAGAAGGACCTGGGCAGGCTGGAGAGATGGACAGAGAATCATCTGAAACTCAACAACAGCAAATGCAGATCCTGCACCAGGGGAGGAATAACCCCAAGCACCAGTACAGGCTGGGGGATGACCTGGTGGGAAGCAGTTCCGTGGAGAAGGACCTCAGGGTCCTGGTGGACAACAAAATGGCCCTCGTGGCCAAAAATGCCTAAGGTTTCCTATGGTGTGTTAGAAAGAGCATTGCCAGCAGGTTGAGGGAGGCAATCCTGCCCCTCTACTCAGCTCTGGTGAGGCCTCATTTGGAGCGCTGTGTCCATTTCGGGGCTGCTCAGTACAGGAGAGATATGGAGCTCCTGGAGTGAGTCCAATGGAATGCTATGAAGATGATGAGGGGGACCTCAGTTATGAGGAAAGGCTGAGGAGTTGGGCCTATTTGAGGATGACTTTAGAGGAGATGACTGAGATGGGAGTTTATCAATGTCTATCAGTATCTAAGGGGAGGGTGTCAAGAGGATCGAGCCAGGGTCTTCCTGGTGCTGCTGAGTAATAGGACAAAAGGCAATGGGCAGAGAGTGCTGCACAGGAAATTCCACCAGAACATACGGAAGAACTTCTTTACTGTGTGAGTAGCTGAGCACTGAAACAGGCTGCCCAGAGAGGGTGTGGAGATAGTCAAGAACTGTCTGGACACAATCCTGTGCCACGTGCTCTAGAGGACCCTGCTTGAGCAGGGAGGCTGGACAGGAGAATCCACTGTGGCTCCTTCCAATCTGACCCATTCTGCGACTGATTCTGTGATGGAGGGGATAAAGAGAAATATACCACAGGGAACAGAAAGTGAGTGAATGCTTTCAATGGACATACTCTGGAAAATATTTCAGATGTTTCAAGTTGCCTTGAATTTTAAAAGCAATCATCTTCTCTTCATCTAGAGCTATTGTTCTCACAAAGACATTGGGAAGAAAAAGTAAACATTTCTAAGTACCTTTTTGTTTTTCAAGAAAGATACAAAGTAACTGTCCTTTGCATTCAATGCCTCCAGTGTAGTTATCGGACAGGAACAATCTTTAGGACAAATTTAAAGAAATAATTTTTGTATACATCAATTTTTTTCCAAAAGTCTAGCCTTAATCTCAAGCTTATTGGAAACTAAAAGTTGCTAATGACCTCAGTAGCCATATTTGAGGAGTGTAACATTCACTGACTTGCAGTTAAATATGTTACTCATGCATTCCTACATGGTCAGCAGCAGATCAAGATGTGTGTTGGTTTGAATTTAATTTCTTTTTCAAAGAGGAGTTCTTGTGTTTTCTGCTTCTAAATGATAGTATGACAAATAAGTCTTGCCAAAAATTTCCAGGTGGTAAGTGATGGACACCAGGAAATAGATTCGCCAGATGAAGAAATGAACTTCTTGAAAATTCACCTGTTTTATCACTGCTCAGTAGTAAAACTAGTTATCATTTATACTGGAAATACTTTTACCAGAATATTAAAAATTCTTCTAAGAAGAAGGAAATATGGCCCTTTTATTGATATTTCACCTATAATATTAGATGTATCACTGAACAAAATCAGGACATTAACAGCACCTCAGTCTTATATTTGTATTTCATTTCCTAGCACTTCTGTTTCTGTTCTCCATGTGTAGGCATTATATATTCTTCTTCTAAGAATTTGGCATATATTAATTTTGAAAAAGTGAATAATTACAAAAAGGCAGCAACATTCTTTGCCCCTCAGGTAATCTATCAAACACCACATATGTGTCCTTACTTGAAAGCTGTCAAGTAGATCAAAGCAATATTCTTTGCAATAATAGACTATACCTTATGAAGAAGTCAGTACAATAGGCCCACTGTACATCAAAGATTTATAAAACAGTATAAAGCTAGGTCTTATAATAAGTAAAAACACAGCACTGGAGACCTGGCATGAAACTTTTTACAGAATATTAAAACACTTGAAGAAAAAAGAGATTTACCCATAAATCATCACTTCTTTTTTGTTTTTTTTTTTTTGTCTACACAAATCTTTACACCGTTGCCCTGTAAACCAGCAAATACAGTCCATTTGGAAATCACACCGTTAAAGTTTAAACAAGGGGTTGCTACTTTGATGACTGTCATGTTTTACCCCAATCTGATTGCCTCCTGTGATGAGATGATTGATTCTGAGGACAGAGTACTTGATAACGTGCTTTGCTATTAGCAAAGTTGTCCAAGGTTAGGCAGTTTTCCACAGCTCGCTTTTATTCAAACACTCAAGCGTGAACTGAATGGATGGACTGTGAGGTAGGTAAAAACTGGGCCACTAAAACCAGAAAGTAATGTTCAATGTTCCACAGTACCGCTAAACTCCAGTTACTGATGGACATTCCCCATGGTTTGATCATGTCTAATATCTTTATTAAAGATCTTGGCAATGACACAAAACATATCCAAAGACAGATGACACCAAACTGGAAGGAGCTGTTGAAACTGCTTTCAGAGGGACATTGCCAAAATGGAGAAATGGTTTAATAGAAACCTTATGAAGGAAAAAGGTAAACACAGAGTCCTGGACCTGGACATGGCACTTGCCATGGTCTAGCTGACAAGGCAATGATCAGTCAAAGCTTGGATCTGATGATCTCAGAGGTCTTCTCCATCCTAAATGATTTTGTGAAATGGTGAGATGGTAAAATCCCAAATCAAAAACTTGCTGGAGGTCACTGCTACAGAATAACTTTGCAGAAAGGAACCCAAGAGTCCTGGTGGCCAACAACTTGAGCATCTGATTATTTTGAACGTGATCACATGATCACTTGAACATGTGATAAGACTATCCCTGTAGCGTGGGAGCCTGAGCATCTACTGGGAAGCATCAGCAGCAGCACAGCCACTGGATCAGAGGTGAGATGATGAGATACTTGCATGTCAGCATCCCGAGCACTGTCTTTAGCTTTGAGCTCAACAGCAGAAGAAGAAGACTGACAAACCTGAATGGGCAGGGGATTATCAAGAGGATTAAAAGGTTAAAGCACAGAATTTATAAGGAGAGGGTGAGAGAGCTAGTTTTTTTCAAAAAAGAGAAGGATAAGGATGATGATAGGGCATCTAATTACGGTTTCCATTTACTTAAAGCAGGGCTATGAAGAAGATTAAGTCAGACTGTTCTTGGAAAGGTATTGTGAAATGTTGAGAGGCAATGACTGAAAGTTTTATCAAGTAAAACTCTGAATGGATATAAAGACAAAAATATCCCAAAGCAAGGGTAATTAAGCACAGGACAATTATCCAGATGGTCATTCCTCTGAGATAAAGAAAGATTTGACTGAATAACATCCTGAAAAGCCTAATCTAGCTTGGACATGAGTCTTCTTTTGAGTAAAGGAATGGTTTCCAGAAGTGTCTTCAACATAAATTATGCTTTGATTCTTGCAATGAAATAATATGCAGGTGTGAAGTATGAAAAGCTATGTGCTCCTGATCTCATTCACCAAGGTAAAAAACAACAGCATACAATCAGTGTATTATGTTTCTTTCTGCTGACTAAAGAACCATAAGAATAATAATAAATGTGCATACATTAGAGGGTAAGGTGGCTTCACTTAGGCACACAGAGCTACACATTACTGAAGCTGAGCTGGACAAAAAGTAACAAACCGATGGATTTATATTTCCGATACAGTAAATCCAGATGTAGTTCTATGACTTACTAAAGACAAGGCAAACACCTTGAGGCAGAAATATCCCCCTTATTCATTACAGGAGACCTCAGTGATGCAAGGGAGTTACTGATGAAGGGAAAATAAGTATCTCATGATGTAGCCAACAAAAGTCTTTCTGAAATTTTGTAGCAAATTCCTTTTAAGTTTTTACAGTCCAAGTAAGTCACGCAGCACTTCTGCACAAAGCCAACTCAGAACTTAAATTCTTGGCACCTATTCAAATATTCTGATTCTGTCCATTCCACTGACAATGGGAAAACTCTTTTTGCTCTACAAATAATTGATTGAAGATATTTCTATATATAATTTACAGTATTCATCTCCAAAAGAGGCCCTGTGTCTGTAAAATATCCAAGGAAAAGAAAAATACACTGCATTTCTTTTCTACATCTTTCATGTTTCCAAATGTTAATGAAACAATGCCCTTTATTTCTCTCTATCCTTGGGAAGTGATAAAGGTATGGGGGGTGATGTGATGCCTAGATTAGCACAAACAACTTCTGGGGTTTTGACAGGGTGAAGAGAGAGGAATGTAAATAGTTTGGCTGTTCTAGAGCATTCCTTGCTTTCACCCAGACTCACGTGCAATGCTGAAACTGTCAGATTCAGGAAAGGAAGGAGAAAATCTTCTCCAGGTCTCCCATTAGCCAGATTCTTGGAACAGTTGACTGTGTCTTGCTCAATAACTCTTCCCCAAACTCTTGTTCTTATTTGCAAAGGTACCTCAATAGGTCCAACAGCCATTCCAGTGGAATTAGTGCTTTGTCATTTATTAACTCCTATTATCTTAAAGATGCTGTCAGCCTGACTAGATTCCAAGTTTTGAAAATAAGAAATACATACTTTTAGGCCAAAAATTTTCCCTATCTTCTCCTATTTTTTTTTTGTTTTGTTTGTTTTTTGGTTTTTGTTTTGTTTTGTTTGTATTAGCCCAAAAGTGTCAAATTGTGAAATTTAAACTTATCAGTCTGTGACAGTGATATAAATATAAACTGAGGTATCAAGTCCCAATAATAAAGAATGACAAAATTCAGGAGATGGCTGCTGATCACTAATCACTAATATTCCAACTGTTCAGATGCAGGATCCCTCATGATGTACCAACATTTTTGCTAAAGAAGTATGAAAATATTCAGAGGTGGATTGAATTTTAGGGGCTTGAGTCCCTAAGACAATCAATGTGAGTAGTGGTTACTAGGCACAGAGAAGATTTTATTGTTTACTAGCTTTAGTGAAAGACAATATCGCATGTGAACTCACAAGAAAATACCAAAGATTCGAGAAGAGTTCAACACCACATAATCTCAAAAACCCACTTCTCAAAAATTTGTTTCCTTCATCATTTATATAATTCTCCTTGTACATTACATAAGATAATGCTCCTTGTAAATAAGATGTTGCAGAACCACTATAATAACAGCATTTACTGAATAATACTCTTAACACACTTTCTATTCTTAAATCAACATCAGAACACATTTTGAAACTGACCATACAAACAAAAAAACCCCCCATGTATGTCCTTTACCTATACAATTTTTTCTAGATGGTACAAACACCTGCTCAGAGCTACACTACTTTGCAGATGGACTTCCTAAAAATCCAGTTGCAATTCAGGGAAAAACCTACCTCAGTGGTGCTGCTGGAAGCTTCTAGTCCAACCATATTAGCTTGTACCAGCTGCTGAAGAAGTTGCACTTGAGCCACACTGAGGAAGAAGTCCAAATTTGTTGTCATATTCACTTCTAAAGAATGACCACAGACCAAAATTTCCTGTGAAATTAAGGGAAAATACTAAGTAACAGCCATTGGGAAAATAATTTTCAGCTTCTATACAACTGTATTGCGGTTCCCTGCTGTAGTCAATACTTAACATTATATATAACATTATATATAGTACAAATGTGGTCTTTTTAGAAGAAACTAGCGTGTCATGCTTCTAAAAGATGTGGCACATTCTTTGCATGGCTTTCAACAGCAGAACTGTTAAGGCAAACTTTGCAAGAAAAGCATCTCATGCACAAGGCCTTGTTTCCATCTCTTGCTAGTATCAGTGGGCTGTCAGAGTGTCCTTGGCAATGATTCCAGTTCTCCTTTCCTTCCAAGAAAAAGATATCGTTTTTTGATTTTTTGTTTAAACACAAACTCTGCTTGATTTATAATGAAATCATGTGTTGGAACTCACTGATAGCCAATCTGATTGATTTCTCTTTGCCTGTAAGCCATTCTTAATACCTTGGCAACACTAGCTGAATAGCCACTGTTTTATTGGTGTTGTCTAGCACAAACAGAGACCTTCACCACTGTTGGCAAACAATAATGAGATGAAAAACAGACAGAAGGGGAGAAGAACTGCTCTGTCTCATGAGAAGTTTGCACAGTGCTCAAGCTTTAATCTAAACTAGACCTCTCCCTTCATGATGGAATGTCATGCAGGGAATAGATAACAAGAAGAATGCATCTACAGAAAACACTGAAATTCTTGAACATAAGCATTAGCAAAGCTCAGATTTTTTTTTTAACTTGAATAACTTCTATGCATCGCAGACATACTGGGCCTTTCTATTTCTTTTTTACATTAAGTAATTTTCCATTTAACCTTCTGTTGACCCTTTACACAAAATGTGAAACTGTTGATTTCTTCTATCTATGCCCACCAGCTGTTATTTCCAACAATGTACACCCACTGCATGTTGAAAAACACCTCTAGTAACCTTTACACTCCTGTACTAATTTTGCTCTTCCCAGGAGGTAGTTTTTAAGGGAAATTATCCTTATGAGCTGACAAAAAATGTCTGATATCTTCCCTATATAAAATGTTCTTGAGTTACAAACTAATGGCAAAAAGTCAGCCAATAACTTTTGTGTGTAACCTGCTTCACAGACTTATTCTTAACTAGCTGAACAACACACCAGCAAAAGTGACTGTTAAATCTGAGTACCTGGAAGTACTCATGGCAAAAGTAGGGAAATGGATGATTAGTGGCAACCTGGGGTCTTGGAAATCTCCATAGGAGAACTCAGCTTAACTTTCTTATTATAGATAGTCTACAGACAGCATTTTTACGTTTCTTTATGAGAAGCTTGTGAATACAATGTTTTGTTATGCTGCACCTCTTCTCAACACCTTTCCATCACAAACTTTAAAAAAACATTGCTGGAAATCATTAAAAGATTCTCATTTTTGGAACTGAAAACAGGCTTATCTACCTCTGGCTGGACTGCCTTTAGTATCAAATGCTATACAAAAATTCTTTCTCCAGCAGAGAAAGAACATTTCAGCTCGTGACCTTTCTCCAGTTGGCAATTTGAAAACACATCTGAACACTTCAAATGGTAGAGTGGTAAAATATTAAGATTATTCATATATTAAAATATAGTAAAACATATATTAAAATATATTAACATATATTAAAAATTATGCTATTTCTGTAGACACTTTGTACAAACCTCTGTGTGTAAATTCTCTGCAGCATCAATTTTTGTAAAAATAATGGCAGGAGCTGCAGTTATTCGAACGGTGAAATCTGTTAAAATGGGAGTTAAAATAGCTCGCCTTTCCTGGTGCCGCCTTATGCTAGGAAACAAAGGGAAAGAAAAGTAAAGATTAAATTACATTATAAATTGTTGAGAGGCAAAAGCTTTCCATATTATTCTTTACATCCAGCACATAGCAGAAAACTTCTTCAGTACTAATTGGGCATTTGATTGCTAACATAATAATCTTTAATTATCATTATTGTAAATCATATTAACTCCAATCCTGAAGGCAGACTTCTATCTTCATTTCACAGGATAAGTACGTCTAAATATTTGACTCTTCAACCTATGTCCAGGTAGACAAATTTGACACTTGACACTGCTTGTTCTCCTGTTTCATGCACTACACACAATAATTTGAAGAAAGATGCAAACTTTATTACCAGTATTTTAAAAACTTGCCTGTGGATGCCCTTCACTTTATAAATGGCTGCTTTGAAGCCTATGCAATATTTGAATTTGTGCATTAAAAGTCTGCGTTGAAGAAATATGCACGAAACTGATACAAAAATGAAATATATGAAAACTTAAACTAGCAAATCCCACGCAACACTAGGACTCCGACATGAAATCAGTAACTATTGTCCAAGATGTTTAGAACTATTTGAAAAACAGGGATGTCAGTTCTTCCTCAACTCCTTCTGTCACTGCTTGGTTTTGGTACTTTTTCAGCTAAATATCAACATTTATTTACCAGGAATATTTGTGTCATTAAACTTGGTAATTGCATTTATTTTTTAGCCAGGTGTTTAGTTTTGAGTTTTTTGTTGGTTTCTCTCTCCTCCCTCTTAACCAAACAGTAAGCCTAGAAGCACAACTCTTATAGATGGATCACTAATAACTTATGACAACACATTCCAAATGGCCAGAATCTTCTGGGTCAGGTCAAATAAACTATTGCCACAAAATGCCATCTGAGAGCCTCTGATGAGGGAAAAAAAATGTAATGAGATCAAGATGTAGTTCAGCCCCTAAAAGAGGATACACTTCAAATTCCAGGGAGACTCCTTCCATCAAGGCAGTTTTTGATAATTCTTTTTACCTATTATTGTTTGTAGCAACATCAAATACCCACATTTCACCAAGGATAATTCTAAAAATCATCACAAAGTCATAGGTCTAAGGTAAGTTTTCCTATGCTTACAAAATAGAAAATTGTCAACTATGAAATGATGCAAGTTTAAAGAACAAACTACATGGCCTTACAAAGGAAGTTAACAGATCCATGTAGAACTCTTCATCAGCATGTCAGTTACATTTCCCTGTATTACCTTTAATTTTGCTATCTCTAATGGAGACATGGCAGTTCAGGCATCAGTGTAAATCCCACAAGTGAGCCAGACATGAACTATGCAATTAACAATTAGCCCCTACCATCAGCTGGAGTTATCCATGTTAATGTTATTAACCAATATGCTTTTTATGCCTGTTTACGCAGAAATTACTTGACTGCACACAGAACAGGTATTGAACTCTGTTGATTAAGAAGGGGTATTGTGATGCATAGTCTAGTAATGGTTCTGTAATGGGTTCTGTAGAAAAGCAAACAACCTCAAATGCTGAAGGTTTGTAAGCCAAGAGTTAAATCATAACCTGAGGTGGAATTCAGTCTACTGCAAAAGATACAAAATTCATACTGCAGAAGATACAGAATTCATTTTAGTGTTTAGGTATTTCAATTTTGATGCTTCAAATGCTAGTAATAATTTTTTAAAGTGTCCTCAAAACATGTAGAAAGGATGACAATATATAAGGGAATATAAATTATACAGTTGAGGTAGGCCTTAAAGCTTTTAAATCTATTTAGGACAACAGGAAACAGAAGTTAAGAGCAGATGCCACAGAGCACAACTCTCATAAACTTTTGCCTCAAATGGCCCTCACTGCTGAGGAGGCTGCACACTACCATTAGAAGTGTGCAGCTTAAGAATAAGCCAATTAATGAGCGGAGAAAACTACCATTTTACCTTAAAAGCTTTAACATTTTGGTCAGCTATATCTCTGTTGAGCTCTAATGATGGCTTTTAGAACAAGATTAGTCTCATTAGATCCCCAAATTAGAAATCAGACTTGTTAGTGGCTAGTGAACATCTTCAACTTGAGAAAGTGGTCTTAGACTTTGGAGTTTTACAGTTGTTTCTCTCCCTGCCACCACCTCCATTTTAGATTCCAACCAAATTATTTTTTACCCAGTTCCTATTTCCCCTTCTCAATGGATGAGAAAGAAATGCCTTTTTCTTTCAGGACAATGAAAGAGCTAAATAGGAGAACAATTCTATGAAAGAACATGCAGCTATAACTATACTAGAAAACTTCTACTTGAAGTTTCCTGAAATGCTAGTAAGTATGACTTTAATATATGAAACAGAGCTGTAAAAGCAAGTTATTTGTTGAACTTCAAACCCTCAATTGGCTCTCTCTCTTCAATCACTGATCAAATTATTTTTCAGCTTATGCATATTCCCATTTCTTAATTTTCATATTTTCTACTAGTAGATACCCAGTACACTGCATCTTAAAGGACATTTTTGGTAATATATATTGATTAGTGCTTTATTTTATTTTATTTTTAAAATCATCCTTACGTGCTATCCTTGTCCAGCTCTACTTACTACTTTCTAAATTTCTTGTGGGTGAATTTGAACCTCAGCCAAATCAAGTATTAGGAAAATAATTGTAAGTACAAACAGAAGGCAAACAGAGCACAGTAAATAATGAAGGGAGAGGATATGAGAAAGAGTACAAAAGGAACAAAGAAACAAATTCCACTTTGAATTATTGAGTCTTCCACACTGCACCTAAGTGCAAGGCTAACTTAACACAGGTGTACGCCACATGAGCTTATGAAAAAACTTGATTGTGAAGAGTGTAATGATGGCTCAATGTCTGCAGCACATTCATTCCGTGGTTCATTTATGCATCTGTTATATATTTGTCTTGGAAAAAAAAGGAAAAGCTAGTATTTTAAAGATGTTAAAGCAGTTGATCATCTACACTTAAAAGTAAGTGCATTTGAAAGACCATATGCTAACGCAAAGGAACAAGGCAGTTAAGCAACTGTGATAAGGTTTGGAGGTGCCTTAGTGCAGAATTTGGGCTTTATCTGCACAATAACACAAACTCCGGTTATGGACCACAGATCCACATTGCAAAAGCACAGGAGGAAAATGGTCTCTGTCCTCAAAGGCTTACAATTTAAGTATAAGAAAAAACACACCGACAGACAGGGAAGCAAAGGTAAACTACTAACAGCAGCATGGGTAATGATATCCATACAGTGGCAACCTGTCTCCTGGTTTTTATATTACAGTACACTAGAAATTAAATTTTGGGAAGGATTTTGAATAAAGCATTGCAGTAACAGTGTGAATGTTCACAGAAAACACCTTTATAACACACAGGAGTGAGCAAGGCAGTGCCTCTTTGAAACACTGAACATGTTGGTCTTGGTAAGTGGCTGAAGAGGTCTGAGGAGCAGGGAGTGTAGATGAGTCAAAACAAATGCAAGAAGACATGAAAAGAGAAATGGATAGACAGGGGGTCTGGAAGTGCTGTGAAAGCAAAGACATCTAATGATTAATATGACAAAGAATGTTGTGGGAAGAAGAGAGAAAAAAAGGTGAAGAACAGAATTTTGCAATGGGAGCAAAAACATTTGATTACATCAAATCAAATCATCAGTATTTGATTATATCCAGTCAGAAGCACCTTGAATTTATACAAAGAGGAGGGACTGCCAAAGAGATGATGTTGCCCTAATTAAGGAGATGCGATGATGTGAGACTGGATAAGCTAAGAAAATGCACAAGTAGGACTAAGTCCTACTACTATGAGTCTCACGTGGAAAACACTAAGCAAAACAAACAGAAAACATGGCCTCTAATAGCTAAAAATAACCTAGATGTGAAATTTGGAAATGTTTACCTTATTATTAATCGTATTTTTTTCTTAATAATATCTTATTGAATCTAGACTTTGAGCCCCTATATACTTAAAAATTCACTAAGTCAGGTAGAAACTTGTATACATTCAATACACGAATAACAATCAAAAGCATATTTGCACCATGTAATTTTACTAGCTACAGAAAGATGAGTCCTCATGGAGAATTTTGTGATGTGAAAAAGAAAAAAACATATTAGCATGAAATAGGCCACATAGTCAAAGTGTTCTCTAGTTGTGTTGAAGCATGCAAAACCTCAAAAGATGTTATTTAAGACAGCATGTTAACTTGAGACTCATGAAAGAATTTTCTCTTGCAGGTTTCCCATGTAGCTGTTTAAATCAGCTAATCCCTGATATACAAATGCATTATGAATGTATTAGGATATCTAACTACTAACAACTAATTCACATCCTTTCAGCTTTCTGAGGTGTTGCAAAGACATGTCACATGGCAGTAAAATATCAAAATATCATAGCAACATTTTGAGGACCATCTAATAACCAAAATTAGAAAATAAACAAATGTACACTACCTGGCTGTAAAGAACTACTATTTTTGTATTAGTAGACCTCAGTAAAGCTAACTTCTATCTTATGAAGAATGTTGTGCAGCATTTCTTTGCTGTGGATTGATATAAAAAATAAAACACCTCATCTTACTGAGAAAGGCTTTGTACAGTATGAATACAAGCACAACTTAAAGTACCATAAAAGACAACAATTAAAATAAATAACTGAAAAACAATGCATTGCATTTTATTCCAAAAGATGCAAGGGGAATGTCCCTACTTCCTTACACAAAGATCTAGAGACCAAATTTTTTCTGATCTTTCCTCATTAGAAGTTGGCAAGCAGCCAAGAACTTTCCAAAAAAGCATGAAAATGAAAACTATTCAAAGAAAAATCTGCAGGAAACCTTTCTGAGGATCCTTGCAGTGGTATTTTGTTCAGTTTTGTACAACAGATCATTGGCTCCCTGATGTACTCCATGAGAGCTGTTCCAGATGGTGGTATGCCAAGGACAAAACTGTAACACAGTATATTGCCACACTCAATTCATTACCACACAGAGAAGTAATGCGTTTAAGCTCAATTATTATTTTTTTTTTAAACAAAGTTTATTCAGGCTGCAGGAAGCAGAAGTTGCTGCTGGGAGCTGTAGAAGGATTGCACAGGGATGGGGGTGAGGCCTCAAGAGAGGATATATTTCTTTATTTCCTTCAGGGCTGTTGTTTTTTCCATTGAGTGGAGGGAGAGGGAGGAGGAGATCTGCAAGCTGAAAAAGCAGTTTTCAATCAAGAAAACTTCTTTCGGTTAAGTACTCCCAGTTCCCCACATGCTGTTTGGTAAAGGGAATAAACGTGGACAGGTTTCATTTGTATATAACCTTATTAGAACTGTCTGACTGTTTCCAGTATTCTTTTTATATATTACACCATTAGGGAGCTTTTTATAACATCCATGGTGAAGTATAAACATTTCATAATGGAAAGAGTTATGATCCCTGATCCTCAGTACAGCACAGCATCTAGACAGTTTTTTTCTGCAAGGCTGCATCCACCCTACCAGAGAGCTCCAGTCCCCCATTCTCCTTGGCATGACCTGCAGAGGTCATCACACCAGCCTTTCACTGCAGCCCCACTTGAAGAATCTTACACTAAACACCTGCAAGTATTCAACAACTTTGTCTTAGAGTATGACAGCTTGATTTCCAAACTGCAGTGTAAAGGTTGAGGTGGGGGGGGAACAACCCCTTAATGTATTAAGTACTAGAAGCACTGAACTCTGGAAAAAGTGGTATGAAAATTCAAAGGATTTACTTTCAGAGTAAAGACTGCTAAAGCATTTAAATGATAAATTATGTCAAATACCTTCAGATACTTGTTTGTGTGATATCCATAGATCTCCAACTTAAAATGATTTGGTCTTCATGTGAATTTTAAACCCAGGCCAAATTTCAATTGTAGATTAAATTACAATATAATTTGTTTAAAAATTTTTGCCATTTTATTTTTAAATAATCCGAAAATACTTTTACAAATAGGAACGGAAAAGGAATCTATCTGTGCTGAAGTTTTCTGTAAAGTAAACTATGTAAAGTAACTATGAAAAACCTGGATATAGGCTGGATTCTATAGTGCCCCACATAGCATTCAAGTATTACAAAAATGAGGAAAATAGATTCCAAGGAAGGATCTTTAGACCCAGTGATCCTCATATACCAGAGCACCAGGTAAGAATAAACAGAAGTATATTAAAACCAAACAAAGAAATTAACCCTAAAATAACTCAGCAAAAATCATTCATTTTGTTCCAGGTTAAACATATCTAAGAAACTTAAAGAAATCTAAAAAATGGTATCAAAATTAGATTAAGGCATAAAGCTTTTGTGGTATTTGCAGTAAATATTCAGATAAATGTAGCCCTGGAAACAGTAAGCGCCACGTAAAACATTGAGCAGCCGCCCTCTTGGTGCATACTGGAAATAGTGCCCTGGATGGCAGAGATCAGTGCAGGCTCTTCCAGTTCTCAACACATCACTTCCACAGGTCATAAAATAAACCCAGACATAGCAAAACCGACTGATAACTAAAAAGCAAAAATGCAAAGATCCTGAAAAAAATTTAGCAAATATGCAAAATTTAAAACCAAAAGGATAAGAAAGCATTCATACTTTTTCTTGGAAACAAGCTGGAACTAAAATTCTGTAATTGCACACCTGAAAGGAAAATCTAATGTATTTAATTACAACTGTTCTAAATTAAAATCCAAGTAGAAGATTCATTCAAAAGCAATTTTAAACCAAACATACTTATTTGTATTCTAATAAAACTTCATTTTGGAAGTCTGCTGAGGAAGCATGTCCAAGCAGTTATTGGAAAAAAAACCAAAAAGAGAACTGACGATTGTCTGTAACAGCTGCCTCCCTTGTCCTATTAGCTGTTCAGTAATCCAACCGAATTTCCTATCAATCTGTAACCACAAAGCTCAGACCCAGAGTGTGCTGGCAGTAGGATTTCAGTCACCAATGGCAGGCAAAAGGAAAACCAATCTCTCAGTGGCTGGTTTTACTATGCTAGCTTAAGTTGCAAATTGGCTGCAGGTCCTTTGGAAATTAATGTCATCTTACTTTTCAAGGTATTGCAGTTGATGTGGAATTTTGGGACAGAGAACCTCACAACGCACCTGTCCAACATCAAGGCCCAACTATAAAGTCATACACATTTTTTAAGGCTAGGAATTTAAAATAAAAAACCTCTGTGGAATTATATGAGTTAAAAAGATAAATTGTTAAAAGACAGTAAAGAACCACATGATCTTATAAATGAAGACCAGAATCTATTTCTGTGTTAAAATTTTTATCTGCACTCCTGTGACTCTCTCATTTTATCATCTCTTTGGTTAGAACTATTTTTCCTGCCCTCTATTTTTCAATGATAAACTGGAATTTATTATTGACCACATCTTTTTCCTGCATGCTCTCCTCCAGAGTGAGCTTATCTGCCCTCTTGGCCTTGCATCAATACATCACTTACAAAGCTCAGTCTGTGTGCCATCCTCATGTAGCCTTTGCTACAACTTGCCTTACTTTTAGAAAAACCTGAGTCCTCTCATCTCCCATTTTTCTGAAAATTAAACCAGAAGTTATTTCCAGATGATTCTGCCTGTTTTTCTTTATCACTTTTAGGAACTCATCCCTAAATGGAGATAGGAATCATACTTTAGGAACCATAAAATTATGCACATATTTCATAAAAATTAGATTGTTTCTGCATGAATTAGATAGAAAGGACTTTTAAATGAAAATAAATAGCTAAATGTATAGGCAAAGAGGCATCTAAATCTACAAAATTACTTGAAAGCTTGCTCATGGCCATCAGACCCTATGCCTGCCAGTTTGAAAACTGAAATCTGCTACACAGTCTGTAAAATTTAGTTTTAAACTACTTGCATGAATTTTTAAGTATAAAAAAGGTATATTAAAACCAAAATAAATACTTAAAATCTTCACAAATTACCAATTAACTCCCCCCAGTTTTATATCTGAAAACGTCAAAATTTAAAATAGCAAGCAAGTGTATGCATGCTTTGTCTTTCAACCCTCTTTAACCAGAGGGTGGGGCTTTGTGTGCACATATACAATACCCAATAAAGGAGACTTAGCTGAAATATCTAATTTTCAAAATGCATCTGGTTTTAGTTACAGAAGTGCAAAAACCAGTTCAGAATCAATAGGAAATGTTCTACTTTATCTCTCTCTAATTTAGAAATGTCTAAGCTGGTTTTACTCAAGCTTGTAAAAATACAAACAAAAGAAGTTTAGAAAACAAAGAAAAAAATACACCACCATCACCACCAAAACACACTCTATACCCCAAAAAAAACCCCAAACAGATCCTCCCATTCCTTATAGAGACTGACAAGCTGAAGTCTCAGCCCTGGAGTTATTTTTATGGACAGACAGTAAGTAACTTGGAGAAGGGCTTATAATAGAAGCAAAGCACACAGTAACTAGACAGTAACTACAGCATAACAACAACAGTAATATAAATTTCAAACATCTAACCCAAAACTCCAGGGAAATGTGCTTGTAATGTAAAGCAAAACCAGTATTGAATGATTTAATTCAGGTATACTGTGCATGCTCTCTGCAAAGTTTCTGCTATGTATTTTCAGAAAAGAGTAAGTCTTTAAAAAAATCCCTACCTACTGGCCATGTTCCATTCAAGTGCTGGATTTTGAGAATTTCTCTCAGTCTCTGTCAAAACCCCTCCTTTTCCATTTTCTTTCTCTGGTTTCAACTGATTCCAATAAGCAGTACCAATGTTGATAGATTGAAGATCTATTTGGTATTGTCTGTCTTCAACTTCTGATCCAGGGTCTCGAAGAATTCCTAGATTTAGTGCTCTCCTGTAATGTCAAAAAAAGGAAAAGAAATCACCAAAGGTCACAATTAGAGCAATCAGAAATTCGTTAAGATCCAAATTACCAAAATGAAGGCACCAGTTTCACCATTTTTGTCTACACTAAGCATTATTTTAATTTCAAATCTTCAAAAGTACCCATCTGCCTCTTTCCTATGGAATTCAATGGGAGATCTGCAAATTAACATATTCCTAAATTTAGCCAGATGTACCAAATTTGATATGAGATCAACGCACCAACTTTATTGCACTTCCAGTCAGATTTATACGAGCAGCCTTGTGGGGAAGTAGGACTGATTCATATCCACTGAATGGATACAGGATGTCACATTCAAGTCCTCAAAAAGAACAGCTACATACCAGTCTAACCACGAAGTATAACCAACTGTCTCACTGTTCAAATTCATCAAAGAATAGAAATTAAAAAGAATATTCCAAGATGATGGAAAAACAATTCAATCCTTTTACCACTGTATTTCAGCACGGAGTTTTTTAAATAAAATTCTTTTAAAAAGTGAGAAAAAAGCATTTTTGAGTGAACCACATTCCTTGTGGATTCCTTTAAAGTCTATGACATTAGATTTTACAAAGTACTTCAGTCTTGAACTGAGTTTTGGAAAGTCAGACTCATCTTTAACAAAACATTCAAGAGCTATTAAATGAGTGGGGGCTGCTGAGACCATTCAATTTTACCTGTGACCAGTAACAGAAGAGTCTTCTACTGCCATTTGTCTTCTGCTAATAAGCACTGGGAAATACTAAAAAAAAATTATCTTGCCCTTTCTATACTGGGAACAATTCAGCCTTCTGTGCACTGCTCATTTGATATTATAACAAAAAATTCACCATTATATTATCACTGTTTTTCAAAATAAGGGACCAGGGGGATCTTGATTTTTTTCCTTCAATCTATGATCACAAATTGTAGTCTATTTTTATTGATTTCATACATCTGCGTTGAAGATTGAGGTTCTTATTGGCATATGACATCCAATCTACTGTTCTGTTTAAGGTCTTGGGCCAAAATGATTTAGTATACAGCTGCTGTCTTCACAAAGAAATGAATAATTCTGCAATTTGTGTGAATTTGATACTAATAATCTAAATATAAATAACTATTGAAGTAGCACATCCCAAACTGCAAACTCAAAAGTACAGGTATGCAAACTATAGGTATGCAATCTGTTTCAAAATGCAATCCCAGTGCTGCCCAAATCCAAATAACAGTTGAAACTGCTAATACACTGCCATTGTTACCAATGGAGTATGTTAGCAATTAAGAAAATTAAGTAATTAATCATATGTACCCACAGAGACGTGGATGACAGGAAAGCCATTTTGATCAAGTCACTCCTGGAGAGGCAGTGTGATGGCATTGTTCAGTAGGCCCTATAACTTTCTTAAGTGCTTAGCAGCAACACACTGAAAATCTGTTGTCAGTAGTGGTATTTCAAAATTAAATGTGGTTTCTTAAAACTTAAGAATGTGTTTGTCAACTTTCCACACAGAGAGACCTAACCACAACCACTGTGCCTTTTATTATTCTTTCTAAGGCATTATTTCATCAATATGAATGCAGGTTTTTTTTAAAACCCACCACAGTAGATTATTGTATGATCCAATGTCTATTTTCATACTTTGTCTAATACAAGTAAATACTGGAATATTTGTTTTGCGAAATATTACTTAAAGCAAAGCACCAAATCACATATTTTTTGAAATCTTCTTGTGTATATTAAACAGAATATGGTACTAATTTCACATGCACAATGGATTCTTCTCCTCTTTACTTCACAGTGATCATTTTTCATTTTTTCTTTAATAAGCAGCTTGATAACTTGCAATAGGCTCACCTAGATATTCCTTAGACTCATTCAGCATAACCTTCTGAACCAAATTCCTCAAGCACAATGTTTCTGTACGCACTAATCTGAAATTCCCCACTGTGACAATGGCCTCCTTACCCTCACAAATTTACTTATTTAAACATAAACCACAACAAAATCACTCTGGCAAAAATCTTTAGGTGCAGCAAAATATACAAGGGCATTATTTAAAGAGAAAGTACTCGTGTATTGCATTGCCAGTATCACATTTGTCTGCTACATCTTTTTTTAATGCACTTTGGATATTACAGCCTAATATTTTCAGCTTTAATATTTTCATGCTGATATAAAAGTTCATGTTTGCATTATCCTACTATTACCAATCTCCTATATATAATATAAAACTCTTCTTCTGATCGTTCAGATACACTTTTGAAATCCAAGCATACTGTGTTTCTATCGATAACCCACTTCAAGAAACACATATTTTATACATACATGTAAAATAAAAGGATTAGTAATTACTGCCTTGATGTTTTGATGAAGTTCATTATGGCTTTCAGAAACTGCATCATGCCAGCTTCATACAAGGATCAAAATATAGCCTTTTCCCAAATAAGTAATATATATACAAGCATTTACATAAGCCCTCATTTCTAGTTTCCCATATCAACAATTTACATACAGTGATTTACATAAGCACTCATTTCTGGTTTTTCCACATCAACAATTTTCTCAAGTATGTCTCAAATTTATTAGTTATATACTTCCTAGGAGAATGAAGGCATGTTAAACCACAGCAAACCTGGCCTAGTCTTAAGTACAAGTGCTTTGTATGAACTCTGAACCCTTTAAAATCCTTGCAGCAAATAAATTCTGGAAAACAGAGTAAGCCAAATTCATGACTTCTCTATCTCTAGCAAGAGTGATGTTTTATCAGCTGAAGGGTACTGTAGGGGTTATGATTTTAATTGCTTCCCTCTTCTGAAAACAACTTCACTATCTCATCTAATCTTTGGGCAGGTGGTGAGGAATACAACAGCTGGTCAACAATACAGTAAGATCACAAGCAACCAAAGACAACCATAAGCATGTAACAGGAAACACAGGTTTAAAGTTTTTCTCTTTTTTAAATTGATTTTGCATGGGTCAGGCTTTTTGTATGTTTATTTAAGCAACAGTTCATGTTGAACCAGTTACTACATACTGCTGAATAAGCATAATTCTGAGACCCACAGTAAAGAAGTTAAATTTATTCACTTACAGCTCATCTGAGACCTACAAAAAGCTAAACAAGCCAGGAAAATGGCTGTTAAAGACTACACATTATGTAATAATTAAGAAATATTTGCAGACTTTACACACAACAGCTAATTTTTATTAGTACTTACTGGATCTCTGTGTGCAATGATTTCTGCTTCCAGGTATAGAGATAACAAACCTATCTACCCATATTTCACTTATTAAAGCTTTTGCCTGGTGGTAAAAGATCCTTCCTATCCTAATTTACAAGAGAAACAGAAAGTAAGCTTGGATAAATATGTAATAACCTATAGCACATAGGTAAAAGGACCCCTTCCTCTTCTGCTTAATCTTGTGAAGTCCCAGGCTAGATGTGGTCTGAAAGCCCCTCACCTATGCATGAGATGTGACTGACTACTGTAGAAATCACAGCAGTATTCATCACTGACCCAATGCACCTTCACTGCCTTTTCCCCAGTTCAGCTCAATAAAGTTTCCTCCTTGACAAAGCCATTGAATGTATTTTACCAAACAAGGAAACTGAAGCAAGGGTTTCTTAGGGACACAATGGACTCCATCTGGAATGAGATGCTATAGGTGTTACGAAGAGCACAGAACAAAAACGTGGTAAACCAAGAGAATCTATGGCAACAACACTGGGCATGGAGAATGCTAAACTTCTATAAGTAAAACCTCTGACAGGAATCAGCTTTTCAAACAAAGGCAACTACTTTTTCTCTTTTTTTTTATTATACCCAATAGATGGTATAATAGATGTCTTCATCACAGACAAGTTAACACTTGAGCCCTTCAGAGAGAAACAGAACTTCCCCAACATCACACAACATGTAGGGACATGATCTAAGTACTAAAATTAAAAAAAAATCCTATAGCATGACTTCCCATGATGGAAGTCCTGGATGTGCCTAAATTTGGAGATATTAAATTATTTGTGAGGAAGATGGAAAGAAGAATGAGTAGAAAAAAAGGAGAGCACAATACTGGCAAAGGAAGAATCATAGAATCAGGGCACTAAGGCTGAAATTAAAGTAAAGAAGCAGGTAAGAACATTCTAATGTTGCAAGAAGAGAGAAGGAGACATCTTTAGGCAAGAAGAGAAGGTCCTCACAAGATCCTGGGTACACATTCTGCCATACTGAGTGATACACACAGCTTCCAGGACAAGGGTTTGCTTTCCCACCCTGCAATCTGTCCATAGGGAGACTTGTGGTGTAACAAACAGTGTTTTATAGCTGCCAGGATGTTGGAAACAATTAATTTTATTATGGATCAGTAGAGCAGGCTTTCAAATGCCATCAGCAGTAAACTCCAGTTTTCACTGTTTCTGCCTCTTTTCCCCAGGAACCATGCCACACACGACTGGCTTTGTTGGCAGCTGCTCCTTCTTCCCTCTCCAGCTCAGCCTCAGAATAACACAACTACTGTCCCATCTCCACAACTGCTGGCAGCATACTCTGGACTGGGTATCAGTAATGTTTCATTAAATGAAAATATAGACTGAGTACAGTAAGGCAACTTTGCTTAATGTTTTTCTGATTAGCAAGTATTGATACTATTGATTACAGGAATCTGTTTAACAATGACAACTGCATTCTGTCTGATTAGCCCTGGTGTTGTGATCTGCACAGCCAGATACATCAACATTATCTACAGAAGGTAACACATTCCTTGAAGTCAGAGTTGTTAAGGTACCTGGGTTCATCTTCATATGTGCAGGATGCTTGTAAAAAGAAAACATCAGTGATAGCTCTGTGAGCAAAATAAAAATTACTGACCCTTCTTAAATTTACATAGTGGCCAAATACATAACATCCTAATGCAAAGAAAAAAGTTATAAATTACAGTCTAATGGAATATGTTTTGTAGTCAGCAACACTCACAAGTTCTAACTTAATAATTATTTGTAGTGTTTATTATTTTTGTACATAGGCATAAATCAGCTGAGAGGTAGATTACTTGTGTTGAAAAAAAAGGCCAGTAACTGAAACATATGCAAAATTTTCTTCTGATTGCACTAGACTACTTCCAACAATTGTTACAGGGATGAAAAAATATAAGTGTAACAAGTAACTTTCCCCTTTTTCAAATTAATGTTGGATAAATTTCTGACTTCTATCTCTTGGGAACTGGTCCCTTTTTGCTCTGCATACCTGCAGAGATAAGTACCACTGAGAAGAGAAGAACTGGTAAAAGTGTTAAAAAAGCTAAAGCAGAGGATACAACAACAAATGGCTACAAAGATCATTAGGTAACACAATGAATTCCATGTGGGAACTCAGTACTTCCAAATCACACACACAAAAAAAAAGATGATTCAATCATGGATAAGCATGCCCTAAAAACAACTGGATGTATAAAACAAGCCATCTACACATCATTTAGAACAGGTAATCACATAAAAGAGCACTAAGATTTTAGTTGATGTTAACATATCATTTAGTCTCCTCTGTGTCAGAGTCTGGAATAAGGATGTGTTAGATACATGTTTAGAAAATTCAACCATGAAAAAGCTGTTTGAATTCTGCTATTTGAATTTACTCCAAGCTTCTAGATACTTCAAGCACAGTACAGAATCTACTACTATGACAATCGTGGCTCCTGACAGAGAATGACATTAAGAGAAGGTATTCAGGACATTCAACAAAGCCATCATAGTACTCTACACACAAGTATTTCCCTTAAATATGTCCAAGTTCGGTATTAAATAGTCACTTTTGAGATATGTAGATGGGATAGTTAGAAACAGAGTTATCTCCTCTCTGCTGTTAGACTTTTCTAGTTGTGCAGCAATAACTCTTCTACAGAAAAGAATTATAGTAACAACCAAACTTTTTCTCAAATATCCAAATATACTATTTTCTTTTACTAATATATTTCAGCAGTTTTTTTTTTGCCAAGCTGAAGCAGACAGGTCTTCCCTTACAATTGCTTTGTAGCTTTTTCTTAAAAACAGACAACACATAAAAACCCCTCAGTTCTTAAACTAATTGCTCAGAGATGAAAAACTGTGAAATTAGAATCACATTTCTCTAACTACTGTGTGTCCTCTATTTCACCAGTTTCATCAACTGCAACTACCGAATCATACAGGTATTTATTTAATGCCAAACCATTTTATAAAAGGACTGTCATTCATTGAGCTATCATAACGCAAGAGAAGAGAGATTTGGTTTTGAAGACAGAAGAATAATCTGGTGATGGGAAGTCAATGGTTTGTGCCTACTTTGCATGTGTGGTTGACACCCCCTCAAAAGGAGCAGGAAACACTGTCTTGGTTAGAATGGAGGTGACAAGTCTAACAGGATGCATGGATGTGCAGAAGAGCAGAGTCTGCCAGGTCTCCGTATGCTGCACACGAGAACATTTGGGGCTAGGCAGACCCTTTGCCTGCCCTGCCATGGGATGTGCTTCCCTCTTTGCAAGGCTAGAACATGCCAAAGGAAAATAGGAGAGGCCCTCCTCTATAAAATAGTACATATCTCTAAATGACAAAATCAACCTCTTCAACAGTCTACCAATTTATACTGTGGGTATAAAGCCAAAATGACTTTGGCTGAAATGTCATAACTAATTGCATAGAAAACATTTTGAGAGCATTCTAAGAATGCAAACTTATAAAATGTGGATAAAAATTAGTGACTACAATTTTAAAATTGATATACTATTTATTTATTCGATTTATGTGACTACTTAAATATGTTTATTTTGAAACCCAATAGATACCTATACAGAGGAAAAAAAACCAACCAACCAACACCCCTTCACCCTCATTAATTACAGTGGTGGTGCCAGGTGGGTGCTATGGTAATTCCATTTGCTACCCATTTAGGAAGGCCAGATTTTAGTGAACTGGGCCACACCAAGGTCAGGACTGGTAGCAGTGCACTGATAATATAGAAGCTACTAAACACATGAAAGGAATTACAGCAGATCACACATCAAAAAATTGGACTTTGCTTCCTTTCTTAGTCCTATGGGCAAAAAATGCTCTATGTATCCTGTGAGGTGACCAGACATATAAAAGTAGTCCCTTGCTACAAAGGCTGCAGTACAGTAACTGCCTGCAAAGAAGCTGAAGAACTTCTGCAGTGCACTTGTCTTCTAGAGGTGTCTCTGGAACACAGTATCAATGAACCTATGGCCACAAGGTACAGTATTAGTAAACTATGAAGTAATTTTGGTTTCTCTCAAAAAAAGTGTAAGATGAAACAAAGCTGAAGTTTGCAGCTGTGCATTTAGATGTCATCTGTTTAATTACTTCTATCATTTTATTGTTTAAATTCCTTAGCAAAAATAACAGCACGAGCAAGTCTAAACTTTTAAAAATCAGTTTTTCATTTTTATACTGTTTAATGTTTAGACAGTTTGAGGAATCTCTTTCTACTTTTGAAACGTTCACCCAAATTCAGGAAGCACTCTATAAATATACACTTGACAGACTGTATAAATGATAAGTATGCACAATTCCAATGGAAGGTCTGTATGATATTTTTGGATGCCAAATGTTCCTTGAAAAAAACCAAGTGGAAAATAGTTTCTCTAAATAGTGGAAGTTTGGAGAGGGGACTAGTAAAAAAGGCAAAATACAGACAGATTTTTATGCTTATTTTTGTGGTAGAAATGATTTTATCTCAGAACTTAATGCTGCCTGGCAGTCAAAGGATCTTTCATTTCAGGTTTTTAAATATTTTGTGTGTACTTGCTTTACCATACGACTAAGATAAATAATCTTGTGATTTCCCCATTGTTTTCAGCTTGAATTTCACTTTGGCTTAATTGATAAATCTAGCTAAGTGGTACAATATCTCAGTTTTTTCAGATGTTCTATAAATTCAGGTGAAATTTCACTGAACACAGCCTTCATATTTGATGAGTGTAATTTCTCTAAATGGTGCAATACAATTTGGTAGAAGGAACAGGCTGGCAGGCAAACTGTCCTCAGTGTGTTTCATAAGCTGATATGGGACAGGATTTCTTTTTGCTGCTGTGTCAGTATATCAAAATCATACCTGGACATCAATCAAAGTGTATCTGAAGCAGAAAAGAACATTACAAACAAATAAACACCAGCTTTCCTTTACATTAAACAATGTGTATTAATGCATACTTTCAGCATACCTATTGCAATTGGTAATGCTTATAGCATGGTCAATACAAGAAACTACTCTAAAACATGAATATTTAACTTTCCAAGTCAATTCATATTTATTTTGGCACTGATTGCATTAGTTTCTCAAGATGCCACTTGTATTTTCTTCTTCTTCTTCTTCTAGAATCATCATATTCATAATGGCAAGCTGGAACTATTTCTGAAATACTGTATATGATACTGTAAAATATGTCACTAACACAGTATTAAAAATAACCTTCCTTTAATTCTTCTTCCTGAAGTCCTGGCACTACTTTGTCTATTTCAATATCCCTTGAAAACTCTTCTGACATAAAACCTCACTGCATAGTAATTATGAAATACGTTATCTGTCATGTTAAAGCCAGTATATGCTGCTTTCTTAAAACCCCATTAGACTATTGTTAACTGACTACTGGCACCTCCTACGTCAGTATGAATCTATGCCTAACAAAACTAATTGAAGGAGTTTTACTTCTAAATATGCTTTTGGAGGAGGGCAAAGAGAGAAACAAAAAAGATACAAATCTACTCAAAATATCCCTGTATACTCACAATATTGACCATGAAGACTACAGATTCCAGTGTCGGGTAGTTCAGTGACTCCATGATGCAGCCCAAATATTTAAATAGTGGTGATTACAAAGAAAACTTAAGAGCTTTATTTTTCTGCCTGGAGCTAAAAAAAATTGCAAGGACACTGCGCAGATACAAACACACAAACAAATACACTGCCCATCTGGAAAAGAGCAAATTCCATCACCTGTAGTTTGAGTCCAGTTCAGTAAATACAATTGGATACACTCTTATGAGTTGCAGTGTGTGAAAAATACAAAATGTAGATTTCAACAATTATTTTTAGAAAACAACTTTAATAACATTTGCAGTTACATAATATATCAGGCATTTTTTTACTATGCCAAAAACACGGAAAAATCAACCAATGAAGCTGTCTGAATACCGTGGGTTAAAAAAGATATGCCAGAGAATTGCATTCCTCTGTATTTTTCTTGAATACATATATGCACGTATTTATTCCAACCTTAAAAAGTTTTGAGTTTGCTTTGCAGCTGGATTTGCTGCAAATGTCTTCCGGTTTCTTGATAAACTGTCACATACAATGATTAAATAATACTATTCAATATCTATTGAATATATATGAATATTCAATAGTTAAATAATTTTGGTTATCAGAAAGAGTTCAAACCTCTTCTGTTCCTATCCTGCAAGTACAGGGCATATCTATTTGTAGATACTCCTATGTCCTATTTGTACCATCTCCACACCCATTTATTTTTTAGTGCTCAAGAACACACAATACCAGCCAGAAAACTGGAGTAGCTGTGATTTATGCCAACCATTTACAGTGAAACAGAGATGCCTGATACTATCTCTGTATTTTATTACTCTCAACATGCACTTGTGTTAGCCATTAACATACCAGTGCTGGCCATTGCCTTCTCACAAGAAAAACCAAAACCCTAGCAACAAAAATACCAGTGGGCATGAAAAATGTTTTGAGAGGCTGCAGAATGGTGCATTTATCTTTGTGTCCAACAACTAATAAAGCCCATAAGATTACAAACCAACCGTTAAAAAGAAGTGATGGAATTTTTTGTTCTTAAGCAAAAAAAAAAAAAGCTTCTGAAATGCAACACAAACCCACTGTATGTGGCTTTTTAATTTCTTTTTCCTTCTTTTTTCTTTATTGCAGCACAACAAGGTTTAATAGCACAGTAAGACCTTAAATGTAACAAACATTAAGCACAACTTTTGACCATACTTAAGGTGGTTGAGCTAAGTGAATCTCTATTGGAAAAGTCAGTTAAGAGCTCGGAACCATACTCGCTTAAACAGTAAAATTTGAGTTGCTCAGGGTAACAGTAACATGGATTTAATTTTGCCATGGGAGCTTGGAAGAGTATCCCATAGAGAAATATGCTAAAATAACATGTTACTATTCTGTATATTTCTGATAATCCTTTTTGTTAAATAATTGAAAACCAAAGTTGAAATACTTACAAGCATTAAATGAAAGACACTGGCAAACAGTTTTGCAAAAGAAAGAAATCTTCTATCCAAAATGTAGTTTAAGAACTGTGGTATGAATTTGTCATAGATAAAACCCTGTGAGGGACATCAGAGAACCCACAAGTATTTACGGAATGAACCGCAATCTGTATACAGAAGCTAACAAATGTTTCATTACAAACGGGATATGCTTCTCTCAGCAACTGAAGCACACAACTTGCATTATAGTTACCTTGAGATCCTGTTAGAATTAAAAATGCTACAAAGAAAAGAAATCTGCTTTATATACTATTGGAAAATACTTTTCAACAAAAAGCATTTGTTGAAACAAGAGCTGATGGAAATTATATTTACTCACAGTTAAGAAGAAAACTGTATAGAATAAAGAGTTTTTAAAGCTCTCCTCAGCTCTTTTAGAATAAATTATATACTGCAGCCAAGACTTTAGATGTTAATTTTCAGTATATAAGACAGAAAAGCAACCTTGATATATGAATTCAATCCTATATTTTAAGAGTCTGTGAAGTAGAATCTGGGAAAAAACTGTAAGGAGTTTGTGTAAAGCAAAGGAACATTACTTCAGTAATTAATACAGAGGAACCACTCCAGTTCTTAAGGTGGCATTAATTTTTAAGAGCCAGCTAATTATTTTCTCCCATGTTACCAGAAACCCAAACATCTCCCCTCATTCCCCCCTGTATTTTACAATAACAGGGGCGATATAAAGCTACTTGTTAAGAAAAAGAAAGATTAAAGGGATGTAACTTAAAGAAATGTAAAACCTTCAGTAACATTGCTTTATAACATAAAACATAAAACACAAAACACTACTCACGTAAAAAATAACTCCATCTTTCGGATTACCTTTTATTTGCCAGTTTTATCTGAAAATTTTTCATTGTATTAAAGTTGCTGAGTACATAAACTATGAAAGGTATTCTGGGATTTCTAAGTGGTATTTAATGTGTTTTTTCTTTGTCCCTGTGCCCTTTCTTGTTTAACTTTTTAAACTGTTACAGTCCATTTAATAATGTCAATGTTGAAACTGAGAACTATTTAAAAATTCTTAGTACACTGCATCAAATTCTGTGCTGTTTCAAAAGGCAAGATCATGATGGCAGATGAAGCTGATCCATGCCCAAGCTGGTAACACACACCTTTTTGCCAGGGCTAATCCTTCTGTGCCTACACAATAAATAGGCTCTGGATAATAACCTCACTGAAAACAATTGCCTGATGGCCCCACCATTTTTAAAATTTCTTTCAGGTCACTCAGCCTGTTCCTTATACACAAGTATAAACAGCAACACCATGAAGAAGTAGATCTTAAAAGAGTTCAAATTTGGATTTACAATTTAAATGGGCACAAAACTCATTGCCCAACAACCATGGATACAGTACTGTTAAAAAATTGACATGACATTCACTCCATTCTGGCAGCCCCAAGGAAGCCCAGGGCCACACTTTACTCCTTTAGTCCCTTCACTGGGCATGGATGGTCTGTACATCACTTGCTTGGATGGGAGGATGAGAGACCTCTCTACTCAAAGAACTCTTCAAATATCTGACATGTTTTCTCACCCCTGTGATAAAACAAGAACTGCTTTAGGGAGGAATTAACAGTTCGGAAAATATTTTCAAATGGGAGAGAGGGGCGTTATTATAGTTAAGGGAAGCAGGTACAGACTTGATCTCAATGAAGGAGGTAGTTTTCAGTGCTGGTTAAAGAGAAAGAGATAGGAGATTTCTGAGGGGTTCAGTCAAAATATGCAGACATAGAGGGAAAAAAAAAGGAAAAGAAATTATGCTTCTAGGGAGAAGATGAGAACAAGTGCAATAACCTTAGGTCTCAAGATAAAAAACACACACAAGTATTTAGAATCTTAGGACTAGGAAACATCAAGGCAAGAAGTTAGGAAAAGGAGCATTTCCATATCTAGAATACAATAAAAAGTTTAAAAGGATTAGAACTAACCAAAAACACAAACAATTCGTTTGATTTTATTTTGATTGGCCTTCATGACAGCAGAACTGTAGTTTTTTGGGAAAAAAAGGAAACAGGAAAAAACATGTTAAACAGCATCTCAAACTAGCACAAATGAAAGAAATCCTAATCTGCCCTCCACTCAGTCACCCTAAACATATTACAGATTTCAAAACTGAGATTGTATGAATTTCACATGGCAAGATCTGCATATGCCACACAGAAAATACTGATTAGTGTTAAAACATTATTTGAGACAGCAAGAAGTATCAGAAGACCAAGGAACCTGAGTCCAGCCTGCTGTGTTTCTCTAACTTAACCTTGACTTTGCAGAAGATACAGTAAAGATCACACACAGCTGAGAAATCTTTATAGAACAAAGTACAGCACATGAGTAAAGCAGAGACAGCAATGCCCTTGTGAAGTTTTACTTTAAAACTGCTATTTACTTCTGACCTTAAGCTGTTTAATGATGGCATCATATTAAATGAAAGAAATGGAGTACATGCTACAGTAAATCATATAAAGTACATAGACTTTATAGACTCCATTTTGAAGAGATGCATCCTTGATGCCTGGCTCCTAAGTTCACAACTAAACTGTCCAACCTGTGAAATTCCTGAACACACAAACCAGTTTAAAGGGAGCCTGGAAACTCATTCCCAATTTAGTTCTAAATCACACAGGATGCAGCTAGTGACAAGAACCCAGTTATGCAAACAAGCCAGAAGCAGAAGGGAAGAGCACTGCAGATAAAATGTATATTAAGTACTCAAAACAAAGTTGAAAGTAACAATAAATCATTGAGGAAGGTCACTGTTTTTTATATTAAAATATTTTAATATATGCACTGTTTAAGAATTACTAGACTTTAAAAATGTCTTTATCAATTCTGTGTGTTTTAACTTTGATATGTTTAAATTAATTGGTTATTCCTTTGAATTCATTCTTTAATGATACGTACGTGTTTTTCTTCTCCCTCTAACATATTTAATAAGGTTTCCAAAAATGCAATCCTGATTAACTACAAATGGATGCTTAAATGACATAATGCCACTGCTCAGGAATGTATCTATGAAGCATATTTCAATTTCCTTTCTCTGAGGAACTGCATAAAGAAATTAAAACTTATTGTATGAATCAAGTTCTGTGCTACTAAGTGAAAGAAAAAATAT
This sequence comes from Geospiza fortis, assembly GCF_000277835.1. Taxonomy (NCBI): domain Eukaryota; kingdom Metazoa; phylum Chordata; class Aves; order Passeriformes; family Thraupidae; genus Geospiza; species Geospiza fortis. The sequence goes on along the minus strand of NW_005054353.1, from coordinate 1,114,047 downwards.
AAAGTAGGTATGTGTATGGAGAACACAGTGACTAAATTTATCAATTAAAGAGAAAAGTAAAGTTGTAAAAAATATTTTCTTTTGAAAATATTACATTATAAGGAAATGTATTTGAAATCTATGTATTCAGGAAAATTAGTTATGTTGAAGATTCCTGTAGAACTCACAAGGAAATCTCAAGTAAAAACAAGTTTCAAGGTTAAAGCTGAACATCTAAAAAGCCAAATTCCAAATATAAATTTAGCTTTGAATAGCTTTTGGTATTAGATAATTAGCAAGCCACATTTCTGAAACTAAATGGGCAGTTCCAGCTGTTATTTTACAATTAGTTTCCACTGAGAGTTTTAAATTAATAACTGCTGCAATAGCCTTAAACATGCCAATGCTAATTAGGAGTGGTGTTTGCATGTAATGCTATCCATATATATGAATATTTTGTTGGGTAAAAGGTCTAAGCAGATTTTTTTTTTGGCCTCTCTGCTAAACACAGAAGAAGAGAAAAATGTAAAGCAGGAAAAGACTTCCAAGCCCTACTCCAGAGAGTAGTATAGGATTCTTACAGAAGATAAAGATTATTTTCTTAAGTCTTTAGAAACTTTATGCTAAAAAACACGTGATCAAGTACCACAGCAAAGAAAAATATTCAGAAATTGGAATTACTATAAAAATTTTGATTTACACCCCAATTCAACAACTATTAATTCTAAAGATTATTAAATGCAAAAAGAAACAAGATTGTATATTCAAATTATATGCAGAGAGAATCCTGTTAAAAAAATCTTCAGAAATAAAATCATCCTTGTTTGAAATCTGAAAAAAATTAGCAAATAAATTATGCGAGCGATTTCAAAATCTTTGCTGTTACAATTTTTTTTCCTTAACACAGATAGATAAGAACTTAAAAGGATGCTAACACAATCCCATTTCACAATTGATATGGAATAAAATATATACTTTTTAAAACACTAATAATTTCTTCTCTCAAATGTTTTTTCCTATATAACATCACCCTGCAGTTGTAATCATTTTGAAATTTGTGAAAAACTGTGATAGTGACTTTACCACATACTAAAGCTGATACTTTTCCTAATCCCTTGTGGTACATACAGACAATTTAATAAGCAGCTCACACTTCCCTCAAAAACTGTGTGCATGCATTTTTTTTCACTGATTATCTTTGTTGCCTTTATTCAGAGAAGAAGAAATGCTGGTCAGCATTAGCTAACTCCTTGTTTGCCTAGCAGATAAATCTTGCAGACGTATTGAAAACAAAAATAGGTAAAATAGAAAATAAGTCTTAATAGAACCTTTGTAAAATAATCAACTCTTAAAAGGAAGAGTTATTTCCTCAATAAAAGGAAATATGCATATTAGGTCCATAATCTGGGAAACATTTAGCTATTTTTAATGCTAACTTCTATGCAAAAACCAAACAGTTTTTAAACTGTTATTTGGTTTGAAAAGGAAGATATCAAAAAGTAACTTTTTTACGCATAATAAAGTTATAGAAAATCCAGGCTTTTTGAACAATAATTTCAAGGTATAGTTTTTCAAACATAAACATGTCAAAATATTTCTGAAGAGAAGATGCTTACAGATGTGGGTGCTGTTGAAAAGTTTTGAAAAGCATTTGATTTTCCAAACCACATTTGAAAGAAAAAACAGATTTCCACACAGACTGCTGCCTATGCATGTGCTTCTTTCAGAAATTCCTTGAATCATTTTTTTTCCTTCCTTTCACTCCAGCACTATCAGTACAGACAAAAAAAATATTTATTACTCCTTATTTCCCTGATGGATTTTTGTAAACCAAGAACGGGCATTACATGATTATTACAAGGATGTTCTAGATGGAGTTCTTTGAAATAAAGAAAAATAGCAGCTATTCTATAAGGAAAATATCTTTGTTTTGCTATTTGCAAATGTTTGAGAGTTAAGGAGTGAAAAACAGTAAACTACGAAAATGAAAAAATTACAATAAGAAAAGGCTTGCATTTATAAAAATTTAAATGAAAAAATAATAAAATCTGCAGCTACCTTTTCATAAGTAAATTCTTTACATGTACTGTTTTTGTGGGGAGGGGCATGGCTAAAGAATTTCCATTTACATTCCCAAATTAGAAACAGTCTAGGAACAGCTTTATGCTTTGATCTATGAAAGATCTACACATGAAAATGACCATAGAACACTCAGAGCTGGACTATTAAGCTTTGATATATGACATGAATGAAATCCTTGGATCTCAAAAATGATGAATCCAGAGCGTGGACAACAATTAGGTTCTTTATTGGCCAAGCTGAGGAAAGCTTCGGATTCTTCTTACCTAAACTCCCAGAACTTGATCGTTGGGTAGTATTATTCCTGACTTTATAAGTAAGACCTTTACACAACAGCCTCCAATCAGCCTCTAGTCGCTGAGCTCTTTGTCAGCAATTTCATTTCTGCACTACAATATTGTAACTCAACATTATTTTACTCAGTCTGTTCATGGGTACTCTCTAAAACTCCATTTACTATTGTCCCATGACAGTTTGCTAAAACAACCCCGTTGGGGATGATCAGCAGTTACGTCTATAATCCATCAGAGCATTTGCACAGTATTTGGTGTAATGGGCCCCTTATCCCAAAACAGAAGCAGACCTAAACATCATCTCAATTTCAGCTTCATATTTAAGCATATCCATGCATCTACCTCGCCTCATTTTTCCAGTCAGAGAACCAGAATTTCTGGGTCTTGTGAGGAAATTTTCTCAACCATTTCCCTTTTGATAGTGCCTACTTCTGCTGGTAGCTTAGTACAACTAGTGCTATTCACTGTTCATACCCCAACGTACACACTTCTTAAAAATTCATCAATAGTTAAAGCCCACAAAAATATAGTTCTGTCCTTCATTGTTTAGCAGAAACTTCATTTACTCTGACTGACTCATTCACAGTTTCAATTAACTGCTCTTCCCTCCCTTTAGCCAGGCTAAGCAACTACCTTACTTGCATTCTTATCTAAAACCCCTCCTTTATCTGCTCCCTGACCCCATCCCAAGGCCTTTTGATAATCTGATAATCTTCCAATCAACAGAACTGGCAGTTTCTTGATGGCAATGTACAATTCTGGTAATATTTGTGGAACACAAATACATCTGGAGCTGAAGTTTAAGAATCAGAGAATCATGAAAAACCATTACAAGCAAAAAACCAACTGCTACAATTTAGCAGGGAAAAAAATCAAAAAAGACATTGTCTCTTACTGCCACCATAGAGAAATGTGTCACCATACTGCTTTCAGGAGTCCTTAATTTGCTGTTGTGGCGCATTTATTGTTCTTTACTATATATTAATATCAAAACTAAATTGGTCCATTTTCTATTGGAGAAAATACTCTAAGACTAATTTTTTATACAGTATAGGAAAATGGAAGTTACAATGTTAATACATTTCTTTCCAACTTCCAATAATCACCTGAAACTATATTTGTGCCCAAATGATTGAGGCACATTGTTTTTCCAACATCCCCTTTTCAGTTTAGCTCTCTCTCCAAGTTAGCATGTAAGCTCTTTTTCCTAAGACATACTAGATGGAGTCACCTCAGCCTACAGGCCAAAAGTGGTCTGGTTTATTTAGTATGACCTGCAGCCCTACCAAACTTACCTTTCACGGACTGGCATTCTACTAATGATATGTGAGCACATTCAGCTTTTCATTTATAAATTTATGAGACAAATTCAAAAGATGTTTGGAAATGCTATTCAGCCTCTAGCCATGAAAATGTTTCTCAGCCTTTCCTAAAAGAACAATTTCTAAATGAGAAGCAAAAATTCTTCTTTCTCATGAAGCACTACAAAAGTGACACTAATTGCATGTGGTTGTAGTTCAGGCCTAAACAGAAGACAGTTTAAAGCAAAGTGACACCACAAATTAAGTTTGTATCCCCACTCCAGAAACACTGTAAAGACAGTGGTTCAGACAACAATTTATTTTCTTTTATTCTATTAAAAGCAGCAGCATCAAATTAGAGAAGAGAGGTTGGAAAAAGACTGAAGATGACATGTTGGCATTATTAGAATACTGCAGATGCTAATTCTTCAGTAACCAACAGGCTTCTGTAATTAATTTTTTTAGTGTCTTACACTAGATATTGTACTACTTGTACCTCCGTTAATATCTGCTAAGAAATCTTTCACCAAGCACATGAACTACACATTGTGTGGGTTTGCTCATCTTACCACTCAATTCTTAAGCATTCTGTATTAGCTCCAGGTTTTTTATCTAGTAACATGAGCATGTTAAAAAGGGCAAATACTTTGTAAGAAGAACTCTCATATTTAGACCCAACATCATGTGTTTATGACATCCCACTGTTTTTTTTCCTTGTATACGGACTCTATGTCCTGCCCACAATACAGAACCATTTGCCTAATTTTATTTTAAAAATCCTGAAAAACGGTGAAATTAACTTCACTTAGAACTCTAGCTGTCTAACAGCAGTGACTGTCCTGTAAGGCAATGAAGAAACATCTTGAACCACACTTCTGTAAGTACTCTTTGCTCTAGATCAAAGATTTTGTAATTAGAAAATGGATCTAGTTCAACTCCAAAGACGAATCTTAATATTTTTAATTTAAAAATTATTAATTTTTATTCTTTGAAAATCTTGGAACTTGCTTAAACAGATTAAGATAGTCACCTTCCCAAAATCAAAAGACTCCCCACTAACAACTTCAATATTGTCCTATAAAACACTGCAAAGTAACTTGATGATCTGTGCTGATACGTTTTAGAAACAGTAAAGCTAGTATAATTAAAGAAGGAAAGAGAAGAACAAATTTGACAGATTATGAGAAATTGGGGAGTGGTCATTGAAGCTGAGGAAATCACTTAAAATGTCAGAAAACGCAGAAAAAGACATAGGAAGCACAATGTCGGGAGACTGGTCACAAAATGCCAGTAGCAGTCAGATGAGAGAAGTCTCTGGCCCAGTGCTTATTTCTACCTTACTCATTTGGTGTCATGATTCCTAAAGGAGGACTGGAGCATATTGTATCTGCATTAAAACTATGAAAACCAAATATACACTGCACAAATCTTGTCTAGAACATTTATGTATATAAGACCCACAGGACCATAATGCAAAATAATCCATCAGAGCCTTTGAAAAGCACTGAATGTCAACATTTCAAGTAAAGCCACATAGGCAAAGATAGAGACTCAAAAATGTTAACTAGCATAGCTTCACTGATTTTAGATGTAGAGGAGTTGCTTATTCACTGGTTTGCAATGTGCATACAAGGAACACCACAGAGTTCCCCACAGTGACTGAAATGACCTTACAGAAGATGGTAATTGCAGATTCCACTTTATGGTCAGGCATTTTTTGATAAAGTTTTTGTTGCTATGAGGGGAGTGGAATCTACATTTGGGTCTCTGACTCTTAAAGCAGGTCTCAGATGGGAGTCTCCTCAGACAGAAAGGGTAGGAGCAGGAAGAGCCTGCACAAATGTCTGAAAGATCTCTTTCATCTATGAGCACATGGAGAGTTGGATCAGGCCCTGCCACCCAAAGCCACTGCTAGTGCCAGGCTGCAAGACTTTTTCCATGAAAGCTCCATAATACAAAAGATAAAATGCTCATTTAAAAACAAAAGGAAAAAAAAAAAGAAAAAGGATAAACTACTATAACCAAACATACAAGCAAACCCATTAATTTAAATGCTTCCACATGGAAATATGAAGAAAAAGACTCTCTTACAACTTCTAAGTGATCAGAAGTGAAACTGGAGATATTTCATGGTCTCCTAAAAATCCTAGTCTTGACAAAAGTAAAACTTGCTGTCATTTTCTAGGCAGTAAATGTTTTACTGCTGGGAAAAGATTTTGATGTGTGTAATTTCTATGGAAGAGCACTATGAAGTAGTTAAAAATATTGCCACATCTGAAAAACAGACCAACGGGAAGTATAAGACACTTGTTCATCTGTATTTCTGTGACTTTTCTCACTTGGTATTATTTGCAACCCTACTTTCATGTCTGGCAACAGTGCCAGCTCTACTAAGGATCATATATTACTTTTATCATGTTGATTACATATGTTCACCAGTTTTGCTGCCTATATATGATTACTGTGGTTTGCACATACTTAGTGACACAATCCAGAGCATGACATTTTCACAGAAAATGTGTTTACTGGGAAAGAGCTCCTTAGAAGTTTGCATTCCTTTAAGCTTTGATCTACATGACATCAAGAATCCTACAGTTTGAATATATGTTTACCATTTATATTATTAAGATCTATCTCCTTCTCACTATATGGCTACTGAACACTTTGGAAGTCACGAAAAATTTCCTTTTCTCTAAGGTGAACTTAGTAGCAGCTGAATAAAAGAAAGCCTCTTAAAATGTTCTCATCTGTGAGTTTAAACTTCATAGTGATTTGACATTTAAATTCTGTTATTCATCAGCACTTCACAGCAGAACTTGATTTGTCTAAATGGATTTGAAAGCCCACAAGTGAAGAAAATCAGAAAAACCTGGTTTTGAATATCAAAAGATTGTATGTGAAAAGTATTTTTACAGGCTGCACGTACCAGTTTTATTGATCAATTAACTTCTCCCAGAATGAATTTTACTGAGACCTTATATGAAAAGCCAAACCCCTCCTCTGACACTTACTGATAAATGTCTTTTCTGAGCACAGCTCTACTAAGAGGGTTGTCAGCCTGAGGAGCCATAGAGACAGATCCAATCTTGAGAACCAAAGTGTCTTCTTTAATTGATGGATTAGCTGTAGTTAGGAAAAGAGAAAATATGTGTTTGATTAAAAGTCAAATGCACATAGCAGGAACACTGGAAAACTATTTCTTTAAAAAGTGTACAGAAGAATATTTGCTAAGGAATCAATTTTGCACAGGAGCAACATAAAATCAATAGCCCTGCTGTGATACATAAAGACAAAACTATTGTAATTTCATTTCCCCAGAGTTTTATCACACCACTGAGTCCTGCTCTGCAACTTCTCATTCTCTCTGACACTTTTGGGGGGATATTTCAAAATGACTTCAGACATTTTATGACATATTCTTTGTGATCTGTTTGTTTCTCCAATAACTATTTGCTGAAATATCAGCATGTAAACCACTCTGAATTGTGCACCCTTTTAATTATGGGCCTATATCTTTAGATGTAAAACATTACAGGATACCACAGTATAACCATCCTGGTAGCATTTGGAATCGGCTGCAACGCACATGGAAAGTTCAAACACAAGGACTGAAACAAGAGAATCTGAAATCTGACACATATACGTAGAACAAGATGTAATGCTGGACAGTAAATTTCACATCAGTAACAAAATTAATCCAAGAAGAAAAAAAATCTCTGCTTTCCACTTATCTCCATAATTTTCAAATTTCAGCCACATGTAAAGTTTCTCAGTCTTAAAAGCAGTGGTCATATTAGACAAAAACCAAAGTTCTGCTGAGAAATAAAATAGCACCATATTTTTTGTAGAAAGCTAACTCTGTCAGCAGGCACAAACAAAGCACTTGGATAAGGCTGTGCTCAGAAGACTCCATATGAACTAGGAAACTCTTGAGCAGGTGTGAAGCAAGTTCAAAGAGTTCATCATCTGAAGGTTCACAGCTCACTGCAAAACCTTTGTGAGATGTAACAAGGATGGAACGACATCACACCTGCTCCCACATCCAAGGAAGTTCTGCAAGACTCTCATATATGAGTTTTGAAAACAAGATTGCAGTAGAAGATAGTTTAAATATTTTACTGAAGTGTGAAATGCTTGGTGTGGTAAGAACCAGCAAAATCTATAATCTTATAAAAATGGTTTCTTCAGATCCAGTAATGTCTTGGTGAAAGAGACACCATGCTTTACAGCTAAACAAGTATAAAGACACGTGTATTTTCTGAACAGATCTAAGAAATCACAGAAATTCTATGATATTTTCAAACTATTGAAGGGGATACCTCAGTAAATATGTGGCAAAGTGGGAACACAAGTTCTGATACACAAGTGTATTAGCACACAAGCCATCTATTTAAAAGAACCTCATGTACTTGCAAAATAAAGACAAATCCTTTAGTCCCCCCAAAGCAAAACAAAACTAATTACATATGGTTTGGTTGCTAGAAATAAGATACAAGAGTTAAGCTGATGAAAAACTCAATTTTTTTACTAAATCTGAACTCATATTTTCAAAAAGTAGTAAGGCACTGTACTAAGTACTAGAATACTGCCACTGTACACTTAGGTGTTGGGTATTTGCTTTCCAATACTCACATAAGAAAACAGAGTGATGGCATTAAATAAATATCTGATTATAACTGCAACTCAATTAGGTGGCAGATGCCTTATTCTTGGGAAATGATTCTTAAAATATATCTTAGGCTAAGAATTTTAATTTGTCTCTTACACTTAGCAAAGCAAAATAAGCACAGGACTACCCATAACAGTCTCTGCTGTGTAAGTATTTTAGGAGATTTTTTCAAGGCTGGGCATGGACCTTTCGTGCACAGTTTACTGTAGGTCAATAAATAAGCCAATCTTAAATCAGAAAGAATCACAGACATTAATATTATCAGCTGCTTTCTAAAAGATCATATGAATTCATATCTCCATTCATTTACCACACTTTTCAAAATATGGGAGTAATGTAGTAAACAATCACAGTCATTGCAGATATTGGAAAGTTAGAGGGGAAAAACATCTCTGCTACATTTTAAAAACATAGTTACAATTTAAGTATACTTACAATATAATACTGTACATGCATTACTTTATACTTACAATATAAGTACAATCTAGGAAAATCTTACAGACTCAAGTGCGAAGATGTTATTCAGAATTTCATTTGGTTTTATTCACTCATTTCAGTCATCTTTTTGCTGAGCTAAATACATTATGCTCTTTTAATCCTTCCTTTTAAGCCTCCTTGTCTATCACTTAACATTTTGATACTTTTCAGCACCCTCTCTACTTTTATCAATACCCAGTTTTACAACAGAAGGCAAATTGGACATGATATTCCAGCTTCTGCCATTTGCAGAAGTACAGCTACCTCCCTCATTCCTTTTCCCTCAGTCCACTGTGACCCACAAGCTGTTTCAACCACTGTTTCCCAGGATAGTCTCTCCAGTCCTGAAGACTCAGTCTGTGTAAATCTTTCTTGATTTATAACTTTAGCTTTAGAAGATTTACTGTACTTTCTACAAGCAGTATGCAAGCACAGTAACCCAGATACTTGGCCTCAGGAAATGCTTTCTAACATTTGCTGATGATAGCAGCAATGGTTTTATATTTACTTTCAGACTATTAAACACCAATTTCATTTATTATTCCCAATTGATGAGTTTTTGTGTTTTTTTTAGATTCCTGGTTAGCCATTTTAATTCATTTAACATTTCCACAGAGAGAGTATGGGGATGTATTTAAATTAAATACCATGAGACAAAATGTCAAACTCCCTAGAAAAGTCTAAATATATCAAATCTTTGCAAAAGTTTTATCAACTAAGAATTGAAACCACAATGAAGAATGGAAATCAGATGTTTTTTGAACATCTAATTTCCCATAAAACCATATTTATTATCATGTAAAAATATGTAATTTTTTATTAACTGAATAATGTAATATTTTTTCCTTTATGTTCTCCGAGAGAGAACAATAAAACTACTTGTCTTAATTTTATTTGAACATTACACTTTTCATTTTACTAGATAAACCTTCAGCTGTCTAAAATCTGTTTTTCCAAGGTGTGTTAAAAATTAGCCTCAGAAGACCAAGATCTCTGAGCACAACTTACTCAGCCTGACTGATTTGAAACTTTAATAGTAAGTGAGGAGGATGTTACAGACCATATGTTATGACAGACTTCAAAGTAGAGAGTCATGCTCATGTGACAAGAATATATCACTTCTACAAACGCAGGACATACATTTATTCAGTGTGCTGCCTTTTCTTTTTCACTATCAACAAATTCATCATGTGCTTTATAGTGATTCCTGATATTTTGCTCCTAGTACGTACAAGAAAGAGTTGCTATTGTCCTCAAACCAGCCAGATGTGGATTTTTTCTGTCTTTACAACTTCTTCTCAGTTTTTTGCAATTTACAATTTTTACTTATAGTCTTCTGCTATGCAGTAATTCTTGTTCCTACTTGTCATATATTGCTTTCATATATTTAGTTACCTTTACTTCATGGCTGAGTAAGTGTGGGCTGTTGGCCAGAGCTTGAAACACCATCTGATGTGTTAACAAATCAAACTCAGAGAAAGCAGCATTGCTTATTGCCAAGGATAGAATGCTGCCCTCAAATCTACCACAAAAAGAAATGTTAATTGGTGCTGCTGCAAAAACTGTGAAACTAAAATACTACAAAATTGTGTGAGTGTAGTCATGCACACATGTATGCAAATTCCTCAGAAGAAGAAACATGATTTTGATTATTTCAGTGTTTGTCTACCACAGTTCATTGTGGAAGCTGCAAGTAAACAACAGGTTTGCTTTTTTTTTTTAAACTATACATGTAGAGCCACAATTACTTGTGGAGTTTGGGAGAAGGACAGTTTTTGTAGCTATCAGTATGAACAGGGTATGAACAGCAGACAACTGACTAGAAGAGAAACTGAAATAATTTTTCCGCTTTTACTGCAGCGATGACAAATTGAAACACACAAATCTTATTGGATTGAAAATCTCTCATAGTCAATAAATGATGAATGAAGATCTTATGGAGGTGTATCTCCAGAAGATATGAGACTCTTCTGACCTAACACAACAGAGATGTGGGCCTTATTCAACTCTTGCTCCTTATTGTTTCTAATTTCTATTGTTCTTGAAGACAATAAGCAGGAGAAGAGACAAGCAGTTTATTTCATGTTTATAAACAAGTGAGACTTTGGGAAAATCTGGGGTGAAAGAAGAAAAGAAAGAACAGTAGCAATTTTTGTAGTGATGCTACTTCAGAGTTTTCCAGTGGAAGGGTGTACCTGGCTTTCTTATTAACTAGGATAATCATTAGCATTTTGCTTTAAAAGCATAGTTTTTCTTCCTACATTGGCATTAACCATAGCAATTCTGTTCCTTGCAGGCATTGTTAAGCAAGAAACAGCAAAAAGACAAAGGTTTTTTTAATAATTTCTTTTTAATGAAGTATACAGTTACAGAGCTACAAAAACATACTTTTACAAAATATTTCCTTGACAGCATGCCCTAGAACTCCCTTCCAACTAGAATCATAATTCTTTCTTGCCAAAACAGCTAGTCTAATTTTATCTTCCTGTGTTTTCAGCAATCCCAGTTGGAAAATTGTAGAGGATGCTGGCAAAAAAATGATCTGTGTAAATTCTCACTGCGTGCATTTCTTGCAATTAGGTTATGAGAAAAATCTAAAGACTATACTCTTAGGATTATATTGTGTGTTTTACAGAATGGTAAAAAAAAATGCTCCATACCTACTGAACTTGTGTAAATATATCTTGATAATAGTAAAACACAACTTTTTTTTAATGTCTAGAAGAATTGTGAGAAGTGAATGTACTCCTATTAGTTGTTACATGGTCTAATTTTAACATCAGCATCTCAATTTATGTATAAAGACTGTAATGGGGATGGAAACATATTTTTATATACCAAGGAAAAACAGTATCTTACAGAACAAGTATTATCCATCAATCAAATAGCTATTTATGAACATCTTACACTACCCAAACTCTGTAAATACCTGAAAGCCTCTTGCACAAGAGAGCTGGAATAGCTTCAACTAAAATGCTAAACTGCATCATCTGCTGGGCATCATCCGTAAGGTACATTTTAATAGTATTTTCCAAACTAAACTATCTAGTTGTTTTACTACCACATGATTTTCCAGTTGTCAATGTCCACAAGAGCTAAGGCTCCCTGCTTAGACTCCACTGCTGGGACAGGCGTCTATGGAACACGGCACAGTGTTGTGTAAGCTGACACAGAATCACCATTGCAGAGCTGGGTTAAACTCTCTCTCCACAATTTTTGACCATTCTTTATAATCACATTTTAAAAACAAACTCTATAGGTACCAAACAAGGATCAAATAAAGAGCTAAAAGGAAATTTAGAGCAAATGTGCAGAGAAGTAGCATGAATGTTACGTTTCCTAACTCTGACCTTTAAAACTGAAACAATGGTCAGTAATTTAACTACAAGTATTTGCCTACAATACTGAACAGCAAAAAATCTCTAAAATAAAATACTGTACCTTCTGCAATATGATGATCTTCCTCATTTTTGGGGAAGAAGACTCTTATTACGCCCGTGTTGATATAAATCAGAGGCAGGTTGCGGGAAGTCAGAGCGTGAGTCCGCATTGGTTGACCTGGTGACTTCCTTTTCTCCTTTTGACTCCTTGGCAACCTGGCTTGAAAAATGCTTGCAATTGCATTTAGCAAAGGAAAACAGAGGACCACATCAAAGGCCTGAGCAGAGAGAAGGATCTCATGGAGAAAATGAGGAGAACCATCAGTGTGACCTTCTGACAGCTTATGGAATGTTCTTCGTTCATTTCTTGATATCAGTTTGTGCCGGACATTTTTTGTCACAGCTTTGGTATAAGTGAGAGAAAGAAATCCATGTTGCTGGTGTGAGCCATCTAAAAGTTTTGCAGTTGTCTGTTTCAAGGAAAAAGAAATAAAGAAATAAACTGCGGCAAAAATCTACATGCAACATTCATCAGTTACCACATTTCTGATTATTTATGATTCTATATTTTTTAGTAGCTTTCTACAGTCATTTAACAGTAAAAAAAAAACAAAACACCTTTCATTTTTTTGAATGCACAGTTTGTCCATACTTCTCTGCATTGGGTCATCTAAAATCACAGACTTCTGAACATATTATTCTTTTCTAATTACTTACGTTTCATGAAACTCACATCTAATCAGTCAAAAAAACCCTCATTTATTCAAGAAACTAAATTTACCAAATCTTTCTGATATTTTTTAACACAGTTACGTATTTTGATTCCTCCTTCATTTAAAACATTTGTAGATCTCACTCCCTTTGCATTGTTCCTTCTGCACGTGCAGACACTGTAGCTGTTAAAATATCACTTGGGTGCTAAGATAGCTTCATCCCAGTTCCACATTGGTGTATACACCACTCATAGTCACCTAAAAAGTACTGAACTGGTTTTGCCTCATCACCTCAGAGTATTTAATGAAAATAACTGTGCCACATACTAAAGCATATAATTTCATTAGACATTGTGTTGTACTTTAAAAATAGCAGATTCCTTTACTTAAGACAGATTTGTCTTGCTAGAGTTGACAATTAAATCCTTAGCTCCCCCAAGATGGATTGGAGAGATTACATATTACCTTTGAAAGTTTTTTAGTCATTGTTATAAATGGAAAAATGTAAAAAACATTATTTTAACAATGTAATAAACATGTTGACAGAATTTTTAAGATTATTTAAATATCATCTTTAATAATGTAAGCACAAATAAAAGGAACTATGTTTTGCAAGTAGCTGCTTCTTTCAGCATGTTAAAGTTGATAGAAATCAATTTATTAAAATTTAAACATTGTTCGCAGAAGTACAACATCTCTTTCTTAGATACACAGGATACATAGTTTAAATGGTTGCAAACTGGAAGCTTTTAAAATTAAATTAATTAAAACAAACTGGTAAATTTATTTACTATAAGAACTGAAACAAACAGAATAAGAGAAAGTATTTCCAATTGATTTTCATGATGAGAATAAATCAGACCATCCAGAACTTTCACTAACATAAAATAATTCCATAGACCCACAGATAAAGAGGTCAATGTCATAACACATGAAGTTCTTCAAGGATAAAGAGGCAAGAAGAAAATTACTTAAATATCTCACACTGAGGTATTCTGAATCAGCTGGTAATCTTCCAAGCATTTAAAAGGAAGACTCAAATATGGAATGATTAATTGTTGCTTTATTATAATTAGAGAAGCAATTTTATAAGGCTGCATAAAGGTATAGTGCAGTAATACCAAGTACTTAAATCCCTAAGTAGATATCAGAATTACACTAAGAAATGTAGCATTTAGTACTGGCTTTTACATATATGGCCTTCAAACACACTGTGTGTGCTCACTTCTAATTTAAATGAATCCCACTGACTTCAGTGGTATGCAGTTATGTACAAGGTTGTGAACCATCAACCCTCATTCCTTATCTACTAAAAAATGACAACTATTACTAAAGGATGAGGTGGAAATAACACATGCTACATAATCAATATCACCAAGAAATATACTCAGTACAAAAAAAAATTAGACTACAAGAAATTAATTTAAGAGGTTTTTTTTCCTTTTTTGCTGGCATTTATTAGTGAAAGTTCTGTATACAAAAATTTTAAAAATATTCTTACAGAAGGAAAGAAGCCAGAGAAGTTACTGAAAGGATCCTGCTTGCTGATAGGTCGAACCAACAAGGTACGTCTGTTCAGCTTGTCAGTACAGGAAAGGAACACACCTCCATATTGCCCCAGAGACCAAGAATCTTCCCCAAGGCTTGAGGTAATGAACGAGGCATGGAAGATAGGAAGAAAAAAACAAGAAACAAAAAAAGTTGCTGTAAGCAAAAAAAAATTGTTTACGTTCAGCTTGCGTGTGTCGATGTAATTGCAAGATAAACCTATGCCATATCTTTTCCTAGAAAACTGAAATTCAATCAGATCAAACAACAAAAAAAAAGAGATTAAAAAAGGTAACTGTAAAATTTTATGTGAAAGGACAACCTACAGCAAGAGGTCAAGACACATGAGAATAAAAGTATAGTAAAATCTTGTGTGTAGAGACTTACCCTGGATTTTCAGCAGACAGCTTGAACAGAACAAGGAGAAGAAAGATTACAAGAACAAAGACACTGCGAATGCAAATCTGTATTCATATGTTACAAAATCGGTATTATTTAGAAAAAAGTTAGCTTTTAGGTGTTAAAATGTGCCTTGTACAGTTCTTGTAACCATTCTTTTCAACACAGAGGAGAATGAAGTGATTTGCTAAAGAAGAGTTATTCAGGTAAGCACCTTAGTTTACTACAGAAATCTCACCAAAAGTTTTTCTCTGCATTGTAGAAAAATTCCTTCAAAATGTTCTGACTGCCAATCTCCCCCTGGCCTGGAAGACAGAAAGTTCACCTTATCTATTCTCTCCTTTAGTTTTAGTCCACAGAGATTTGCACATGGGAAAGGTACTCCAAATAGATTAGAAAATATAAATGAGCACAGTGACAATTTTGTCAAGTGGAGTTAGTTTTGAGTTTGTTGGGGTTTCTTATGGATTTTTTTTTGCTTGTTTGTTTCCTCTAAAGTTTGTTAAGATATTTCAAATATCTTTTGGGATTTCACAGAGTCATAGAATATCTTAGGTTGGAAGGGACCCACAAGGATCATCGAGTCCAACTCACGGCCCTGCTCAGCACCATCCCCAGGAGCCACACCATGTCCTCAAGATGTCCAAATGCTTCTTCAACCCTGTCAGGCTTAGTGCTGCGGCCACTTCCCTGGGGAGCTGTTCCAGTGACCAAGCAGCCTCTGGGTGAAGAATCCTTTTTTGATATCCAACTTAAATCTCCCCTGGCACAGCTTCATTCTGTTCCCCCTGGTCCTGTCACTGGTCACCAGAGAGGCAAGATCAGATCTGCCCCTCCTCTTCCCCTCATGAGGAAGTTGTAGACAGCAATGAGGTCTCCCCTCAGTGTCCTCTTCTCCAGGCTGAACAGAGCAAGTGACCTCAGATGCTGCTCACATGGCTTCCCTTCAAGGCCCTTCACCCTCTTTGTTGCCCTCCTTTGGATGCTCTCTAGTAGTTTAATAACTTTCTTGTATTGTGGTGCTCAAAACTTCACACAATACTCAAGGTGAGGCCGCCCAGGGCAGAGCAGGGGAGGACAATCCCCTCCCTTGCCCAGCTGGTGATGCTGTGCCTGATGCCCCCCAGAACATGCTCAGCACTCCTGCATGGTGACATGATTTTAAAAGATTTTTAAAAAAACCAAATTTTAATTAGTAGATATAATATATTATATACAAACAATAACTGCATTTGTAATGCAGGTAAACAGAAAGGAATCAAAATAATTTTTAAGATAACTCATCAGGAATAAAATCATAAAGAAACGATGGTAACGTTGCTAAGTTAATACGAACTCTCCTTCCTATTGTACACAGGGAATAATAAGTATTTAATAAGACCTTTCAGACATTGGTTCCCGAGTCAAAACAATTTATGCTCCTAAATATTTTAGTTATTTTCAATGCCAACATCCATGCTGAAGCGTTTAACTATGTTTTTCCACTCAAAGAGAACATAACTATTCTATTTTCTCTTAATCTCTTAATTCCTAATGGAATTTGTTGATCTCTAATGGCAAATACTACCCTAATTGATCAAAGCCTGCACAGGCTCTCCTGTCAAGACTGGTGTGCTCATGGCCAACACAAACTAGAAGATGGCACATGCCATTCTACAGAGCTGTGTGCCTGGGTGTCAAGTGACAGTCACCTTGGTGCAGCAAATTATCCAGACAACAGGACTTGTAGAGTGGGAAGGCAGACTGAATACACACAGTATTGATGATGCACTGCTTGAGATTAATTACTGAAGTTTTACTCAGGTGTCTGTACAACACTGTGCCATGTGACACAGCAGAGACCATCAGCTCAGCTCTCTTCATTACATTAACTGCTGCTTTGCCACAGCAACAGATGTTTCTGAAAAACTGATTTGTTTCTCTTCAGCATGCAAGAGTAACATAGCATAAAGCATTAAATAATGGCACTTTCTAACACACCATGAACCAATATTTCAGGAATTTCCCATTCTAAAGTTAAGCTAAACTTAATTATTTTCTTTTAATGGATCAAGAGAGCAGTAAGTGTGAAAAAACCACTCTCCTAAATTTGCAATGATATCTATGTATTTCTTTGAATAAGATGTGATTCTGAGGAAACACAATTGTGATTTTTATTACTTAAAAGGTTAAGATAATTTAACTTAAATTGAGTATCTACCTTAAAATAAGAATTAAGAAGGAAAAAAACCAAAACACCACCTGCCTTTGTCTTTCAGCCTGAAATCAAAGCATCACAACTCGCAGGAATTACCTGTTTCTGTAATGGTCAATATTGAAGCTTTCTATTTTACATTTGATTTTGGTATAGACATCCTGCATATCCACTGAGGCACTGAGATCCTCTAATTCACTGACAATACAGACTTCTGCAATAGTCAAAGAAAATAAAAATTATTAGTTAATAATCTGAAACTTGAAGGATTTTAAACAAGAAATATATCTGAGATGCTACATTTTGTAAATAGGATGATGCTATTTCTACTCAGAGTTTTCTCATAAAGCACTTTTTGATTCAAGCGCCACACTAGAATCCAAACCTTTCTATACAAATATATTGAGAAATATATATAAGGTGTTTCTAGTTTAGGTACTTATAGCATAATTCCTAGGGGGGAAAAAAAAGAAGAAAATATTTGCCAAGATATTGACTCTAATTATTCTAAATTTTCCTTTCTCTTGTGCAATCAGCTTTTTTAAAATCAAAGGTTCAAGTAAATTTCTTGAAAACTAGCCTTAAAAATGAGTCACTTTATTTTTTCACATTTCTATGGGCAATAATGTTAATAGCTAAGCAGCAGTATTTCCTAGAAAAAAATTGAAGTCCTGCAGTTTATGGAATCTGAGTTTCTTTCGAACAATTGCTGTTGCATGATAATTCAACTACATTTCAAAGAGAAAAAAAGATAAGCTGTGCACAACACATATTTTACTTTTTAACACAGAAGTTGAAACTTCTCCTCTGAACCCTTTATTAAACTTCCTTTGACTTTAATAATTATATTATGGTGATTATATTAAACTGAAATTTGAAATTACCATAATTAAACAAGAATGGACTATATATGGACATACACAAAATATATGACTAAATCATATCAAAATGAAGCATGATTGGTTCTAAGGCAATAAATGCAGCACTCTACAGAAATTAAATAACTTATTTCCAATTTAACTTAATAATCTGTCAACATGGAGGGGAAAGTTTACGTCAAAGAACAACACTGAATTCTAATTTGCATGCAGTAACTCAACTACATTTTGTTGCTGTTATATAAAATACAGCTCCAACCCATTATTTCTGTGTTATAGTGTTCAGTAATGTTGATACAAGCTCTGAATAGATAATACTGTGCTGTAAAATAGGGCGTGCTATTTAAAAGAGTACATCAGGAATTCAAATGGAATTTTAAATAGTATATTAGGTAGAAAAATGCAAAATACCTGTGCCATTATTTCTAGGATCAGGAGCAAACAATTTTACAGTAATTTTTGGCAACATCCACTGCATCCATAGGCTGACACGTCCACTTGAAACTCCAATATTACTTGTTGTTTGTTCCAATGTAATGGAGTCTGAGAATGGAGAATCATCACCACCCTGAAGAGAATCACCCTACAAAACAAAAGCAATAGTTGAGGAAAAAAGAAGTATTGCTTTTCACCACTTCTGGGGTTTTTTTTTCTATCTCAACTGATATGGATGCACAAACTATAGGAACACAGATTCCCAACTAGTATATTTGAATTAAGCCATTTGTAACACCAGGAAAAGACAAACCAAGTATTTTTCTCTGGTAGAGATAACAGACTATGGCAAAGACTGAATGGTAAAACTGTAAGGTTTTATGACAGGTCTTCTTGGCATAGCATACTTGCCTTATTAATGCTACACTATGGAAACACTATCATCAATTTAAAACAAAGGCTAATAGGAATATTTGGAGATGCAATAGCAAAAGGGATATGGAGGCTTGCACATATCTGAAAGGCAATGAAGGAAGAGTCACTGGAAGCACCAAATGAAGAGCCACTCAGCAAGGCCATAACCCCTACACTATGTACACACTGCGTTGTTTTCCCCCCCTTGTACGTGCTTCCCTGTAATTTTGGAAAAAAGATTTCAGAAAATAATAGCTTTCTGTAAGGCTTGGCAATATTTTATTTGCCACTTTCTAAATACTTCTGTTTAAAAAATGACTGTCACTTGTAATATTCTTAAATGCACGAAATGTTGACAAATGAGCTTGTGGAAGCTTCTGTGCCGTCAGTTATCTCCGTGTCTTCCCTAAAATGTTAAGGGCTCAATAAAGAAGACACAAAGATTAATGTTTTAGGAGAAGATGATGACAAATGAAAGAAGATGATGACAAATGACTGAAAATTCTGTTATGTGGGCTTATTAGAGCAATGCAGGCCTGTTCTGATAATATTTACTAGCCAAAGGACAAACATATAACTGCTCATCAGCCCCCAGTGTTTATAGCCTATTAAACTGAATGCAAGAGACACTTAAGTCACTAATGTCATCCAGAAGCTCCTGAATATCCAGAAGCATCGCCACTTGCAACTCCACCATGTGTTGTAAATTTTCTTCATTCAAGCACAAAGGAAAAAGGTTTAGTCACTTTGATCCACTAAGACCAAGCTGTTTCTAAGATTAACAGACCAATAAACACCCAAAGTCTTATCTTTCATTAAAGGTTTGTGGGATTAGGCATTATAAAATATGATGAACAACATGTTTGAGATTTATATAATTAAAAGCCAAGATTATTTCTATGGAAGACACCCAGAAGGCAGATCTACACAGGAAGCACTACAATTGGACTGAAACCATTTTAATCTGTCAGGCAAGATTCAGAATTCATTTCAATTTCAGATGTTCAGGAAAGCTCACCTTCAGTAGCAAAATTAAAGTCTGACAGTACTTGCCTCATTCTGCAGCCCAAGGCTGGAAAATGCAAGTATGGAAGTTCTGTTAGCAATCTATTTTCTGGATGGGTAGAACCTAGCCCAAACCTAATGACATAGCTCACATGGAAACATTTATGATGACAAATCACATTTTCATTCAACTCAGGCCTACATTTTAATTATAGGTTTCCTAAACTCTAAGAGGACACAGAAACAGCAAAGGGACTTTATCAGCATGCAGGAACCTTTACCGTGAAAAGCCCAGTGATACTACAATTAGGAAGAAACCATCTACGTTGTCAATAGCTGACTCAAAGAACTTACCATTCCAGATACTCATTCGTATGAGAAGGGAAAGCTTGTCCAACTAACCAGTGCATGTTTCAAGAAAATAACACCTAAACATGAGACTATAATATCTGCACCAGCTTAACAGATGTAATATGATGTGATGCAATGAAAATTAAGATCCAGTTTACCTTCAATCATCTATAGTGACAGTGGAGCATGAATCAAAATGCATGAATAAAACCAAGTATATTTCTATTTATTTTTATTTATCTTATATAAGGCATGGTTGCTTACAGCTCTGAACAGATTACCTGAAGGGCCATAGGTGATCATCTCTGGAAAAACTGTTAGACTCCTGAGGTCCAAAAAGCATTTGCTCCCTATCACATTCTAAGTGAACTAATTTCCTCACACAATCCCACCTGAAATATCTCTCCAAGTCATGGACTTAGCATCACCCTCTTGCTTTTAGTGTTTGTTTACTCTTCCTCTTCTGTTTTACTCTTACACTGCCTGCAAATTTAATTATTAAATATAGCAGGACCTGCCTCCTGCTGTGTATCTAATAATATTTAATGCCTGCCACAGCAGGACATGTCAATGGAGAAACATCAGATAGCTCATTTCACTATGATGCATCTAGCTCCCAAACTGGAGTGGCACATTGAACATATGGCACCCAACAAAATGAGGCAAAAAAAAAAAAAAAAAA